>NC_134593.1:54999272-55313438 GCF_037038515.1 Microtus pennsylvanicus
ACAAATGTATACATAAACTCTCTCTCTCCCCCTCTTAGAAATCATAGCCCCTACCTCTATTGGCCTTCTTCAGATATGCCTGGCATTTCACAACTCATGCCCCCTTGAGCCAGTAAGGAAGGTACAGGTGCCCAGTTTGTTAGCCCTTATCTGTTTTCTTGGCCCTGAGAAATGCCTGCCTGGTATCCTTGTTATTGGCAGAGAGTTGCTGATTGTGCCTGTATGTGTACATAAACTGTAAACCTTGGAGGATGGCAGAGCAATCAAGAAACTGTTCTATGAAAGTACGTATTGGGCAATTCTTTTCCTTCACTTATTGTAGCATCTCATTTGGTTCCTGAGAGGGGGTTTTTTAAGGCTGGCCCTTAAAAGCCTCCGAAAGACTCTCTTAGTCACTGTTCTATGGCTGTGAAGAGACACCATGACCAAGACAATTATAAAAAAAAGCAATTAATTGGGAGCTTGCTTGTAGTTTCAGAGGGTTATTTCATCATCATCATGGCAGGAAGCAAAACATAAATTCCTTGGACAGACAGAAAGAACTCAGATCCTACCATATGAAAGTACCTACAGTTCTCTAACCCTAGCTAAGACAGACATCATCTTGGATAGTACTTGGGAAAGAACATTAATATTTTAGTGTTCTATTGTGGTGTTCCTATTGCTGTGATGAAACACCATGATCGAAGCAACTTGTGGTTGAAAGGGTTTGTTTTGCACCTCCGTGGAGGGGGGCTGCTTACTAGCTTGCTCCCCATGACTTCCTCAGCCTGCTTTCTTACAGAATCCAGGACCACCAGCCCAAGGATGGCCTCAGCCACAATGGGCTGAGCCCTCCCACATCAATCACTAAGAAAATGCCTTACAGATTTGCCTACAGCCTGATTTTATGGAGGCATTTTCTCAATTGAGGGTTTCTCCTTTTAGATAACTATAACTTGTGTTAAGTGTATACGAAACTATTTGGTACACACTCCTCAAGTCCTCAACCATGAAGCCTGAGGATATGGCATGGGGCCCATTAAGATTTCAGTGTGAGCTTCAGCTGGCCTCCTTTCTTCTTCCTTCTTTCTTACTTTTCTTCCATCATGTGTTACTGTTTTATGAAGTAATATTTCTTTACTTGAATTCCTGATTCTCACTGGGTTCCAGCAACTTCATTTTCTATAGACAAATGTCTCTGCCTATATATAGATAAGTGTCTGGATACCGTTAGATAGCCTAATCTATCTAGCATTGAGAATCTATCTAGCATTGAGAGTTGGAAGTAAAAAGCACATATGGAAGTAAAAATATATGATGAAGTTTATTCTTTTTTGATATTTGGAGACTTATTAAAAGTCAACTGTTATGTGAAAGGTTAAATTGGGATGGGCTCTGCCAGAGGTGATTCCCACCCACTTTGGACTACCTAGTACTATGACCCTTAAGTTTTCATCAGTGTTCATAAGAAAACATCTTGTATTTGGCTGAATCGTGGCAATTCAGTTCGTCTGGTTTAAGTACAACTTAAATACAAATTAGTAAAGTTTACAAACATGAGCTAGATGGACCCAACTCCACGAATAAATGTCAGCTATATTTTAGTTGGAGAAAAGGTCATGAGAACCCAGGATGGTTTTATTTGGTTTGTGATCTTATATCTTAAGATTTTTATCTATGACACTGTCAGCTTTATAATTTACATTTTCCTATATCCACTTTATTTTTTTCTTCTAAACTTGACAAGACTTATTTTACATATCTTCCTATGAAAGGTGAATGAGGATTCCCTGGGTATTGCTAAAGCCTATGATGTCAGTTAACAGTTCACTTCTGATGCCAACAGAAAAAAAAAAGTCACTAAGCCTGTCACCGGTGCAATTCAGTGACTTCCGGTCACTGCCCACTTATCGCATGCCGGAGACGCTGCGCGTTATAGAATCCCAGCGTAGCCCTTTCTCTCCCCAAGTTCTCAGGGGTAGCCCACCACCCTTTTTTGATGAGTAAGCATTATTGACGAGTCTTTGGCAGTAACCGAGCACTTTGAAGTCCAACCTTGAGTTATGGGGGCCTTTAGAAGGGAGGACCCAGCACATTAGACCTTCCTTAAAGGAGGCTTAGACAGTGCTGTAGTTTAAAACAGGTCTCAAAGGTGTCTTGCATTATAAACCACAGAAACTGAGAACATTCACGAGGCCAAGGAGCGTTAGGATGGCACTGAGGTTGCTGGTCTACTGATTTTAAGGCTGGAGATTGAGGTGGGGCCAGTGCACTCGCAAGCCTGTGTATAGAAGAAGGAGGCTTAAGGAGACCCTAATGAATTCATCTAAGGCAACTTGCTTTGAAGATGGTTGGACAGGAGAGTGAGCCACACTGTTAGTGGCCATTAGAAGATGGGAAAGTAATATCTCTCTCAGAATGCAGGAACATAATTTGTGGACATCTGGATTTCAGCCCAGTGAGACCTTAGATCAGTGGTTCTCAACCTGGGGGTCGTGACCCCTTTAGGGGTCAAATGACCCTTTGACAGGGTCTACATACCAGTTATCCTGCATATAATATATTTACATTATGATTCATAACAGTAGAAAAGTTACAGTTATGAAGTAGCAATGAAAATAATTTTATGGTTGGAGTCACCATCCAATGAGGAACTGTATTAAAGGGTTGCAGCATTAGGAAGGTTGAGAACCCCTGACCTGGATGGATGACTTGTGGGCCCGAGATAATAAAGCCATGCACCATTAGGAATCTCACACAGGTGTCCCTCTGAGTCACACTGCTACAGGGGACCAGCACCACAGAATAATGTATGAACTTGGGTGGGACTGTTGACCTTGGGAGCCTAGATTTCCTCTGTAAAAAGTAACAGACAATGAGACTTTGTAATTTGTTTTTAATGAGAATTTGATAGGATAATATTTGTAAAGTGCTTCAGTATGCTACCTGACAAGAAGTAAAAACTCAGTCCTAGGGAAAAGTTGCCAGCTGAATGACCAGTTAAGATAATACAAGAGCTAAAAATTACTGTGCAGGGGACAAGGGACATTTAAGGAGATAAGATGACCTTGGGAGAGCCTATGGGGTCCTGGAGGATAGATTGCTGTTCAATTACCTAAGACTTAGAAAGGCAGAAGGCTCACTGTGCACTAAGTAGGCTTTCTTTTGGAGCAGTGTTTTTTACCATGACAAGCCCTGACCTTTGCATTGACTGAAGGGAGTCAGCCTGGAGCAGCAGCAAGTCCTGGGACTGGAAAAGCTTGAGTCAGGGCTGCTGATCTGGGCTCCTGGGAGAGTGTCGGGTGGAGGCGGGATAATGTCCTGGCAGAAGGAAGCGCTCCCTCCCAGCTGGTTCTCAAGTGTTGCCAGGCAATTTCCCCGCCTTAAATTTGCTTCCTAAAAGCTCTTTTTTCCATTGTTACAATGGGCTTTTTAAAGGAGCTACAGGCTGTACTGTGGAACACAGACTCCTTTAGCATGGCTTTCAACTTTTTTTTTCTAAAGCAGGTGAGTTTTAGAATGACTATTGATGGAAAGTGATTTGGGTGATCTGTTCCACTAACTCATGCTGTTATTGGACAAAGCCTGTGACTGACTGCTTCCCTTAGGCCAATAGATCCCAGGCTAGTTAAACATGTGGGCAAACAACCTTCACCAGAGCACTGGGCTCTTTCCCCCTCGGCTTTCTGCTGCCCTAAATTGCCAGCTCTCAGCCTCTCTTACTGTGGTGGTTTTGGCTCCTGCTCTGCCAAGCAGGGCTGGCAAAAAGTCAGCTGCCACACCGCTGGCACTGCGACCGTGGATAATCTTCTGGTCCCTTCGCGTCTCTTGGCAGTTCCTCTGTCCTCTTGTTGCTCTTTATTCCTGTTCTCTTGTGTCACAAAACTTGACTGCTGCCCATGACCTCAGCTCCTTTGCTCTGAGCAATGGCCAAGTTCTTCTTTGATAACCAAGAAAACTTAATTGAAAAAACAAAAACAAAAATGAAGCAGGGTATTGTGATGTACACCTGTGATCCCAGGAAGCTGAGGCAGGAGGATCTTGAATTTGAGCCCTATCTGGGCCATATAGTGAGATGCTGTCTCAAACAAAGCAACCGAAAAGGGATAAGTCTGCTTTCTTTCCTCATAGATAAAATGTAAAGCTGGACCCATGAATTTCTACATAAATATGATACACATAAAATGTGTATATATTTGTTGATAATTGTATTTACTGTATTATTAAGGTTGAAGATGATTTTACTTCAAATAAAAAAATCTGGACATGCTGTACTTTAGAAAGCTGAGGCAGGAGAATTGACATGAGTTCAAGGCCAGCTGGGCTGTCTAGTGAATTTGAGGCAAGTGAGATCCTCTCTCAACCCTCCCCCCCCCACAAAAAAAAGCAGCCAGGACTAGCTGATCAAATTGTTACCCAACTTCTTTCTTAATGGGATTATTTCTTAATAGTTAAAATGCAAATTTGAATATATTTTAGTCACCCTGATACTTAGCGGTTGCTTAGAAAGAAATTTGATCACTGTTTAGATACCAAAGAAGTAAAATTCAAGTACTTTTGGGAATTGATGTCACATGGACTCCAACATTTCTCTCTAGGGATTTCAGTGGACAGGGAAGAACACTGAGTTCGCTTTGATGATACTTTTTTCTATTTGCCTCTCAAGATTGAAGACTCCTGGGGAATATTCCTCTAATATGGACTATGCTTGAGAAAGTCTGGAATGAAACCGAAGTTTCCATGTGTCTCTCAGGCTCTCGGGTGTAGCCAGTGACACTGTAGTGTGACCTTGCTTTATGACAAGCAGCTAGGCTCCTGTTTCCCTGCTTTTCTGTGTAACAGCTTCATCTGCATGGCTCCTCTGTGTTTGCATGGGATGGACCGGCGACTGGAGTCTGCAAACCATTGTTCACCGGATGGATTCAGTTGGGTGCAGCTGCTTCAGAGGAAGCCTACCTCTGCCTCGCTGGCTTGTATCTGTGAACATTTTGAGAATTCAATGCTGTGGCACATTAGGGAAGAAAATGGGGTTTCTAAGTCACTGGGCCTCAGCTATGTATTCTAAGTAATACACATCCATATACTCTTCTGTATTCAAAAAGTTTTGTTTGCAGTGGGTGTGCCCCCTTCTGTTACTTCGAAAGCCACAGAGAGAGTCTTGTGTTGACTGTAGAGAAGGACTTCTTGGTGGTATCTTCTGGGCGCTGTGGATTAAGCTCTGTAGGGCTCTCAAAGCAGATGCCTAATAGAGCTTCACTGACTTTCCCTATTGCTTGGGATTTTGAGCTTAGTCATCTGTGAGGACTCCCTTTATTAGCCTTGTCTCTATAAAAATTCTTATTTCAGACAGACATTTCTTGACTTTATCTACTCGGGAAATATTGACAGAAAGGGCTCCAATGGGCTGAACGCAATGACTAGATGTTTGCATGTCTGGTTTTATCCTGAGGAACTGTGATGTGGGGAATTCTGTGACATGGTATATTCTCACTGCCCTTTGGAAGTCAACACTGGAGGGTTTTTTTTTTGTTATTTGTTTTTGATCCTTCAAGTAACAGTGAAAGCGACTTAGGAAATAATAAGGTTCTAGGTGGTGTAGTATACTTTAATGAAGATATAGACTTTTGATAATGAATGATTTGATGTGTAATGGAAAATAAATCTGGAAAATAGTATCATTTATGTAAATTAGATTATGTGCACCATTTTAAAGTGTGTAAGTATTTGTGTGTGTGTGTACACATGAATGAACAGGTCAGAGGTCAACCTTGAGTGTTCCTGGCAGCCACTCACTTTTACAATTTCTTATTAGTTGTGTGTGTGCCTATATGATGTATGTGTGGGTATGCACATTCCAGGGCATGCGTGAGGAGCTCAGAGAACAACCTGGTGAAGTGAGTTCTCTCCTACCTCCTTAAGTGGGTTCCAAGGATCAAACTCAAGTCACCAGGTTTGCATGGCAAGTGTTCATAGCCAGAGAACCATTTCACAGGTTTTATCCACCTTGAGTTTTTATTTATTTATTTATTAAAAATTTCTGCCTCCTCCCCGCCACCTCCTCCCATTTCCCTCTTCCTCCCCCAATCAAGTCCTCCTCCCTCATCAGCCCGAAGAGCAATTAGGGTTCCCTGCCCTGTGGGAAGTCCAAGGACCACCCACCTCCATCCAGGTCTAGTAAGGTGAGCATCCAAACTGCCTAGGCTCCCACAAAGCCAGTACGTGCAGTAGGATCAAAAACCCATTGCCATTGTTCTTGAGTTCTCAGTAGTCCTCATTGTCTGCTATGTTCAGCGAGTCTGGTTTTATCCCAGGCTTTTTCAGACCCAGGCCAGCTGGCCTAAGTGAGTTCGCAATAGAACATCCCTATTGTCTCAGTGTGTGGGTCCTGAGTTCTTTGCTCGTGCTCTCTCTTCTTCTGCTTCTGATTTGGACCTTGAGATTTCTGTCCACCTTGAGTTTTGAGACAGATTTTCTCATCTGTTCACTGAGCAGATGGACTGGTCAGTAATCAAGGCCCAGGCTTTCTAGTGTTGAGACTCCCAATGTATGCCACCAAGTCCAACATGTTTAAGTGGGTCCTTGGGTTCAGACTCTGTTCTTCCTACTTGCATGGTGAGCACTTTATCAACATCGCTTTTCCTCAGACATACAACATCTTATTTTATTTTATTTTTGGTTTTTAAAGACAGGGTTTCTCTTTAGCTTTGGAGACTGACCTGGAACTAGCTCTTGTAGACCAGGCTGGCTTTGAACTCAGAGATCTGCCTGCCTCTGCTTCCCAAGTGCTGGGATTAAAAGCACGTGCCACCACCATCCAGCTTGACACACACACCATTTTAAAAAGAACATAACATTTTTAAACACATTGGAGAGGACACCTCTTAGAAATAATTTGTTGAGGCCGGGCGATGGTGGCACACGCCTTTAATCCCAGCACTCAGGAGGCAGAGGCAGGCGGATCTCTGTGAGTTCGAGACCAGCCTGGTCTACAGAGCTAGTTCCAGGACAGGCTCCAAAGCCACAGAGAAACCCTGTCTCGAAACCCCCCCACCCAAAAAAAGAAATAATTTGTTGAGAAGAACATCAATTTCAAAGTTAATCATTTAGTGATATTTCTAGAAACATGTAATCACTGACCATTTCATGACTTCAAAGTAAAACCTCTCATCACTAAGTAGTTTGTTCTTGTTTTCTTCTTCAGCCTTTGACAACCATCAGCTTGCATTCTGTCTCTACGGGCATGGCCATTTCGGATGCTTTATTTAAATGTCACGTGACTTTTGAGTACTGGCCTCTTTTACTTAGCATTATGGTTGGGAAGTTCATCTAACTTGCAGAGCATGTTCGTATTTTGTGGCTTTTTATGGGTGAACAATAACCTTGAACGCTGACATTGCGTCATGTACATCCGTTGGTCAGTTAACGGACATGCGAACTGTTCCTGCATCTGTGTGTAGTAAACAGGCCATCAGTGTGCTTGTGTGTAGCCTTGACTGAGCATCTCCTTGGTTCTTTGGGATAAACTCTGAAGGGGAAGGCATGAAAGTGAGTAAGGGATTAGGCTGAAGGAGGAAATAGTAAAGTCTCAGAAGGAGAGTCTTTGTGTAGACAGGTGAGAGTTACTAAAAACTGTGGCTAATTTAATTGAAGTCCTTGTTCTCTCTTGTCAAAGGACAAGAAAATGTGTCAAAGTAATGTGCAGATACGTTGTTGGTTAAATGTTTCTTAGAAGGCAGCTGGTTTGACAGGCTCAAAAGGGGAAACCTTAGCAAAGACTTGCCTCCCCTCCGGCCCAGGGTTTGAATGTTTGTCAGAGTCATTTGGCCCTCACATTCTGTATTCCTGGTTTATGATGAAGACAAAGTCGAGATGACTGGGACATGTGCTTGTTTAAAACTGAACAGTAATGGGACGAGGAGGGACACAATTTGTATTTGGATTTAACTGGATGTGAGAGCTCTTTCCTGACTCCCCCTCTAGAGAGTGAGCATCCTAAGGGGTGGGGTACAGTGCTAGCTTCTGGAGGGGCAGATGGCTTGACCAGGAGGTGAATGGAAGGTCTCCTGGATTTGGTGCCAGATCCTGGAATCTTTGCCAGGTGCCAATCTCTGTCATTCATTTACTTGCTAGTTCCCAGACTTCATGGTCACTAAAGGTACTTCATTGTCAGAGTCTTTGAGTACTTTGCAATCCTCGTGATTGCAGCTCATTGAAGCACCTCATTCTCCCTTATTGAAGCTTCCTCTTTTTCCTCATGTTTCATAAGACTTTCTTTTAGTCTTATTTCTCTGGGTGCTAGATTTTCTTTCTTGACTTTAACTGCCCTCTAATACTTTAGTTGATTGGAAATTGTCTTTTCCCTCCTTCCTTTCCTCTCTCCCTCTTTCCTTTCTTTTCCTCCCTTCTCTCCCTCAATTCTTCCCTCCCTCTTTAGGTCCCTCCCTCCCTCTCTCCCCTTTTCTCTCTCCCTTCCCCCTCTCTCCCTTCCTCCTCTCTCCCTCCTCTTCTCTCCCTTCCTTCCTCCCTCTCTCTCCCTCCCTTCTTTCTTCTCCTTCCCTCCTTTCCTCCCTCCTTTCCTTCTTTTCTTCGGGTTCTGGAAATCCAGTCCAGAGCCTTGTGATGCTGTCAAAGTGCTCTACTACTGAGATACACCCCAGTGTTTTATTTTCTTCCTTTCATTTTCCATTTTCATTTTGGAGAATGGAGATCACCATGTAACCCAGGTTGATCTCCAGCTTGTGATCTTCCTTTTCCAGGAAGGCTCATCTACAACACTGAGTTCAACTACTGCTAATGCATGTCTGACTCCATAAGCCGTATTTTTGAGCAGTTCTTATTTTTCTGATCTGATTTATTTTTCATGTGTAAAGGCATTTTGCTCACATGTGTTTTTGTGCATGCCGTGTGTGCAATGCCCTCCGAAATTCAGTGGTGGGCATCAGATCCCTTGAACTAGAGTTACAGGTGGTTTTGAGCTGCCATGTTGGTTCTGGGAACCAAACCCAGGTCCTCCGAAAGAGCAGTCGGGGCTCTTCACCTCTGAGCCATGTCTCCAGCTCTCCTTAATTTGTTTTAAGATCAACAATTTCTCATGGGTTCTGAAACTAATTTATTGCCAGCTGCATATCCTGAAGGGCATCAGAAGTTCAGTATGGCTGTATACTTTTATGTTCCAAATTAGTGACAGTCTATGTTCCTCATTGTGAAACTATTACGATGGCCAGCTTCCAGGGCCATTCTCCCCTTCTGATAGGTCACTCCGGTGTACCGGGGAATTATACAATTAGCCATGTGGTCCAGAACAGAGATTTCACTGTTGTGGTGAGAATTCCAGAGTGTTGAGGTCCAGACTAGATTCTGCTTTCTGATTATAACAAAATCCAAGGGGAGAGAGGAGCGGAAGAATGGAGTAATGAACGCCAAGCACACCGGCATCACCAGTACTGACAACTGTCCAGAATCTTGAGTCAGTAAATGCTGCTGGAATTGAGAAATAGTTTTCAGACCTAGGTCGAATTCAGATCATTGGCAGGAAGACAAGGCTAGTGATGAAGCTGAGGGTGTGGTTATAAAATCCTCTGAGTTCCTAGAAAGATATAAGGCAGTGCCTGGAACTGTCCAGCCCAGCAGTTGGGCACCTGAGGTATTGGTGGTATCGTCACTCAGTCCTCCTAGAAGCTGGCGTAGAGAAGGTTCTCTTAAGGTCAACAGGAGTGACTCTCTGTGAAGGAAGTGAAGCCTGGTCAGATTCAGATCAGAGCTGCCTTGCCTTTGACAGAACTGCATTCACAGAAGCATTGCCAGCCTACATGAAAATACCGGAATATTGCTCCAAATGTCTACAGGCAAGATGGGATGTCAGCTGAGAGAGTATCACAAGTGATCATATAGGCTACTTTGCAAGGAAAAGGGAAGATGAGGTATAAGATGACCTGAAGATTCCAGAGGACGGAGCCAGAAACTGTGAAGATGAGCCCCTGACTTTGGGCCCTAATGGAGAAACAGCCAGCATTTCTAGGGACGGGTGACTCTTATATGCCTTGACTTTCTCCACACCTTGACCTGGAGAGTGGAGAATGCTTATGCATCGTGTGTTTCCCCACCAACGGAAGCCTCCTGCTCCTGTTGTGTTGGCCTTCATTTATCCCCATAGCAACACTGTAAACAAAAAGGAGCTATTAAGATACCATTAGGGGTTATCATTTTTTGTTTGTTTTTGAGATGTCAACTTTGGCCCTGAAAGTGTAGGTATTACACGTATTTTAAGGAGGCTTTCAGCGCAAGAGGAGTGGTAACTTCCTGGTCATTCTCACGCAGTTGGGGTGAGAGGAACTCTACTCAACGGCTCTACTTCAGGGTGGAACTTGCATAACCTCGTGCATATCTGGAGCTGATTTTGATGATATTCGACGTTTTGATTTCACCTTGATAAGAAATAAGAATTTGGGGGTCATGTCTAGTGAGATTGTTCTCTGGGTGTGCTGGATATTTTTGCTAGACACAAACTAAAGTTATCTGAGAGGAGGAAACCTCAATTAAGAAAACGCCTCCATAAAATCGGGTTGTAGGTAAGTCTGTAGGGCATTTTCTTAGTGATTGATGGCATCGGTAGTGGTGAGGAAACCCACTGCATGTAGTGCCAGTCCTGGCCTGGTGGTCATGGATATAATAAGAAAGGAGGCTGAGCAAGCCATGAGGAGCAAGCCAAAAAGCAATATCTCTCCAAGGCCTCTGCTTTAATGGCTGCCTCCAGGTTCCCACCTTGTTTGAGTTCCTAGCCTGACTTCCTTTGGTGATGGACTACAACGTGGATGTGTAAGCCAAATAAACCCTTTCCTCCCCAACTTGTTTTGGTCATGGGGGGGAGGCGGTAAAGGCATCTGTCACGCAAAGCCGGCAACCCGAGTTTGATTCCTAGAACCCATGGTGGAATGCAAAAAGTTGACTCCTGAAAGTGACCTCCACACATGTGACTGCATACATACTAACAGACACACACGCCACACACATGCCACACACACATGCATAGACACTAGGCACACACACCCTCCAAATACACAGGCTAAACAAAGATGTTAATACGCTGAGTTTTGGAGGCCTTGGGAGAGAGTGTGTGAGGTATGAAGCACTAGTCTCCAGACAGTGAAGTATTGGCGCCACTAGTCCAGCATGGCCTGATGCTCCTCATATACGCTTTATGTCCCTGCGAAGTCTTGACTGAAGAGCAATGGTCTCTGTAACGGTAGAATCTTAGAGAAATGATGGAACGCGACTTTGAAAGCCAGGAAGTGCAGTTTCCCTTTGCCTCTCACATCGCTGGTTCTATCAGGTAGTCCTATGGAAACATTTATTTACCCTGATTTGCCAAGCACATGAGTCAGTCACCTTGGTTACAGCCACAAAACCAGGAAAGCCTTCGGATGACTGCTGAACTGGGCTGACTTCTCAGTCAGAGCTCGATGGGGGGTCCTCCAGGTCAGAAGCACCTCGTGAAGGCTTTCCCACGTTCCAATCTCTGCAAAGTTATCAGAAGTTGCGGTCTTTTACACCGCTGTTTTGGGATCATTTGTTCTGCCGCATCGCTTAACTAATGGAGTTCCTGTAAGCAAAGAATATACACTGGAGAACTTGTGCAGATCTTTCTGGCATTTTTATCCCAGTGTCTTAGCAAGCATCTTTTCCTGATGATTAATCAGAGGTGAGAGGGGAGCTGAAGAGTATAAAAATATCAAGACTTTCTTTCTCTGTAGTGTTTGCTTTTCTTGGTCCCCATATAGACACTGTGAATGAGAAGGAGTCCTTAGACATCAGTTAGGGTTTATCATCATCATTATTGCTATTATTACTTTTGCTTTGAGAAGTGACCATTGGCACTGAAGGTGTAGGGGGATCATGTGTTTTTAAGGAAGGCTCTTTTTGACAGGAAGTTGTTTCTAACATATCGAGCTATGGAATATTTGTGTGAGGAATTGGAGGTCTGGGCACCCCTGTTCTTGCAGGGAGCGTTGCCTACCCTTTGTAATGGTGGCCGGTCTGTATGGGACTCACTGCAGGGATAGGGAAAAAGGGGCCAGAGAGCATAACTAATCTTTCTAAAGCCAGCCCTGGCTCCCAGGCCAATTAGCTGAGCTTGATTTCCATTTGTGCTTTGTCTTTGTTGTTATTGTTCTGTTTTGCACCCCTCCCCCTTTCTGGTAGTTTCAAGGGAAAATAATTCCATCCAGTAAGAGCTAAAATGCTTTCTTTTTATTATGCTGAGCTGGGTGTGGCTACTCGATGTTGGAACAGACATGAAAATTTTATTTTATAATTTTGTATATCCCTTGAGGCAATGCTCTGACTGGGTCCTTTGAAACTGCAGGAAATAAATTACCAGCGGGCCCCAGTCCAAGAGGCACGATGTAGTTTACAATGCTGATTGGAGTGGAACCCACTCCCAGTGCATAGGCCATGTGTGCATTTATATGGAACGCTCTTCTGCTCTAAAACCGAGTACCATTAAGAGTTTAAAACAGCATTCTGCTTTGGGGTTCATAAAAAGGCTACCCTCAGGACTAAGATGTAGTCACATAGCTTGTATTTTTCCTTGAACTTTGTGCCTGATGGAGTAGAGATCACTTTCAATTTGAAGTGGTTTCCCTCTAAATACTTGGATGGGTTTTGTGGGAATGTGCGGCTTCTCCCTTATCAGCTTGTACATTTTGTTCACCAGGTGAGCGCCATTATGTTTCTGTAAAATATGCTGGTTGTTTTGTTAACTCTTAGTTCCTTACGTTTATTCTGTTTGATTTTTGTTTCAGGAGTTTGTAATTTATTTATTTTTGTGGAGTTCCAGGCACTCTGCTCGGGGCCTTGTGTTTGCTAGGCAAGCGTTCTTCTGCTGCCTTATATTCTCAGCTGATGGTTCATGTGACTTTAAGCATTCAGAACTACGTTAGGCAGATAGGAAAATGCTTATCAGTTTAGTGTTTTTTCTTTTTATTTGAGGTTTGCTTCCTGTCAGAGGTGGGATATTGGCCTCATGAGTCATTTTTGTTGTCTGCTTGAGGGGGCATTATTAAAACTATTTGTGTTTTCAAATAATTGCAGGTCATATAGCATTTAGAAATTGTAAGCTTAACAATGAAATTATCATTATGTTCCTACTGCCAATAAGTTGTGTGTGTGTACGATTGTACATGTTCATGTATGCATATCCATGTGTATATGTGAATGGATAAATACAGAGATCAGAGGTCAATTTAGGGTGTCTTCTTCGTTTTTTTTCCACTCTATTAACCCCTAGACATTTCTGTAATTGTTAAGACCAACTTATTTGAAATTATACAAGCATTTCAGTTCCTAGCTGGTTAGTGCACACTGTTGTTTGCTGAGAGCATCCTGGAACAACCTCCCACTTCCACAGAGAGTTTTTGTTGTTGATTTTTCGTGTCCCTCCCTTCCTTGGCAGTCAATGTTGCTTTTCACTGGTGACACTTTCTCTTGTGCTTTCCCGAAGTCCCCTTATGCTCTGAGAATAAGCTGCTGACTTGGCCTCCAACCCTCTCATTTTTTTTGGTCTGATATTCCCTCTCATCCTGACTTTCCTGCCTACGCATAGTCAGCGCTCCCTTCTCCAAGTGGGAGATTGCCTTCTGCTCTGTGGACCTCAGCTTGGGAGGGAGATGGGTGTGGCTGCAGGGAGGCCCACACCACAGAGGCAGAGTTGCCAGCCAACTTAAGTGGACAAGCGTGTGCTAGCATGCAAGCAAGACATTCCCCTACGCACAAGCCTAGCAAAGCAAAGGGAGTCCATGTGGAGTCACCAGGGACTCAGCCACACAAAGTACTTTTCTTTTTCAAAAGCAGTAAGGGGTGATGCCAAAGCTAATCCTAGGAACCAGTGTGTGTGCTTGCAATGCGGCTCCCTGAACATAGAACATATCGTGGTCTCACAGCAGCTTAGCATAATGGTAAGCGTTGGCTTGTGAATGGAGGATTGGGCTTTTGAAATTAGATAGGAGGGCAGGCTTGGAGGTGGGGGATAGCTTTTCAGTGTTTTTGGAGGCAGTCCTTCAGACAGGTGCAGGGAGTGAGGACTATGCCCCTCCCCAACGGGATGGTTCAGCCAATAAGCGCCAGGCTTCTCCTTGGTCCTATAGCATGGTCTCTGTGCCTGTCACGAGCTGGCTCAGCAACCAAACCCAGATTCCAGGTGTGGTATTCCACAGCCGTTCTGTAATTTGTAATCATAGAAACAGAATGTTCCTCCTCTTATTTCTTCCCTGCCAACAGTTTCTGGGTGGGTGAATGTCAGTAGCTGGAGTTATTTTTAAAGAGGTGAAGCTTGTCGTGCGAAGCTGGGAAGAGGGCGTTTGTTTGCAGAGCAGAGCTGACATCAAAGTGTAGATTACTGCTCACTGGCCAGCGCTTGTCCTATAACAGGTAATGTTTAACGTGCCAGTCACAAAGATCACAGAAACAGTGTACGCTCGGGCAGAAGGTAGCACCACCTTTTATGCTCCGGAAGACTGAAAGGCTATACGTGTCCACGGACTTTTTTTTTTCCTCGTTCAAATACACTTACGCGTTGTTCTTGCCACCGCCTCTTTTGCTGACTATAATTGGACTTTGAAGCTGGGAAGTTGTATCATAAAAATTGGTAACCTTTGTCTGAGAGCAAGCTCAGCTAAACAATCACTTTCTAATTCTTTTCACAGGATAATATAAACGTTTTTTTGAGAGCTTGTGAACAGATTGGATTGAAAGAAGCCCAGCTTTTTCATCCTGGGGATCTACAGGATTTATCAAACCGAGTCACTGTCAAGTAAGTTCCCCTGGTGTGTTTTCCACGGATAATAAATATGCCATATATAAATGTAATGAATAGGTATGTATTTTTAAGCTGAAGGCTTGCCGCTGAAGTGAAAATAATCGCTGAGAGATTTTGTGACTATGGAACGATCTCTCCTCTGTACGTCTCCTTCTAAAATAGACTCTTTAAAAAAATGGCTTGGGGACCGAGAGTGAGAAGCCAACTGTAACTGATACCGTGTCAGACTCTTGTTGTAAATCTCTATGCTGGCCGGAGTGGCGGTTTATATTTTAATGTTTTTCAGCATGATAGTGTCTGGCTGCTAATGGTGAGGATATTTATTCATTATAATTATGAAGTGACTTCAGAGGCTATTGCTGTAATTTAAAGTAAAAATAGTCGGTTTAAAGCACTTTTTAGGTCCTTGGAAACAGGACATGTTCGTTAACAGGAAAGTGACAAAAACAAGCAGTGAAAGGCACTTGTCAACACTTGGAAGGTCTCTGCACCTAGGACCTACAGCCTCGATGATTGTGGTCACCTTTCCAACAGTGAACCTCCTCCCACTGTTTTCATACTTTGGACAAGAAGGCAGACTGGGACGTGAACACACATCGGCGGCTATTCTGTTGGAGTTTATGTGGGCAGTGGTGTTAACGTGTGTGTGAGTGGTTCCAGGACAATGGTTTTAAGTTGTGACAAGGTTGGTTTTTTTCCTACAAGCCTAAGCTGCATCTAGGAAATCACTAGTACAGTTGTGGTGCCAGGTAAATTGTGACAGGAAAGTTATATAATTTTGAAGTAATGCCTCCCTCCTTATCGAGGCTCTTGAACCTAATTAACGTTTTTCCAAGTGAGGAAATAAATGCTTAATTCTATCTGTAGAAATCTGAAAATGGAAAACCCTGTCTATGCTTCAGATAAAGATTATGTCCTTTATCCAAGCACTGAAGCTCCAGTCATTATTAAAATCAATTAGGAAATCTTAAACAGTGCCACCGTGCCATGGAGGAAAACAATGCCACAGATATTTACGATAGTCTGTGTTGTCTCCTGGCCATCTACCCTAAAGCCTCAAATAACACAAGCGGCTTTAAAGTCTAACAGTAAATATTTCAAAGGAACAACCTGTGCCACATCGACCCATCTCTCTCTGGTCCACAGCAGTGACATGTCCCTTGAAGGGGAGTCTGTCCACATTTCTGTTGACTTGTAAGGAAGCTCAAATCCCAAGTTTTATTGCTGAAAATATTTACTTCTGTCATATGTAGGGTCCTTTTAACTTCCACTCAAAAGTACATTTGTTTAATTTCCTTTCCTAAGACTGTTCTGAGCAAAGAAACTTTAGCCATCAAGCCGTTCTTCCCTTCAGGGGTCGTGTGAATTAAGGCTAAGCGCCTTTCCCTCTACAACCGTATCGCTTTGAACCTATGCAGCCTGTAGTTGAGAGCTAGGTGAAACATGTTTGTCGGCCCCTAATTTCCAGGGTGTTGCCTATAGGGCTTGCCTGGAGCCGCTTGCAGGAGTGGCTGGGTCTAAAATGTTGACTTGAAATCCGTATCTGGGCTCAGCCTCCTGTGAAATTAAATTACTGACAAAGTGAAACTGGGATGGCGCGAGGCCGGCGCAACAACTTGTTTGAGAGGAAACCACAAGCCTGTCACCGCAAGGTGTGCCTCGGTCAGGGTGAGAGAGCCGGAGCCGCAGCTCTGGTTCGGCATGAGAACATTCCATGCTTGTGTCTTTGCTGGGCCATAAAGGAAAGTTCTGGGTCTAAGGCAGGCGGAGGCTCGGTCCCTCCCGGAAAAGATTGAAGATCACTGGCAACTGACTTCCCTTGCGCTTTGAGAAGGAACTTTTCATTAAAGGAAGCAGGTTTAAAGGAAGGCAAATAATTGCTCAGCAAAGAGAAGGGTGGCTGTGAACTTTTAGTTCAAGCTCTTATGTAATGTGCAGATTCCTGTAGCTCAACTCGTGCCCTGTCATTATTGTAGATTAAAGGACTCGGCATCGATTAGATCGGTGGTTCTCTTGTAGTTTCCCTCTCCCCCCTGTGGACATTTGGCAATGTATGGAGACATTTTTGATTGTCATAGTTGGTGTGGGATGCCGCAGGCATCTATTGAGTGGGTCGCGGTGATGCTAAGTGCCCCATAGCCCATAGAACAGCTTCAACAAGGAGGGTAATACTGCTGGGGTTCAGAAATCCTGATGTAGACATGGAAGGCCCTATCTGCCAGCAAAGTGGTCATGGGGAAGTGAAAGACTCAGAGTGGACAGACCTGTGACACTGTGATGTCACTTCATGTGTATTGTCATCTAATAATGGCATTTCGGTGATATATGTTTTTGTTTCAGCGGCCAGGCTCCTGGTGACTTGTCTGAGAGTGTGAAAGCGTGTGGTACTCTGAGACCGTATGGCTCATCTGTAAACATTCAATTTAGCAAAGCCGTAGTAAGCAATTTGATTATGTGAAGTGTGCCGCCATTGCAGAACCACTCATGCTGCATCTGATTGCTTCCAGACCTAGGCTGGCCTTGCTTCTCATGCAAGGTAGCCATGGGATACCAAGAGAAAGGAGAAGTAGTTCATATACTCCGTGTTGTGGAACAGGAGGTGTTTCTGTTGGTGGGTGGAGAAGACATATTACGGGGTACACTGAGCGTGGGAGAATTGAGCGTTTGACAGCGAACGATGGGAACAGGAACAGTTAAGGAGCTGCCGGCAGTGAGAGACTGTAGGGACCCAGATCCTAGTACATTGTGTAGTAATCTGTGTCTTAAAATTTAATTTACAATCAATGTCCACCAACGAAACAGAACTAGAGTACTCTGTATGCTTTTGTAGTTGTACATAGTCATATACGATCTAGTTTCCTGGGTTGTTTTGCTTTGCAGGGAGAAACTTTGTAGTTTGAAGTTTTTCAAGTACATTTGAACGATTCTGTTTACTTTGATATTGGCTCTTATTCACAAATCAGTAGGTTCCATTATATTTTTTCTTCCCAAAGGGTTAGTAAATAAACTTAAAATCCTGTCTCCATGAATGATAGGTGGAGGGCTAACCCAATACATGGCCAGGAGATTTAGCTACCATGATTTTAACATTTTAGTGAGTACCCACACTGAACTGGACATACGTAATCCATGGGGAATGAGTGGTGAGGCACTCCCTGCCTAGTGACCACAGAGGCATGCCACCGCACACTTGGAACTCCCCGGCAGCAAGTGTCAAGGTCCTTGTGATGGTATCTGGTCAGAAATAGAGGCACAGGGTGACTGATTATGTCAGAAATCAGTTCATCAAAAAAGTCTTAGATGCTGTCTTATGGGACTTAGAGTTGGTGCCAGGACCGACTGATCATTAAAAGTTTTAACAGTATATGTTTAATAAGTTCTGATTTATAAACTAAAGCATATTTAAAGCACTGCTTAAACAACTTTTTCTGTGTGTGTGTGTGTGTGTGTGTGTGGGTGGGTAGAGTGTACGCTTGTGTGTGTGCAGGTGCACTCACCTGTGCATGTGTAGTCCAGAGGTGTTGGTGTCTTCTATCGGTTTTCACTGAAGTCTTTGAGACAGGCTCTATTACTGTCCCGAAACTTGCTGTGTAGGCTAGTCTGGATGGCTGGTGAGGCCTCAGCATCTGCACATCTCCACCCTGACTGCTGCTGTTACAGGCATGCGGTGGTTATAGGCTAAGAGCCAGGCTCAGACCGCATGCCCGTAAGCGCATGCTCAGGATCCTAACTGAGGTCCTCACAGTTTGCCCAGAATATACTTCACTTACTGAGCCATCTCCTCAGCCTATTCCAAATGTCTATCAAACATTTGAAAGTGCAGATTTGAACAGACTGTAAACATGTTTGTTCCCTCCGCCCCCGCAGCACTCCAATCTAGATTTGAACACTCCTTCAGATGAATTCTGTGCATAAGGTAATTACAGAACGGCAGTGCTTTTGAACACAATGTTTCTGTCACTAAAAGAAATTATTTTCTACTACTGGCTTAGAGCCGCATTTTTTGGGTTACTAACCCTTTACGTAGAATATACAACTTTAAATGGTGTTGTGCTTCTGGATTTCTCTTCTTATGTACTTTTTTTTTTTTTGCACCTGCTAGTTGCAAAGGAAGAGTGGTTAAAAGTAAAATTGGTGTTACTATTGCTCCATCGTGGAAATGATGGAAAGCTCAAATGACATTTCTCTGTGGCTTCAGAAGCCAGCATGATTTTTGTGCCCACACTGTGAAGTCCTTCAGGTTCCCAGATGGCACTGTGCTTGGATGTTTGTCAAATGGAGCCCAAGTGGGTTTGTGTGTATAAGTGTTAATTTGTAGTTATATCATGTAGGTAAAAATAATTTATTTTGAGTACTTTCTTTAATAAGATTATTGTTATACTTTTTAAAAGTGTGTGTGCGTGCGTGTATGTGCCTCTATGAACATATACTAAGTGTATGGTGCTCTCAGCGACTGGATGAGGGTGTTGGATACCCTAGAGCTGGACTTACAAATATCTGAGTGCTGGGGACCAAACGCAAGTCCCCTGAGAGCAGTGAGTGCTCTTAAACATGGAGCCATTTGTCCAGCCCTCATTAATTTTTTTTAAATTTAAGGATGGTTTTAGATCTTTTATTGCAAGTTTGTCTTTTAAATGGTGCTTCACCATCTTCATCTTTATTTAAAGTAAGCTTAGTCCTCTCCAAACTTGGATCTGTCGCTTGAGCTTGGAGACTTCCACCTGCCACTATGTGTTACTATTTTAAACGTCCCCTCCCTATTGACTCCCAGAGTGCAGAAAGGAAGTCCATTGTGCTGCGTCCATCTGCTTCTCCTTATACCGTTCTTCGGGGACTGGAACTTCCTGGGAGGGGGACATTAGCTGCTCTGGGAGCTCTGAGGCCCTCACGAAGGCCAGCAGGTGAAGTTGGTGCATGCTTTTTACTGGCAAAGTCTGAACATCTAAGAGTTCTTGCCTCTGAAAATGCTCGGGGAATACTAGTCTGATCAAGAGGTTAAGTCCAAGCAGAATGGAGCTTTTATTTATCTTGGTTTCTCGCAGTTTCTAGTTCTTAATCTGCTTCCCAGAATCAAAGGCTTCTGGGTATCAGCTCGTCCTTAGCTTTCCCTGCTTCATCTAAACATAACACAGGGCCTGATTCTGCTTTGGCCTGCTGGCTGTGATTTCACACTCCAGGCTGGCCTGAGTCTTTATCTTCACAAGCAACCTCACCTATATTCACGCTTCAAAGTGTCTCACTCCGACAGTGAGTAGCAGCTGACATGAAACAGCCTATGGGGGTTTGTGACAGTTCATTGCCTCCCCCATCAGAGAGCATTTGTCTCATAACATGGCCCAAGAGACAGGCATTTTTCTGAAAGACATTCATCAGTCTTTCTAATCGTTGTCTGTAGGGCCACCTCTGCCCAATGAGTCCCTCGTCAAAATCACATGCCCAAGCACATCTGTAGTCTCCCAGCTGTTTGTTTAGATATCCATTTCTTTTAGATTTACTTTTATGCGAACGAATGCTTTGCTTGCATGTATGACTGGCTCCCATGGAGTTCAGAAAGGAGTGCTGGATCTCTTGAAATTACAGACGGTTATGAATTTACCTTGCCAGTGCTGGCAACCAAACCCAGGATATCTGCAAGAGCAACAGGTTCTGAGCCATCCCTCCAGTCCCTCACTGTTTTTGACAGTGCGAGCTACCAGCATGAGGTCTTGTTTTTCTGAGTTGCTTGCTATGTTCTGGCCTGTTTTAACCGGCCTTTGGTGTGAGGGCAAAAGTATGTGTGCTTGAATTAATCTCAGAGTGAAAAAGACTACTTCATCGAGGAAGAGGAAATTTCGTTTTAGAGGAGTAATTTACTTGGTTATCATATTGAAAGATTGATACAGGATTTTCTGACAGGTACCCATAATCCGATGGAATTTGCTTGGCAATTTGACAGACAGTCCTGTAAATTCATAGTTGGAATACAGTGTGTCAAGATGAACCCACAGGAGGCTGGGTGTGTAAGTCAGTGGGTAGAGCATACTCGTTCGGCATACACATAATTCTAGGTTTGAATCCCCATAAACTGGGTATGGTGCTGTATGTCTACAGTCTTAGGGAGGTGAAGACAGCCATGCACTAGGTATGTCTGTGATTTCAATACGTGGAAGGCAGAGACAGAAGGGTCGGAAATTCAAGATCATTTTCTTGTCTCATAGTGAGAACCAGGTTAGCCTGAGCAACCCGAGACCCTGCCCTCCTCACGCCCAGCAAGGAGGAAAAGTATTCTTTACGATAAGAATGTACAATCACTTGAGCGTTTGAATCAGGGAGCTCTTCTAACTGGAGAGGACACAGATTTTCCATTTGGGTTTTCTAAGTTCTTATTCATCTACATGTACCTTCGGCCAACTCACAAAACTATTTAAAAACAAAGGAGCATATATTATTTCTTTTATCTTCTGGTACCTGGTGTAAACGCTGATTTGGAAATTCAAATTTGGATTTTAATTATAGTCATTTCCTGAGCACTTCAAAATCACACTCTGAAGGTGGGGAAGAGCTTGTCTTTCCATTGTCCTGTCTTCCTGTCTTTGCTCTCATCGCCCTCAAAGCTGATCTGGCGAAGCAGTCATTGAACTTGTGGTTTCAATTGCCTTTGACTTATCACCGCAGGATAGTGATACGGTCTATTACAACACTTTCTGAAACCTGTGCAACATCAGAAGGGCACGTTTATCACTCGCTCACAAAGAGGAATCAAAGCCAGATGGGAACTTTGGACCAATGAGTCTTTCAGAGTGGTTGGTGGAAGTTTCAGTAAATTCTTCGACAGTTGTACAAATAATACATATTTACATCGCTAAACAATTACATATTTACATCTGTGTATTTACACAAAATATTAGCCACAGTTCTATGTGTTTATATTATCATTATCTAGCTCGTGAAATCTAAGATATACATTTAAGGGTTTGGGGGTGGAAAATAAGGCGGTCCATGTCCGGTGTGAACTTTCCTGAAAAGCCTAAAGGCAAAGGCAAGAGTTTTGAAAAGCAGGCACTCCTGGTGAGGGAATGTCTCAGGACAGTCACTATTGTCACCAACAACTACAGTAGGTCTCCTCTCAAAGCTGGCAGCACACTGGCAAGCCTCCTCTCTGGGTCCACCTACCAGTCTGCTGCATTAAAATCCAGGGTGTCCCCCGCCCCAGCCATGCTGACTCTGATAGAATTTTGGAGACTGTGAACATTTATAAAAATCTGTTCATTCCTTAGCTATTTGTTTTAACTGTTTCCATGAAACTCTAACTTTTCTCTGGGATCCAGCAAAAAAATTCGAGTGAGGGGTGTGACTTGCTGCGGATATTCTTTGATGATTTTGGTGTTTTCCAAATTGGACTGACTCCTGTCCTCTGTATTTTGGTGGCACATGACCTCAGCCAGCTCACGTTTCTTCCTTGGGATGGACTGTCTTCTCTGTAAGCATAGTAACATCATGGCAAATGTTGATTCTTGGCTTGCTCTGCTTCATGCTCCCTGCGAATCTCTGGGACTAGACCACTCACTACGGCACAGGTGGCTGTTGTTTGCCTGAAATCTAGAAGGTGCTACAACTTGGATGGTACCCAGCCTCCTGAGAGTGTTGGGTGGGTCAAGGGAAATCAGCACGCAAGTGTGTAGTGCCCAGCATTTAGTAAGTGCTCAATAAATACTAATGTGCTATTGTGAGCATATACATAATCTAACCACCTGTTTTTGGGTCCTGCATTTGCCTTAGAGAAAGTTACTTCTGGCTACTTAAATTGCGTTTATTAGCTTCAGGGCTTTATTTTTCTGGATTTAGTGCATTTGGTACTCAACCCTTCTTTTTGCTGGGATTAGACACTTGACTAGATATGTCTTGTAAAATATTTTATTTTTAATTCTGTGTATAAGTGTAGGTATGTGCATGTTAGTGTAGGTGTCCGCAGAAGCCAGCAGGGTGGATCCTGCTGAAGCCATCCTTCAGGTGGCTGTGGGCGGTCCTATGTGGGTACTGGGAAACGGATTCTGCAGCTTTACAAGAACAGCACATATTCTCTCCTGCCCCTTTAAATTAATACATAAGCAAATACTTTATAGTCAGTCAACTTGATAGAATTAATGTTGTTAAAATAAGAATGCTAGACTAGGAGGATGGTTGTCTGTTTTCACCATGTTACATGTGACGTTTTTTAATAAACTTCTGAAAAGTTCTTTTTTTTTTCCCCAGTGTATTTTCTGGAGATGTCAAGATTTTAATTTGAATTAATTTATCTCAACAGCTTCCCCATTTTAAAAAAAGAGCAAACCAGAAACCCTTCACAAATTACGACGATGCCATTTACCGCAGCTTCAAACCCAAGCCTCCGCATTACTTAGTGGCTTATTTTCAGCGTTGCCCCCTTCCCTCCTAGTTCTGTGAATTATCATTTCCGTGACAGAGAGGTCGCAGATGAGGTCAGAAGCTGGTATGGGAAAGGATGTGGAGGACTTGGGTTCTCTGTCCTCACGGAATGAGTTCATGATCCTGGCTGAGCACAAGCGCGCTTTGCAAGCCACGTTGCCCACCGCCCACCGGCTTAGTTCTCCTCTGGGCCACGCCATCGAAGCATCAAAAGGCTTGATTATATCATCAGAAGTATGATGTCTACTTTAGGCAGCAGTACTTTAAACGGTCATAGCGTGAGTAAGTGTGGCTTCTCTCTCCAGTTTTATTTGAATATGAAAAAAGTAAAAAAAAAAGTAGGAAATGTAGTTTTCTATTGATGTGTTTTAAAATACATTTCAATCTGGTAGCTGTTTTTCTACTTCTTTTAAAAGTTGAACCTGGCTATTAAGTATTTAACAGAAGAGACATAGAAATTGTTTATTGGTTATCATTTGCTTCTGGAAAGTTTAGGCTAATGAAACAGTAAAAGTTCAGGGAAAATTGCCTGGTATAGATTCTAGCATTCTGAGCTCAAATGCTAGGTGACATTGGTGATCGAAGGCTCCAGCCTTTGTTTCTCAGACACATACACTTCTTCGTGCCTCTCCTAAATCGGGTGGAAGATTTACAAATCGTCTATCTTCCAAAGAGCTTAGTGCTGTTGCCTCGGAAACCACTGAGCAAACACGCACAGTAACCCAGGCAAACAGCCCCAGTCTCACTGGAGAGACTTGGATGGAGAAACCTGTCATATAAATCTAAGTGGCACACGCTAATATTCCTTAATGTGATCAGTATGATTTTTATAATATTAACATCCAAAAGGCAGATTAAAAACATACTTTGAACCAACACAACTCAGGTTAGCCTGTTTTTCTTAAGCTTTACAGGAAATCAAGCAGGATTTAGTGACCCTCCAGAGAAGCACCTGCTTTGAATTAAGTGCTGTTTGCATTAACACAGCTTAAATCCCAAATTTACCAAGAGTTGGCTCTGTGGGCTCAGAACAGTTTGGGGGAGATTTTTCTAAACAAAATATCAAGTATCAGAATTTCTTCTCTTTCATTTCATTGCAACAATATCGACAGCTGCCAGCCCCAAATGCTTCTGCTTCGTATTTTTGCTCTTCAGTTTACTGATATATGAAAATTATCCTCCAAGGATTTGGTGTTTGGTGTATGTGGTTAAGCCATTTGGCTGGCCTGTTACTAGGCCTCTCTCATTTCATACTCGGAAGGACAATTGCTAAAAAAGTGTTTTTACATATAAAATGCCACCAAACAGCTCAAACCACAGATTTCTGTGTCTTCCAAGAGTGGAGCCCCAGATGATAATTGTAGGTAAATTTCCTTTTCCAAAGGGGTGTGGGCTGTGTCTGGGAGGAGACAATGTCTTAGTCACTGTTCTATTGCTCTGAGGAGAAACCATGACTATGGTAACTCTTATAAAAGAAAGTATTTAATTGGGACTTGTTTAAAGGTTCAGAGGTTTCGTCCATTGTCAGCAAGGAGGGAAGCTTGGCAGACGTGGTCTTGGAGAAGAAGCTGAGAGTTCTACACCCATATCCACAGGCAGCAGGAAGAGAGCTACTGGGCTTGGCTTGGGTTTTTGAAAACTTTAAAGCCCACCTGCAGTGATTCATTTCCTCCAGCAAGGCCACACCTCCTTTCCAATAGTGCCATTCCCCGGTGGCTGGCCAGGCATTCAAATGGGGGTTTCTGGGTGCCGTTCTCACTCAAACCACCAGAGACAGTAGGAGCAACACTATCATTACCTGTGGGTAGCCAGAGCATGTGATATCCCAGATGGCTGAGAAAGTTCAACGTCCCCTCCTGGTTTTTGTTTTTGTGTGACTAACAAAGAAATGGTGGAGAGAGGGTATCTACTTTATTAAAGACTCTCACACCATTGGCTTAAGCTGTAGGCCGTCAGGTTTGGATATAACTCTTTCCAGGGTAGATAAAAGTAGTAGCTTTGATGGACTGCTGGGCCAGGGTGGGTTTGTGGTGAGGCATAGGTAGGGGTGCTGTCTGAGGCTTCCTTACCTATGGACCTTTTCTCTGGCACCTTTTCAACAACATCTAACTAATATTAAACATTCATTAACTCCAAACCTGTGGATAGATAAGGAAAACAAGACCCACCTGTCTTCTACCTTGAGCAAAGAAGAGGAAAAACTTAATTTTTGGTTTTGGGTCTTAAGGAGCATTGTAGAGGTTCATAACTGTCGACTCTAAGGCAACACTGTATTGGAGAGAGGTATAGCAGTGAGATTAGAAAATCTATGAGCAGCCCCGAGCACCTCGGAAATATCCCTGTCACTTACTCAGGTTTAGACATACTCGCTAAGGGTTATCAGACTCTGTCAGGTGTCTTTCTGAACTTATTTCTAAATTAGAAACAGCACAGCCAGGCATTTTCACTTTGCTCCAGATGCCTGAGGTGAAGTGAAGCAGAGAGAAGAAAAACTTCCTTGGCTGAGTGACCTTGGGCACATAATCAGAGTTTAGGTTTTCAGTCAAGGGATGTCTCCTTTTGCCTTGTTGCCTAAACAGACTTAAATAGCATTGGACTTCTATTTCTTTTTCTTGTGCTGTGTGCCTGACATTGTCAAAGGTCTATTTTTAACCATTCCAGCTTTACCCTGAAGGGAATTTGTATACACTGTTGACACCACGGCGTTTGATGACTGGCAAATTCCCACATGTTCTGATCTTCAGATTCTCTTCCTGCTTTGTTTTTAACTCTCTTTGAGGTGGTGGATTAAAATATGCCATCAAATCAGAGATCATAGATCTTTAGGATTTTCTCATTGTAGGAATGTTAAATTTGTCTTAAATTAGGTGAACCATAGTTGAGAAATAATTATTTGAATTTTATTGTAGTTATACATAAATACCTTTATAAACTTGTAGATTTTGAGCAGATATTTAATGGGTATTCAATCATATTTGTCATGATAATGGAGCAGACCTGTTAAAAGATAAGGGTTATAAAACTTTGCTAATCTAAATTACTAGGGATCACACTGCCATACTTTGACATTTATAGACTGTCATGGAACTTGTCTAAAAATAAACACTAATACATACGTTTTATTTAGATAGTTCTGATGTTGGATTCCTTTTAGTATGCTGTGAATATGATTGGTTAGTTAATAAAGAAAATTGGTTTGGCCTGATAGGGCAAAAAAGAGAGGTAGGCAGGGAAAACTAAACTGAATGCTGGGACAAAGAAGGGCGAAGTCAGAGGGAAGCTATGTAGCTTCAGAGCTGGACGGAACTTTACCTGGTAATCCACAGCCACGTGGCTATACACAGATTACTAGAAATGGGTTAAATTCAGATGTAAGAGTTAGCCAATAAGAAGCTGGAGTTAATGGACCAAGCAGTGATTTAGTTAATACAGTATCTGGTTATTTTGGGGCTAAGCCGCCAGGAACCAGTGGCTCTCCTCCAACATAGTTCCTTGTTTACCAGTTCCTCACATTCTATTTTGCTTAGTCTTTGAAACACTACAGTTGTAATTGCTTTCATCCTTAACTTCAAGTTAAGTGGTCTTTAAGTAAGGTAATGTAATACAAGCTATTATTTTTGTTACCACTTGTATCTATAAAAATTTATACAAAGAGCCGGGCGGTGGTGGCGCACGCCTTTAATCCCAGCACTCGGGAGGCAGAGGCAGGTGGACCTCTGGGAGTTCGAGGCCAGCCTGGTCTACAAGAGCTAGTTCTGGGACAGGCACCAAAGCTACAGAGAAACCCTGCCTCGAAAAACCAAAAAAAAAAAAAATTATACAAAGCTTTAATGATTACTAAATTGGAACTATTCTAAAACTCAAATTCTAAGGAAAAGATAAAACCCCAATTGTAAGGAAAAGCTAAGTTAGTTATATTTTCTATTTTACTGGATTAAAGAAGAAAAAAATTACTACAGTATGCTGTCCCTAAGCCCTGCTATTCCTGGAGCCACTGCAGTTTGGAACAGGTGGGCAGAAGAGAGCATCAAGTGTAACAATAAATAGCACCATGTAATTCCAGTAAGAGGAAACTCTTCCTTGGTTGCTGGGGTGGCCAGGGGGGAGGGGGAGGGGTCAGACAGTGACTCAGAAGAGCAAAGTCCAGGGACTGAGTCAGGCTCTGAACAGCTACAGGGAGCTAGCTCTTTACCACCAAGCCCTTACAAACTATTTCTAAGTTCTGTGTGAATGACACTCAGTAGCAGGAAGAAATCTTTTTTATTATTATTTATTTATTAAAGATTTCTGCCTCCTCCCCTCCACCGCCTCCCATTTCCCTTCCCCTCCTCCAGTCAACTCCCCCTCCCTCATCAGGCAGAAGAGCAGTCAGGGTTCCCTGCCCTGTGGGGAGTCCAAGGACCTCCCACCTCCTCAGGAAGAAATCTTTATGGAGCTTTTCCTTTGCCAATGTTTTAGATGACCAAAGTCACAGAGCAAAGAGTAGCCCAAGGTGAGAACATAGTAGAAAAATAAAAATATTTCTTTAGATAGCTATTGGATAGGTGAGATTTGATAATGAAATTGCCTTGAGCTTTATAGTTACTATTAATACATATACAAAGGAAAGAAAAAGTACGGGTGGTAGGTGTGGAGATTTGAATAGTGAAATTTTGCTTTATGACGTGTGGAATCTCAAGTCTGCTGGTTGCTTGAGTTGGCAGATACGAAACTGTGCTGAGGGGGGCAATGTAAGGGCCCTAAAGGTCGCATGCTTTAGTAAACGGTGCAGCTGTAAGCCTTTATGATGACTCCAGGTACACCCTGCAGTGTCAAATTCTGGTTCTATGAGTGTTCAGGTGAGAGAGAGGATGATCAAATGAAGGAATTTTCTAGTCTGTTAACGTGTATCTGTCAGGTATGAGCTCTCCGGATTTGGTTTAGTAGAATGGATGTTCTGGACATAAAGGAGGCATTTGAATGTTTTGGTTGCTACAGGTAAGAAATGAAGGCTCTGACTTTACCTAGAGGTGAGCATTTTGTGCAACCCCTTCTCAGACTTGAATGTACATCTGTCACATGAGAGATTGTTATGATGCAGGCCTTGGCAGGAAGGGGTGGGGGCTGAAGGTCCGCATTTTTAGTGGGGCTTGGCAAACCACACTCTCTGTAGAAAGGGTGTGTCACACACTACCGTGAGGTTTAAGGAAGGTGTTGGGGAGAAATACTCTTTTGCTCCTTTTGTTAGACAGTGACTTCCTCATGCCTGTTCCTTTTCTCATGCTTGTTCCTTCTTGCTGGTTCAAATGGTGACATTAGCTTCAAACCCAAGCTGCAGCCCCATGCAGTTTTCTTCTCTAGGAGGCTCTTTGTCGTCTTCATATGTCTGAAGTCCCCAGCCTTATTGTGCTATGATTTACTTAGTTCATCTTACTTATAATCAAATTCATCCTGCCTGGGAATACAATTTTAATTTTGATAATAGAATGTTATAGTTACCATGATCCAGATGGGAGACCCTAAGAAGGTACCATATGCCTCCCTGTGGTCAGGTCCCTTGCTGGATGTACGATTACATGTTTTGGACCGTAGTGGGTGACTTCAGTACGTCAGCCCCATCAGTCCATAGGCCATGAATAACTACCACACACTTAAAAAATATCTTTTGTTTATTCTTTGTGTGTTTCACATCATGCATCTCGATCCCATTCATTTCCCTGCCCCTTCATATCTGCCCTCTGTCCTTGCAACCCCTCCCCCTTATAGAACCAATTTTAAGAGAAAGGAAGAAAAAAGGGGAAAAGGAAAAATCTCACCATGGAAATTGAGGTGTGCTACAGTGAGTCATGCAGTAGTAAACCCTTTTGTCCACATAGCTTTACTTGCAAGTGTTCATTGTAAAGAGTCATTGGTCTGGTTCAAGGCCTCGGGTTTCTGCTGCACTATCTATCGATGCTGGGCTCTCACGGGCTTCCTCTTGGACATCTTGTGGTTGCCTTGTGCCATGGAGATCCTGTAGCTTTGGATCTGTGGGGCTGGTCCCTTCACGTGCTCCAGCAGATCACAGAGGGTGTGGATATTGAGTGGGTTATGACGCTGGTTCTGGGCCTGGGTGATTGCAGGGTTGGTCAGCCTGCCAGGTCTCCTCTGTCCTCACCGCCAGAGTGAGCTCTCCTGCATTGCCTCCTGCTAGTTCACACCTTGCAGCGATGAGCAAGAGGCAGGGCCAGTTCTCCTGCTTTCATGCCCTCTTGGTTGGTTCTCCGGAACCTGGACCCTCAGTCCACCTCTCCTGCAGTGCCCAGGTGAGGTGCAGAGTCCACTCTCCCAGGTGCTGCAGCGGGTGGGGGGCAGGGACAGCTCTTCTGCTCTCAGGGACATCTCTCCCACCTGCCACAAGTAGCACTGGGCTGGGAGAGGGGAAGGCATCTCTCCCCTGCTCACACCACCATATGGCTGTTGTAGAACGATCTTTTTGTACACTGTGAAGATTGTTCTACAACAGCCTTCACTACCGCATAGCAGACAGGGGGTTGTGTGGCCAGGCACCCTACTCACACTCCAATTCACTACCTTGCTATCCTCATTCTTATACAACATGTAAGAGGCGACACTAGACCCTACTGCAGAGGCACCACTGTGAGTATTAAATGAGTTACTATAAACAAACAGCCTCAATGTTGAATAAGACACAAATATTCAATAAATACCAGGAGTTTTACTAAAATGTTTTATAAACATTTATTCTCTTCTAATACTAGAACTGCAGCAGTATGTACAACCTACAAAAATTTATTCTCTTCTAACATTAGAAATCAAGCACTACATACAACCTACATGACAGTTTCCCATGAAGAGGAACTCATGACTTGGTGATTGGAAGTGCGGTAGCTTTAAGAGGATTCTAAGAGGGCACATCACTTAGATGATATGATTTTACCCCTGGAGAGGAATGGATCAAGAGAAATGAAAGTGCTATCATTGGAGGATAAATGTTTCGAGGGGGAAAATGTGGAGGAAGGAGACTGGCAGTCACTGGGCTCAAACCAGCCACTCCCTTTGCCAGGCAAAACCAGATGACTATCTGTAGATTCTACCTGTCAACATACAGAAGATCACAGGGACCTCAGAATATTCTTAGGAGAGTTTCATTACCCTTATTTGCTACTGAGAGTAAACTAAGAGTTTTGTGCCAATAAATGTAAATTACAAGGCACAGAAACCGTAGATTCAGAGACCACTCGCTCTTTCCCCTTAATCTTTAGCCATTTTAATAACGTGAGGAATTATAGATATTTATATTTACTTTATGGAGAAGAGTATTTAACGTCTTCTTAGGAAGAAATATGAAAGTGAAATGATTTTGTTTCTTCATGCTACATCTAAACAAAAATGAAATCAGGACTTGGGTATCATAAGGTGGTAGAACGCCTGTCTAGAATGCTCGAGGTCCTGGGTGCAGTCTCCAGCACCATAAAATTTAAAAAAGACATGAAATTATAGAATATAACACAATGATTCTCATTTAGCTCATTATCTTGGGACTATTGCTTTTTACCATTTTCTCAAAGACTAGCTTACATACGGCGATGCATCCTCTGATTTTAGATAATAAACATGGAAAGGATATCATTAAGAAGTTAAAGTGAGTAATTATCTCCGAATGTTAATTCCTTTTAAAATTGCTTCAGGTGGGAGTGAGAATGACAGAAGCAGGAAGTCCTTGCGTACAGAAGAGTTCCCACTGGTCCATCCTTTGGTGCACGGGGAACAGGTGTGGTCAGGGTTTCCTGAGTGCTAGATAGGAGCTCTTCCTTTGAGCTCTAGCCTTTGCCTTGATAAACTTGTAAGTTCTAGGTTTTTGATTAAATTTATTTTTAAAGTTCTCATATATATATATATGTACTGTATTGACATTATTTCCCCCTCCCTTTCCTCCCTCCAAATCTTCCCATGTCCCCTCAAATTTTTGACCTGTTTTCTTTACTTAGTAATCTCTTTTTTCTCCCTCCCTCCCTCCCTCCCTCTCTCCCTCCCTCCCTCCCTCCCTCCCTCCCTCCCTCCCTCCCTCTTTCCCTCCCCCACCCCTCTCTCTCTTTCTCACACACACACATATAAACATAACATTCTGAGTCAGTTAAGTGTTACTCATATGTGTATGTTTTTAGGGTTGACTACTTGATATTGGATAGCCATTGCTGGGGGAGAGCAGTTCTCTTCTATCTTAGCAGTCTTTAAGCACGGAGGCTCCATGAAATTTCTTCCATCTCTAGTGGCATGGTAACTGATATTGTCATTTTTCAGGTCCTGTTTAAGAAGCCATATGTTGAGATTTCATGGGTTCATTTTCCTTTTCTTAACACCTATAAAAGACAAAACCAGCAAACTTCCTGGTCCCCTGGCTCTTAGAATCTCTCTACCTCCTCTTCTGTGATGCTCTTTGAGCTTCAGGGGTAGGGATGTGTTGTAGATGTATCCATGGGAATGGGCTCCTCATAGTCTGCTCTTCTCTGCATTTTCACCAGCTGCGGCTTCCTGTAATGGTTTCTGTCTGCTGGAAAAGGAAGTTTCTCTGATGAGGAGTGACAGCATGCTTATTTGTGGGTATAAAGTCGCATATTTAGGGGCCAGGCATGGTGGTGCTTGCCTTTAATCACAGCACTCAGGAGACAGAGGCAGAATGGATTGCTGTGAGTTTGAGGTCAGGCTTGGTCTATAGAGTGAATTCCAGGATATCCAGAGCTATGTACTGTCTCAAAAAGAAAAGAAAAAAGATACATATTTAGAATTAGAATGTAATTAGGAACTATGCTACTTTACACAAGTAGGAGTAGTAGGTTTTTCTTTAAGGACCTCACTAGCCCTGGGTAGCTGGCTGGGTTTCCAGTTGTCTTCGTCACTGTTCTCTTCCTGTAGAAGAGACACCATGATCATGGCAACTCGTATAAAAGAGAGCATTTAATTGAGTCTCGCTTACAGTCGAGTCTTACTTCATTACTGTAATAGTGGGGAGAAGGGTGGCAAGCAGGCAGTGCTGTAGCTGAGAGCTACATCCTGATCTAGAGGTAGAGAGAACCTGGGCATGGGGCAGGCTTTTGAACACTCAAAGCCCACCCCCTAGTGTTTCTTCCAACAAGACCACACCCACTGTAAGAAAGCCACACCTCCTAATCCTTTTAATCCTTTCAAACAGTTCCACTCCCTGGAGATTAAGCTTTTTTAGTCACATCAGCACAATAGTATTGGCCTGATTTTCCTTCTGCTGAGTAGGCTAATTAGACAGCTGTTGATTATCATCAAATTGTAAGTGCTCCTATCACACCTTTGGGACTATTTTGCCATAGTGGTTTATTATTTGTGATGCTTCCTGCCTACTCTGAAGTAAATCTGATAATCTGAAGTTTGATACCTTTATTTTGATCTATTGGCGAATTAAGGGGAAATTTGGGGTTACAGCATCTAAAAGTTTACTTACTTTTTTATTTTATGCATATGGTTGTTTTTATCTGCATGGATGTAATTACCATGGTGTGTGCCTGTGACTATGCATGCAAGAAGAGCGTTATCGAATCTTCTGGAACTGAAATTGCAGATAATTCTAAGCCACCATTTAGGTGCCAGGAACTCTGGTCCTCTGGAAGAACAGCAAGTCATCTTAATCTTTGATCCATCATTCTAGCTACCCTGAAAGCTCACTTTAGGAAAAAAATGACATATTAGAATTGCTGTTAAGGAATGCTTTTAATTATAACTTACTAGTTTTCTCCTGTCAATGACCATGGCATTGATTATATTTAGAAAGCAATTTAAAAATAATTTTACTTTCAATTACATGTATATATGTGTGTCTTGTTTAGGTTTCTGCATGTGATTTAGTGGGCTTCACAATAGGGTATGAGATCCCCTGGAGCTGTAGTTAGAGGTGGTTGTTGCTACCTGGTGTCAGTCCTAGGAACTAAGTTTGGGTCCCTTAAGAAAAGCAGTATGTGCTCCTAACCTCTGAGCCATCTCTCTAGTCTCTAAATATTTTTTATTAATTTTTTTCATTTATTTTATATACCAGCCATAGTTTCCTCTCTTCCATTTCCTCCCCCTACTCTACCTCCCATCTATCGCTGTCCCCCCCATCCATTCCTCCTCCCTTGAAAAAGGGGCAGGCCTTCCATGGGAGTCACCAAAACATGTCATATCACTTTGAGGCAGGATCAAGATCCTCCTCCTGCATCAAGGCTGGGCAAGGCATCCCTGCATGGGTAAGAGGTTCCAAAAAGTCAGCTAAAGAACTAGGGACAGGTCCTGATCCCACTGCTAGGGGTCCCTCAAACAGACCAAGTTATACAATTGTCATTCACATGCAGAGGGCCTAGGTCGGTCCCATGCAGGCTCCCTGACTTCAAGCTTTACTATAGAACTATAACAATGAAAACAGCACAGTATTGGCATAAAAATAGACATGTGGATCAATGAAATCCAAACAAAGACCCTTATAAAATTCCCTAAATAATTTTTAATTTGTGACTTTTTAAAGTTGACTTTCTCTTCTCCATCTCTCTCTTCTTTGGAGGTATGTTGTGATTTGAACCCTGAGCCTTGAGCCTCTTATATTTGGCTTCCATTTAAGGGAAGATACACATTTTTAATATAAAGGACACATATCTATCCTTCCATGGCAATTTAATTCTTTATGCAGCCACTGTACATGTTTCTTCATTCATGTTTTGCATTTATTTTTAAAATGTTAATTTCTTTTCCTGGATATCTGATGCCCTATGACTCCATGTATAAGGAATTACGTTTGTTCAAACCACACAGATATTATAATCATGTCTTGGGTTTATGCTTATTTTATTTTTCATCATATTATAATTCTGACATTATTTAGTTCAGTGTCCCATATGTCCCATATATTAAACAAATGAATTAGAGTTTAGGTAATATAAAGACTCTATCTAGATACTTCTTACTGTTGTTCCGGGACATAACATAGCAATACAATATATTAGGAAGTTATGACATGTGGGAGGCAGTGTCTTATGCCTGAAAGCAGTACGTGAAGGCTGGTGTGGACCAGCCTTTCAAAAATTGTATGGAAGAAGTTTCCTCAGCACTGTCAGCATTTTGTACTGTGTGATTCAAGATTCAAGATATGCCTTTTATTTTTCCTTTCCCTTTTTTGGCTGAGGTGTTCTTCCCTGGAAACCATGGGGTGTTGGCGCTTATAGAGTGTTAAGTAATCAACTCAGTGACCTTGACTGACCTTCAGATCCCTGGGCCAGGGTACCTTGAGTGCCAGCTTTGTGTGGTGCTTTCTGAAGCATGCCTAAGCACAGTGAGCTGTGTTGAGTGTTCTTTTATTTCTTAGTCAACACTTGAAAATCCTTGGCAGCAACTGCAGCCTCTGCACCAACTTTGAGATTCTTTGGGCCTTTTATTGTTTATTTTTAAACTCAATTTGGATAAGGCTAGATGAATTATGTTTCAGTTTAATTTCCTTTTTTTATTTTCAGAAAAGTTGCCAAACTTGATGAAGCTGTCATTTGAATTCAGGTGGCACTTTAATTTGCTGTTTCTAGGGCAGTGACTTCTTGTGAGAGGGCTGCTTGTTGGTTCCCGGCTGCTCAGCAGATCAGCCCAGAAATAATCACATAGAAACTGTATTATTTACATCACTGCTTGGCCCATTAGCTCTAGCTACTTCTTGGCTAACTCTTGTATCTTAAGTTAACCCATCTCCATTCATCTGTGTATCAGAATGAGGTTGTGGCCTACCAGCAAAGTTTCAGTACATCTGTCTCTGGCAGCTTCATGGCTTCTCCCTGACTCCGCCTTCCTTCTACGTTGCTATAGGCCAAGCCAGTTTCTTTATTCATTAACCAGTAAAAGCAACATATAGACAGAAGGACCTCCTACACCAGTGGCTGTCAGTACTTTACAGTTCTCAATATCAAGTGTGTATATGACGTGTGTGGGACCACCATGGCACATTTCTGGAGGTCAGGATGGACAGCTTCATGGAGGTGATACTCTTCTTCCATTTTTACATGGGTTCTGAGACTCAAGCTCCGGGGAGAATCAGGCTTTTGTAGCAGGTACCTTTAGCCACTGAGCCATTTTGCCAGCCCAGATGTCAATCCTTTGATCTTTTTAGCTTGTATAAAAAAAATCCTCCAGATGATTTATCAAATTCTGTTACTAGACTTCTAATCCCAGAGAGGTTTGTCTTAAAAAAAAAGGAGGCATTATTGGCAGATATTGCATCTGTGAAAGAACAGAGGTTTTCATGTGATATTTAGGAGCTAGAATTGATAAGTTTCTGTGATGGGGAAATTGGAGTGGAAAGAAATGAGGTGTTTGTCTTGGGCCCTAACTTCTTTGGTTCTGAGGCTGGAATTGGGGCCCCTCACCAGGGCTGCACAAGTAAAAGGATGGAGATTCTTGAGCATTAGACAGTCCAGCTGCTTAAGGAGTTTTAAATTATGGCCAGGGCTAATGACAGTGAGATTATAAAACAGAACACTGAGAAAAGTTTCCTCGGAAGCAGTAGCCAATGTGGTTGGGATCAGATGTGGTGAATGGGAAGGAAAGGGCTCAGGGAATCATTTTATTTATTATCCTGGGAAGGTTTAGAAAAGTTATTCATAAATAAAACAAGAATTAATGGTGCATATCTGTAATCCCAACACCTAGGTTTGTTAGCACATAAGATCTGTCTCAAAAACAAACAACAGCCCCTAAAACCAAGCCACAAAATAACAAAATGAAAAAATGTACAGAAGCAAATATGTCAATTTGAAAGGCATCTAGCTCACTGTCTATTGATTTTGAAAGTTGATTGACATACAGGGTTATATTAGCCTGCATTTTGAAAGCCAGTTATAATATTAAAGAATATTGACTCATTTTCAATGGTGTATATAGGACACTCGATAATACTCTGTCTTTCTTGCAATTCCTAATGTTAGATGAAAAACCCAAGTAGAAAATGGAAGGTTCATATTTGCACACATGCACACACACAAAGGTGGTATGTATTTAAGATGGATACTGTAGATAGTGAAAGAAAATTGCTTTTCTGGAATTATCAGAAACGAAGTAATAAATATTAATACATATTTAAAAGTATTAAAATATTAAAGCATTTTTTCTTTGAGAATCAATTACTTCTATTTCTGAGCTAGGTTAGATTTGGGAAACTTAAAAACATCTTTATGAAGAACACATTTCTTATTTTGCCTTTCATGTAGTGTGTGTGTGTGTGTGCGCGTGTGTGTGTGTGCGTGCACACAATTTGTTATGGAAAATATTGTCTTCAATTACAAAAAAAACCCTTTTTTTTAATCCAGGTGGAATAGATTTTTGTGAAAACATGGTAGCAATATATAGTTTTGAGTTGAGTTTCACTGAAATTAAATACAGCTGCTGTTGTTGGTAGTTGTTGGCTCTGAATGAGAGTTAAATGGAGAATGAGGACTAAATGCCTTGATTTTCCTGTTTGGTGCTCATAGACTGTGAATAAAGGTTTAGGTCAGATACATTTGGGTTTATACTTTGCCTGTGTAAGATAGCACTATAGAGCTCTATCCCTGGGTGCAGCAGCCGTCTTATTTATTTATTTATTTATTTATTTATTTATTTATTTAAGATTTCTGCCTCCTCCCCTCCACCACCTCCCCCAATCAAGTCTCTCTCCCTCATCAGGCAGAAGAGCAGTCTGGGTTCCCTGCCTTGTGGGAAGTCCAAGGACCTCCCACCTCCTTCCAGGTCTAGTTAGGTGAGCATCCAAACTGCCTAGGCTCCTACAAAGCCAGTACGTGCAGTAGGATCAAAACCCAGTGTCATTGATCTTGACTTCTCAGCAGACCTCATTGTCTGCTATGTTCAGCGAGTCTGGTTTTATCCCATGCTTTTTCAGACCCAGGCCAGCTGGCCTTGGTGAGTTCCCAATAGAACATCCCCATTGTCTCAGTGTGTGGGTTCACCCCTCGCTGTCCTGAGTTCCTTGCTCATGCTCTCAGACTATGCCCTAATGGGCTGATATCTAAGAGGCTACTGGCTGAATGAATTCCCACAACAGAAGTCTCCATAAGCATTAGGGGAAGAAATCTCAATGGTGCAGCATTTGGGGTTATCCATTTTTCTAAAAGAAGCCCCACCGGTGCTCTGTAAGCCTCATAAACTCATTGGATCTTTAAGCTGGACTTTGAAGAAATCATATTTTCGTTTGTTGTTGGAATGGGTAGAGGTTTGTTTATGTCCCCACAGAGAAAGGTTCTTAGGACACTTGACAGGGCATGACAAACCGTCAATGAATTTGGGAAGAGCAATGATACAGTTCATGTTATGGGTAATGAGACAAAGCTGAAGTGGAGCTCTCTGAGGGTGGAGTGTCTGCCCCAGGACTCCTGACATGGCTGTCTTTCTCTGTGTGTGAAGTGGTATGTCTCCTTGCTGTAGAAGCGTATGCAAGGACCCTGCTTTGTGTAATGAAACATGACTGTTAGTATTACTGAGGCTAAGAAACCAGCACTGGTTTTAAATTGTTATGCTAATTAATCCTTGGCACAAATAAAATCATGGGAAGTACAGTTTTTGCTCATTTTGTTTTCTATTTAGGGCTCATTCCTGTAAACATTAAAGAGGACCTTACAAAGAATAGATATATAGGACAGAATAACTTATTACAAAAAACTTGAAGACTAGTGATCTTTTAGGAGAGATCTGAGATTTTCATTTATCTATTTGTAGGGGCCAGAGGTCAGTTCCTGCCCTCAATTATGTTATGGCTGGCCTCTGTCCTGCAGCTGTGCTGTGTAGTCTAGGCTAGACACCAGGAAGCTACTGTGCAATCCTCCTGTCTCACAGGAGCAGTAAAGAGACTGTAGACGTGTGCTACGGTACCCTGCTTTTTATATGGAGTCTTGGGACAGGCCTCAGGGCATCAGTCTTGCATGGCAGGCGTATTTACTCATCGAGCAAACTCCTTGGCCTAGATGTCAAATTTTCAAACAAGTTATGCTTGTAAGCAAGGAAGAATAATACAAAACATGTTATAGAGATGGTTTGGTATGTGTTGTTTTGATTATATAATGTTTATGTTACAAAGAACATATTTAACACTTAAATAAACAGCGAAGGAATTAGTGTTATGATATAATATCTTACAGAAGACAATTTACATCTTTTTATGCTTTATAACAGTGGCTCTCAACCTGTTGTTTGTGACCCTTTGTTGGTTACATATCAGATACTTACATTATAATTGTTAACAGTAGCAAAATTACAATTATGAAGTAGCACTTCCCACCTAAAAACTTCCACATGATAGACAAGTGTTCTGCTACACCCTCAGTCCCTCATATTTCATAAGGCTGAAAAAAGTATCTGTTTTCTTAAAGACACACACATGTGCATGTGTGAACACACACACACGCACACTTATGTCTGGGAGTTTCATCTGCTTCTATGTTTGTGTACCATCTACATGAATTGTCCTCAGAATTCCTAGAAAACTGGAAATGGTTGTTAGTTACCACAAGGATTCATAGAATTGAATTCAGACCCTCTGGAAGAGCAACCAATGCTTTAAACCACGGAGCCATCTCTCCAGTCTGAAAAAAAATTCTTTAGGAAGCTAAGTGCTGTTGCCATACCCTTGTAAACTTTGATAATCTTACTTTGCTTTCTTTGTGATGCTGAGGGTATTGCTTTATATATACTGGTGAAGTGTTTCAGCACAGAGCTATACCTTGATTTCTCTCTTTTTTACAGTTGTCCACGCTCTCTAACTCAGTCTATCTACACTTAGGGCCTGGCAGCAGGAAGGGACAGGAAATTCTTTTTTTGTTTTGTTATTTTTTTTGGCCTTCCTTCCTTCCTTTCTTTCTTTTTCTTTCTTTCATTACTTTATAAATAATGCCATTCAAAATTTACACTTACTTCCCTACTCCCACTTCCCTCCTACTCCTCCACTTACCCTTTCCCCCTCCCCCTCCAGTCCTAAGAGATGGCCCAGTACCCTGCCCTGTGGGAAGTCCAAGGTCCTCCCCACTCTATCCAGGTCTAGGAAGGTGTGCATCCAAATAGACTAGGATCCCAAAAAGCCAGTACATGCAGTAGAGAAAAATCCCGCTGCCGTTATCATGGGTTCTCAATCTACACCCATTGTCATTCACATTCAAAGAGTCCAGTTTGATCCCATGCTTGCTCAGTCCAAGTCCAGCTGGATTTGGTGAGCTCCTATTATGTCAGGCACACTGTCTCAGTGGGTGGACCAACCCATCGCGGTCCTGACTTCCTTGCTCATCTTCTCCCTCCTTCTGCTCTTCAACTGGACCTTAGGAGCTCAGTCCAGTGCTCTGATGTGGGTCTTGGGACAGGAAATTCTTTGCGGTTGCATTATCTCTTGGATAATTATTATCATGCTATCTCATTTACTACAAGTCTTTCGAGAAGACCTTTGGGAACTTTCCATCAGTGGAAAGCTCAGATGAGCTCCATCTAGGGTGGTAAAACACATCTCTCTTTTTTTTCTTTTTTAAAAGAAGCAAACTATTTTTTTTTTCATTTTATATACCAATCCAAGTTCCCACCACTTCCTCCCATAATCCCATTTCCTCCACATACCACCCTCACCCCACCACATCCACTCCTCAGAGAGGGGAAGGCACATTGCTTTGGGGAAGGTCCAAAGCCCTCCCTACTGTAGCTAAGCTGAGCAAAGTATTCATCCAAAGAGAATAGGTTCTTCAAAAAGCCAGTCCAACACATCTCTTAAGGAGCTTCTGTTTTTTGTGTTTCGAAGATAGATTTAGGAAGGAGATTGATGGTGACCTGTACAGGCTTTGAACCCAATATTTTGAGAAAGAATATGCAGCCATATTTTGAGAGAGTTCTATCAGAATTAAGAAGTAAATGCTTCTTGATTATCATTATTTTTTTTAAAAGTGAAAATAGAAAGCATTTATGACTGCTGAGGCAGGGTCTTGAGGCCGCTTGGAAATCACACCACAACTTAATAGCTGTTCAAGCTTGGAAACGCTTTATTTTATTTCTTTTACTTTTGGAGTCTATTTCTTAATTTCTAAATCATTAGCTTGAAGTGGATTAAATGACATAGCAACACAGAGCAAGATGAAAATGCTTAATAGATACATCATTCTGACTCCATGCGTTAAGTCGTTAAGTATAAAGTGGTATATCAAAAAGTACTGTTAAAAGATGGTTCATTAAAAGTAATAGTCTTAAAAATGCCAAAACATTTAAAGAGTGAAGAATTCAAAGTACGAGGAAAATAGATCTCTTGGTTGAGATTTTCTCAAAATTTTAATTCTGCACACATTTGTGCAGACGGCAAAGCACATAGTACTTTTCTAATTTCTTTTCACCCTGAAGTCCTGTCACGATGGTGCTTCTTTCATGACACACAACTGTTGAAGGGAAATGTTTCAGTTGGCACGTGATTGATGCTCAACTACAATAAGCCTCCTATGTAGAAAACTTGAATTTATAGATTATGGTTGAATTCCAGCATGGACTCAAGTCTAGAGAGACACCTACAGAGTTGTAGTTCAGAGTTCTAACAAATGGTGCCTTACAACTATGAGTGGTTCTGAGGAGCTTTCCATTGGTGTCAGTATTTGGTCCTACATGTTTCCCTTTGCCGAGCCATGCTCTCAGTGATGTAATAACTGTGTTTGGGGCATGTGGGTAAGCTATGAAGGAAAGAATGTACCAGGGAATCCTCAGATTCCCTCATCTAACCCTCTCAGGAGCATTAAGGACAAGGCCCTCACTTCCACGTTTTCCTTTGCTGCAGAGGGCACTGCTATCACTTTGGGTGGGCCTCCCTTGGTCACTTGACCTGTTTCTCTTACTTCTAAACCCTTCCCTGTTGCTTTTTTAGGGCTCAGTACTTTGATGTCTCTGCTGTGAATACTTATTTTTCAGGTGATGCCATTCAGTTGTAGAACTTACATTCTCACCTGTTTGCTGGCTGCTCTCCAAATGTTCCCCTGCCATAGATTTCTGCCTTGAGTATCTTGACTGTGTTACCTATGACCTACAGTGTTTCAGCTTTTCTTGATGACTTGACCATCATATCTAACCTCAAACCCACTATCTCTATTGCTGTAGAAAAGATGTGTTTAGGGGATTTTCTGTTCTCTCTGAACAGTTTATACAGTTGAGTGTCCTAACTTTGTCTAATAACCAGATCATACAGTCATTCTCAATCTGTGTTCAGTAGTTGTGTTCTATTTTTGTTTGTCATTTGATGATATATAGTCTCAGTTGTGACACTGGCTTTATGTCATAACAAGCTGATAACAAAGTAGAAGAGAAGAGGTACGTGATCTTTGGCTCAGAGAATTTAGACTAAAACCCACCTCTTAGCTCCTGAAATGGCATTCTTAATTTGTATTAAATGGTACCATGTGCTAAGGGTCTTTGAATACTTGATTTTTCTCCCTTCCCCCTTAATAAAACTGTTTTATGTTGTGTGGGAGGGATGTGAAATTTAATAAGTTATTTTTAAAAGAAGGTACTTAGTCATAGATGATTGGAATAAGCGTTATGTTGCTAGGGCAACACCGGTTGAATTTTCGAGAGTTCTTTTTTCTCCCATAGGTAAGTATTGATGTTAGACTTACGTATTTGTGCTCACTCTCTCTGGGGTAGTGGTATTTTCCTGGTGGTGTTCTTGTGGTTCTGCACTAGCCAGATAGAGCTGTGCTCTGTAGAAATGACAGGTCTAGACCCATGAGTCACAGAACTCCAACTTCACTGGGAAGCTGTCAACGGGAAGGCAGCTCCATTTATAGTTTGAAGGTGGGAGGGAAGAAAGGAGAATTTGGGTTGCTTTCCTTTGGTGCAGTTTGCTTTTTTGAGAGAAAGAAAGAACGGGTGAAATGTTCTAAGCATTCATCTCTAACTTCTTTTGTTCTCACTTCCATTTGACGCAGTGGAAGGTGCTAGTGTGTGTTCTATTTTAAATGATGGGATGGATGGGCTCCATTATTAGAGCTTCCATTAATAGAAAAGGAGCTGCAACCTGATGGATTCCTAGGTCCCTAATTGGATTCTGGCATTTTGAATGGAAATGACCCCTTTCTTTTGAGGTAGTAGTGTTGGGAATTTTTTACTTGTGTCTCTTAAAGAGCCCTTCAGTGTTCCACTGTTGATCAGAACTCATAGATTTCCCTCCCTTTTGAACACAGACTGACTTGTGGTGTGTGCAATATTAATGTTTTGGCTGGGAAGAGGGCTCAGATGGTGAGAGCACTGGCTCTCCAAGCATCAGGATCTGAATTAGATGCCCTAGCATCCAAATAAAAAACTGGGCATGACTGCATGTGTCTCTAACCCCAGGATTGAGGGGCAGGGAGAAGCAGATCCTGAGAGCCCTCTGGCCAGCCAGCCTAGATGAAAAGGGGAGCTTTGGGTTCAGTGAGAGGCTATGGTAGTTTAAATGTAATTGCCCCCAAAAGCTCATTTGGAGTGGCACTATGAGGAGGTGTGGCTTTGTTGTAGGAAGTGTGTCAGGAGTGGCACTATGAGGAGGTGTGGCTTTGTAGGAAGTGTGTCAGGAGTGGCACTATGAGGAGGTGTGGCTTTGTAGGAAGTGTGTCAGGAGTGGCACTATGAGGAGGTGTGGCTTTGTAGGAAGTGTGTCAGGAGTGGCACTATGAGGAGGTGTGGCTTTGTAGGAAGTGTGTCAGGAGTGGCACTATGAGGAGGTGTGGCTTTGTAGGAAGTGTGTCAGGAGTGGCACTATGAGGAGGTGTGGCTTTGTTGAAGGAAGTGTGTCAGGAGTGGCACTATGAGGAGGTGTGGCTTTGTAGGAAGTGTGTCAGGAGTGGCACTATGAGGAGGTGTGGCTTTGTTGAAGGAAGTGTGTCACTGTGGAGGTGAGCTTTGAGGTCTCATGTATGTTCAAGCCACACCCAGTATCTCAGTTCGCTTCCTGTTGCCTGTGGATCAAGATGTAGGATTCTCTCCATACCATATCTGCCTGCATCCTGTCATGACACACTATGATGTTAAGGGACTAAACCTCTGAAATAGTAAGTTACTTCTTTAAATGTTGCTGTGGTCGTGGTGTCTCTTCATAGCAATAAAAACTCAGATTAAGACAGAGACCTTAGCTCAAGACAGTGAGGCAGAGCTATTGCTGAAGACACCTGGGGTCTTGTGCTGGGCTCCCTATGCTCTTGAGCTTATAAGCACGTACCACGTACACATGCCATACATATAGTATACATATAACATATGTACATACAAACACATTTTAATATATACAACTCATACATATAGTACATACAGCCCATACACATACCATATAACACACACAAGCATATATGCACAAACATAAACACATCCAAATGTAATACAATACATACTATAACACGCATATAAACAAACATAAATATATACATAATGTATACACAGAAATATACATGTACACAAATATGTGCATATAAACATATACCATATATGCACGTTATATAAATCCATATGTATATATCTGCACCCATACACATACTGCACCGACATACACACAGACATACACACATGTATATGGACCCATGCACGCCATTTATACATGCACACATACTCACCACTCATACATACACACACACATACATACATACACACACAAAGATATACAAGCACAAATGATGTTCCTTACTATGATTCGTGTCTCCCAAACTCTTGGGAACTTAGCTTCAATGCAGAAGCAGTAGTTTTGGGAGTAGGATCCTTCTGGTGCCATGGCTCTGCTCTCCAGGATGGTTGGGTGATGCAGTTACTGGGGTGGATTAGAGAGAGTAGGAGCAGTTCTGATGAAAGGAGTTGCTTGGTTCCCTTCTCTTCTTTTCCTCTACCTCTTCTTTCTCACGTTCCATCTCTCTAGATGCTGGGTCTCTATACCTTAGACTTCCAAACCTCCAGAAGAGTAGGAAATGAACTCATAATTGACCCTGTCTGTGTTCTGTCCTAGGAACACAGAACAGGCACAGCCACCCCATCCTTGGGAGCACATCTGTTTGAGTTGTCCCTGCTGTCTCCCCCCGCCCTGCCTCCACCCTCCCCTCCGGCATATCTAGTGTGTTTAAACCACATACTGTCTGCTCCCATTTTTCTTCTTTTGGATTCCTGTGGAAATCAGCCTTCAGGACCTCATTCCTCTTTGTCTTTTTATTAATTTCTCTTTTTAAAGTGGTGAACAGGTGTCCAGCACTGGAAGCAGCAGTTGGAAAGTAGAGATTACTTGGTGGTTTGGAGAGAGACCAAGTATCTAGGGAGGTCAGCTTCTCTGATGTCAACATAGTTTCCCAAAAGGCAACACCCAGGTCAGCTGGTGCCACCCAGGGCAGGGCCAGGCTGGGCTGGGTCTCCAGGAAGCTTCCTGGCTTTGCTCTGGGAAATACCCTGGGGATATAAGCATTTGATCGGCTGCACTTACTCTTCTAGCAGAGGGAGCCAAGGAAACTTATTCTGGTAGCAAGGAGGAGACTGAACCTGGTATGTGACTGTGCAGAGCTCCTGGGAGAACAGCAAGAATTTGTCAAGATTTACTTTTTGTTTGGACAGAAGAGGCCTGGATTGGAGGCTTTGATTGGTGGTAGGTGGGACCAGGATTTTTAAAAATTATTTATTTTTTAATTTATGTAAATGGAGAGAAGGGTCTTTGTGTACCATGGTGAGCTTATGGAGGTTGGAGGGAAACAAGTGGGAGTTGGTTCCCTTCTTCCATCCTGTGGGATCCAGGGATGGAGTTTAGTTAATCAGTCTGGGCAAGAAGAGCCCTCACCTGCTGAGATATCTCCTTGGTGGTAAGCCAGACTTTCTACTGTGTTAAGTTTCTGCCTGGGAAGGGATTTTTTTCCACTTTACATGATGAATTCCACCATCAGTCTTTGGTTGCATGTTTTCCTGGGGAATGGTACGGTCAGAGCTACCTTTGATGATAACCGAGATTGACCTTGAAAGCGGAGGTTGAGAATTGGGGAGACGAGATAGTTTGGGAGGAGGAGTCATCTCTTAGGGAATTAAGGTGTTGGGTCCAAGTGGGAGATTGGGCCTTTCTGTAGCATGTGAGACTGGGTGGTGTCTTGAGTGAAAAACGAGTCCTGAGTCATGGAGAAAATCAGAGGAAGGGGGGATTCTGTGTCAGATGCTGTGGAGCCTGACTTGTGAGGTAATTTCCTCCTATCTCTTGGCCCTTAACCAGCTAGGCTAGCTCTGTGAGTGAAAATACCACAAGCCCTCAGACCCTGTCCTTGTCAGTCCCATGAGGAATTCTCTGGTAAAGCACAGGCTGGGCTGGCTCCAGTTTCCCCATCCCTGAGGTGAGCAGGCAAGGTTGTGGTATGTTCAGTGTGTGGGCCCAGAGTTCATGCTTTGAAGGACTTTTAGAGCTACTTTGGATGGAGCAGTAGAATGCCACTGGCTGGCACCCACTGGCGAATTATGATCTCTTCAGTTAACATTTTGCTCTCAAGCAGCTATCATATATGATGGAAGAGGGCTTCTCGGCTGTCTAGATATTTCTCCCCTCCAGTGATGAAGTTCTGGAAAAATTAAAGGACATTCAGCCACAGCAGGCTCTGGTAACCTCAGGATGGGTGGAGAGGGTTGGCATGGTGCCAGTGAAGATACGTGGATGATGATCGTACCTGGGTGCCTCACCCTGTGTTCACATTCTTCTAGATGTAATTTCTGATCATCATTTAAAGATATCCATATTAGGAAGTCAGAGAAAGTATGCTATGAAAGAGTATTGAAAATTATGTCTTTTCGGGGGCGGGGCGGGGCGGGGCGGGGGAGAGGCTTCTGTGTAGGGGAAAGTAAGGGAAAAGGTGACCAGCTCCCAGCTACTACTCTTAATCCAATAGGCCAGTTGAGGTAAATGTGACAATTAGAGACAGCATTGAAATGTTCATTTCCCCGCCGGGCCAGGGTTAAGAAGTTTGAATCTAATTGATTCCCAGTTAGACTAGGTTCCTGTTTGACAGGCGAGGATTTGGAGTGGTGAGCTCACAAGACCAGTTTCTCACAGATGATTAAAGGGGAGCAAGGGTACCCCAAGAAGGGCCTTCTGAGCCAAGTTGGCTCCCCATGGGGGGATCTCACATCACAGCTCTTCAGCAGAGTCAGAGCATCTGGGTGGACCTCTATTTTCCTGATCTGATTAAAATGTACTTCTTTATTGATTCAGACCAGTTTAAAATCTTTGAGTAGTAAGGAGAGGACCAATGCTATGGCTTTGAAGTTCTGTACATACTATGTAGCTGCTAGGGTCAGATGATTGACAGCTGTGTGAACCCACAGCTGGCACAGTTTGGAGGGTCGTGATAGATAAAGGTGTGCCAATCCTTGGTCAGGCAGCAAAGGGATTTCTAGTACTATTCAATTAACACAATGGAGCAGCTAGCTCTGCTTGCTATTTTGTGAATATTAAATATTGTATTTAAAGATATGGCCTGGTCTGGGGATTAAATAAGGGATATCTCTGTATTTGAGATAGTCAGTTTTGAATATTATATGAATATTATCCCTTTATCCTATTTACAGAAATATTTATTTATATGTCTATTTTTTCCTACTATCACCACGCAAGTTCTGGCCTGCTTTCCTGTTTTTGTGTGTCTCTGGTTTGGTTATTGATACGTGGCTTTGCAGAACTGGGTTTGACTGCAGTGTCAGAGGAAACCTGGAGGCTGGGGAGGTGGCTCAGTGTAGCTCTGTGAGCATGGGGACCTGAGTTTGAATTCCCAGCACCCAACTGGAAATGTCTGCATGGCTGTTTGGGCCTGGAACACTAGCCTTGGAGTCTTGGGTTCCAAGAGTTTACTGGCAAGGTAGCTACTCATCTAAAAAATAAGGTTTTGGTTCAGTGACAGACCCTGTCTCCAGACAGTGAGGTGCAGAACCATAGCAAAAGATGCCTAGTGTCCTCCTATGATCTCCATAGGGGTGTTCACGGTTGTATGTCCTTCAACCCTAACTGTGAGCAGCAGTGAAATTTGAGTAAAATTGGATAAATGTTAAAAGTAAGCTGATGCAATTTGATTTTTTTTCAACATCATATGAACATTCAAGAGCACCTAGGTCAGTGGTTCTCAACCTGTGGGTCACGACCCCTTTGGTGGTCAACCAACCCTTTGGCAGGGGCCACTTAAGACCATTGGAAAACACATATATTTACGTTACAATTCATAACAGTAGTAAAATTACAATTATGAAGTAGCAACAAAAATAATTATATGGTTGAGGGGGTCACCACGACACGAGAAACTATTAAAGGGTTGAAATATTAGGAAGATCGAGAACCACTGTTCTGGGTATTTGTTTTAAACCTTTTCTTGACAACTTGCCTTTCCAAAGTCAGACAAATGCATCGACAAATGGGAACATTTGTGTGTCTTGCATTATGCTGAGCATATGAAATATTTTTATGCGTTTCCAAGTAGGTAGACCCTTTATTCTTGTACTAGAGAGAGCAGTGAGCAGAACCTTACAGAACTTTTTATGCTCGTATTGGTCAAAAACATTTTTAAAAAATACAGGACTAGAGAAGCCATTCAATGACAGAATGCTTGCCTACCATGAAGGCCCAGGTTTGATTCTCAGCACCACAAAAACATACCCATGCAGGCTGAAGATATAGGATAAGAAGAGGGTAAGGTGAGGTTTGGGAGTGTCGTATTAGGCTAGTTGTAACTTAAATGTCTGAGTGCAGCCCAGGACTTCACTAGGAGGCTCTTGTGGGAAGAGAGGAGAGAAGAGGGCCTTCCCTCCCTGGGCCATAGTCCGAGGACTAGTCTTGAGGAGGTTAACATTCCTACTTTGTTTATTTCCTCTTTATCTCTAGATTATCGATAAGAAATGAAAACTCTGAGATGAAATGGTCTAAGAAAATAGAGATAGCCCATGGGACCTACTTCAGTCCCTACAATGCTCCCTCCTTCAGATGGTGTCATGCCGTGCCCACTTTAGACACAATGGCACTGGTGGAGTCACTCAGGCAGGCACACTTTACTTTCAGTTTCTGGCTGTGACTTGTTACCTTGAGCTTCCTCTCTCTACTTGTTAATTTAAAAGGTCTAGGGCTGTGCCTTGTGGCCACCCACTGGGGTGTGTGTGTGTCAGCGTGAACTCTGCTCCAGCAATCTAGGGCCATGTGAATTCCTGGTATTACGTGTTTCAGCGATAGGAGGATAATTTGGCTGGCCTGTGTGTCTTTGTGTTCTGGGGCACGTTGTAAATGTTCATACTTAGAAAGGAATGTAAAGTGAAGGGCAGAAATGCAAGGTCACTGCACACGGACACATGACCAGCCTTGCCTTGTGTTTCCAAAGATTGCTTATCATTATAAAAAAGGCACAGCCAGATGGATTGGAAACGATTATTGCAAGCTATTGAAAGGAGGTAGGCTTTCAGAAGGGCTCTATGATTCCTGATGCTCAAGTGTGCTTATGATAAAAGTGGGATCATTCTCTGAGGCCCTGTAATGTGAACCACAAATATATAAAAATTTATGAAGTGGTGCAATGGGGGAACAGATTCATGGATATAGGACAAGGTATAACGAGTTGCAGAGTCCTTCTATTTTGCCCAGGGTTGCTTGGACCTATCACACACTGCTTCATACCACCTAACCCAGTCTTTACAACCCAAGAGAGTGTGTGACATCTCTCTCTCCTTCTTAAGTGGTCACAGTGGCAGACAGGAAGCCACGCCCTAAGGCTGGCATCCCAAGGCTATTGGCATAATGAATCACCACAAGACCCACAAATCTTTAAGACTACATGGTACTTCTGTACTTTGGCTAATTTCCTATTTGAAGTGATACATTGATTATCGTTAGAACAAAAGCCTGTGAGTTCACAATAGTTTCTAGTGATATTTCTACTTCGAGTTCCAAAACAGAATGCTGTTCATCTTTACAAGATGACTTTCTCTTAATTGAAGACATAAATTATAATTTGAGTACTTCGGCTGTGAAATTTCTCCAGATTAGTGTTTTGAAGTACAGTACACAGACAAAAACATAGGTATTGTATAACTCCCAGCTCGACTTCCAATGGCTCAGAAGATGGCTCAGTTGGTAAACTTATTGCCCTGCAAGCACGAAGTGTTGAGTTTGATTCCAGAACTTTCATCTAACAAATAACCCATGAACTGATAAATTTACAGGTTGAAATTCCTTGGAAGGAAAACACAGGTAACCAGTGTCCAGCCTGAAATTCAGATTCCCAGTATTGGAGAAGCCCAGCTCTCTGTCACTGCCCCTCCCATTCTCTATCCCGAGGGTACCAAACACTGTCTTGAGCCTAGCGGTGGATTTTCCTTTTGCTTTGCTTGTTTTAGTACTTTTATATTAATCTATCCATGTTATCTGTACTCTTCTCTTTCCGTTGCTTGTGATACTGAACTATACAGTCAAACAAAGCTGCAGACTGTTAATCCCACTGCCGTCTAGTGCTTCACCGTGTACATATTCCATAACATAAGGCTGCTGGGAAGTCTCCCGTGTATGATTTTTGCTAAACAATAAAAACATTGTTCTTGAGCGTTAACCTGGAAATGGAATTACTGGGTTGTGGGCTATGGGCATATTTACTTTAAGTTGATGCTAACAAATAGGATCGCAGTATAAATCCATCAGCTGTTTCTAGCAGCAATGTGAGGGGTTATGGATTTTCCTGTTGGTGGTTTTTGTTTTTGAGGGTGGGATAGGAGTTACATGAGCTTATTTTGTTCCATGTTTGGTCTGTGAAAAGGAACTGGTAGATCCTGGAAAGCTGAGTTCAGCTTTCGTCTCTGTATTCACTCTCACCCCGCCTTTCTTTTTCTCTGTATGAGTGGATGTGTGTTATACACGCTACATGCTTGATGCATGGAATATATTCCATATATGTTGACAACAAATACGTGTGACTATTTTTTCCTTTGCTACTTACAGTTATGCTGAAAAGCTAGCTCCGATGCCATCTAGCTCAGGTTTCTGCAGTGTGGTTCTCACTGACGCCTTGTGTTGCTAATGATGGAAATACATCAGTGCTTGAGAGAGGCCCAATCTGTCTGTTACACACTATTCAGTCTCTTCAAAACTGATGTGCTACTGCTTCCTTTTGACGTTTTCATAAGCACTTGCTCTTTTACAGGCCAACAAAAATGTCCAGCATGTCTGTAATAGAATTCAGACTCTTCAGGTCAAAGTTACTGGCTGCATTTTTTTTTTTTTTGAGATAAGGTATCACTAACTAGCTCTGGTTGGAATTCTCTAGACCTAGGGACCTTGAACTCTCAGACATTTGCCTATTTCTCCCTCACCAGTAATGGGGTCAAAGCCATCAGATCCCATTCCTGCTTCACGGCCCATTTTTAAAACTGAAATTTTCATTTTCTGCAGGTCCAGGTTTTCTCAGCAGTGTGCAGAGGGTTTCCTTGGGGGAAAACCTGTGGACAGCAGAGGGAAAGCTCAGTGCAAAGCCGTTCGCTTGTTTCTCTCCTCCCAGTTGGGAGCTTCCCAATTTTCCTGTCATATGTGTGCTTTGATTTCTGCTTAGAGTCTTCAGGTTGCGTTTAAATACTACTTACAGAAAACCGAATAATTCATCAGACCATCATGGATAAAACAAGAAATGGAGCAAATGGCTTTATTATTATTATCATTTAGGAAAACTCACTGTAATATTAGATCAATGGCTATGGAAAATTCTTGTGCTTTGTGCTCTAAGAGTTTTGAGTATCCAAGATGATTTTAATACTGATGGACCTTATAATGAAAATGAATTTGACTTATAGTTAATGATTTAAGGTTCATGGATATAATCAATATGTTCTCTCTTTTTTTACAGGCAAGAAGAGACTGACAGGAGATTGAAAAATGTAAGTTTTATTTAATGGAGTTTTATAAATAGTTTTTCCATTACGTTCTGTAAAATCATAAGAATTTACTAAGAATATACTCTGTGTCATTTCTTCTGATTAAAATTTACCTAGAAACCAACCAGTTAGAGTCTAAATGTTGTTATATATATTCTATACATAGCATATATATATATATCTAACAATGAATTATAATACATACACTATATGTATTATATTTTGTGTAGACCTGACTCCAGCATAGGAGAGATTAGGTTTCAGAGATTGGTTGTTGTGTTTCTAATTTATAAACATCAAACTCAATTTCAAAGTTTTAGGGGAGCAATCAGGAGATTATCAAGTTAGACATTAAGGGACAACATGATGGCTTAAGGACGCTTATTGAGTATATGCTGATACCATGTCCTTGATATTGCACAATTATAGAAGACTATCTAAAAGTAGCAGCTTTATTTAAAAATATGCTCATCAAGCAAGCTGAGAATTATTGACTTTAGGTGTTTATTAGGTAGTTTTATCAGGAAATTATTGACATAAAATGTTTTCCTTGTGGCCCAGGATGGTGCCTCAGTGGGTTCAGAAGAGCTTGCTGTGCAAGCCTAGTGGTCTGAGTTTGATCCCTGAAACCCACGGAAAAAGCTGAATACAGTAGTGTGTATGTATTTGCAGAACTCTTAGGGTGAGGTTGGAGTCAGAGACAGGAGGAATCACAAGGAAACTCGTGCCAGGCATACACTGTGGAACATCAAGCAACTAGAGAAGGCCCTGCCTCAAAACAAACGTATAAATTGAGAGCCAGCTTCTGGAAGGTGTCCTGTTCCCTCTACATCTGTGAACCTGTGTGCATTCTCTGTCTCTCTCTCTTACACACACACACACACACACACACACACACACACACACACGTTTCTCTTGCACTTTAGACTTACCTGTTTTACGAGACAGTCTGTCATGTAGCTCAATCTGTTCCATGTAGGCATATGACCTTTGAACTTCTTCTGGTCCTCTTGCCTCCATTCTCCAAGTGATGAGGGTCCAGTTATGAACCACCAGACCCAGTTTCATGCCATGCTGGGGAAAGCCCAGGACTCCCTGCATGCTGAGTAAGCATTCTACCTCCTGAGTTATGTCACCAACCCGCATGTTTTTCTCCTATTTTTTTTTCTTCCTCCCAAAAGTAGGGTGCATGATTGTCTATTAAGTTCTGTGACTTTTGGTCCGAGAACCCATTCTGAAATAATAAAATATATCAAGAATAATTATGATTTTTTTAATGGCTGCATTCCATATCATAGATTTAAGAGTCTGCTTTTCAACTTTAAAGTATCATTTATGAGCTACAATTTGCCTACCTGTGGTTGAACTGGCACTTGGTTACCAACCCACTGTTCTTGTTCTTTTCATCTAGGTTTTGATAACTTTGTACTGGCTGGGAAGAAAAGCACAAAACAACCCCTACTATAATGGTCCCTATCTCAATCTGAAAGCTTTTGAGACTCTGTTGGGCCAGGCTTTGACCAAGGTAAGGAAACCAGCCCCACCTGTATGAAACAAAGACTGTGATGTGTGTGCCTACGTCATCATGCTCGTCCCTTCTACTCCCAAGGCTCCTCTACAGCAGACATGGAGCTTGCCTGTGCTCCTTCCTAGACAGGGATACACAGGCAGGTTGGTTACTTGTTCTCTGGCTTAATGTGCTTCTTTCAAGAAGTTTGTTATCTGTGCCAGGGTAGGTTCAAGGTATAGAATTTTATGTCCTTAATTTTAGGTAATTTGATGACACATCCATTGCTTTTTATATACAATATAACTTAACTGTTTCTATACTCACTGTGAACTCAATTTGCAGTAAAAAGGCATTTTAGGGCTATTCATGTTTATAGGAGTTACTGAGTTTCTTTCTATTATTCTGTTCTTGTCATGGGTAATTATCTAGTGACCTCATTCCAATATCTTCATGCAGCCAGTGTTCATTGAGGAATAATACGTATTAAGTGGAACTTGATAAAGGTTTTTGTTTTGTTTTTTGTTTTAAGACACTCTCAAGTAATCAAGGCTATTCAGAACTTGCTATGTATCCAGGGTGATATTTGAATTCCTAATCCTCCTGCCTCTATCTCCCAACTGCTGGAATTTTGAAGGCATTACTTGTGGTTGTCTCCTAGGGAGATTTTAAAGTTATAACCCTTGTTTTTTCACTTTTAGTTTTTTATTTGTAATCACACACACACACACACACACACACGTATACATATAAGAATGCTAGTGACCTTGGTGGCCAGAATAGGCCCTCAGCTGCCCTGGAGTTATGCAGGATTGCAAGCTGCCTGACATGGTTGCTGGGAACTGAACGAGAGCAGCAGGTGCTCTTAACTGCCAAGCCCAGAGCCTTTGCTTTTCTCTATGATTTTGTTCTTTCATATCCCGGGATCATTGTAACAGGCTTTTAAGCCTTGTGCACTATTTGAGAAGGGCCAGGCACTGAGGGCAAAGCATAGTGATTTTTGTTTTGTCAAGAAAATCTTCATTTATAGGAGCCTAGTGGAAAACTAATTTCTCTGTGGAACTATTCAACCAGGGCTTTTATAATAATTGGAAAAAGATAGATGCTCAAAATGATAAAATACTGTCTACATATTAGTACTTAGTACTTGCTTTGTGAGGTTTTTCTGATGATTAAATACAAAACATAGTGAATGTTTCTGACAGATTTCATTCTCACAATGAGGATGAAATAAATGTTAGTTATGATCAGAACAGAAAAGTATTTGGACATGATAAAAATTATTACCTTCTCCTATATCTATCCACGTCTTTAAAAATACTTGGCCTGCATCCGGCCATGTGCATATTATAAAGAGAGATGGGATTACACACTTATTTCCTTTAATTGTAAGGACTTGATAGCTTTTTAGCTCTGGGAAGACAGCTCGGGTGGTAAAATGCTCGTGCAAGCATGCGGACATGAGTCTGACCCCGAATCCATGCAATAAAGCAGAGTGTGGTGATACACACTCGTAATCCCAGCACTGAGGAGGCAAGGACAGGAGGATTTCTGGGGCTCCCCGGCAAGGTTGTATAATCTACTTGGGAAACTACAAACTAGTAAGACACCCTGTTTTCACCTTCAGAAACATAAAACGACAAAAGAAACTCAAGGTGGATGCCTTTTGAAAAACAACACTGGAGAATGACCTTTGACCTCTACACACGCATGCTTGCATGTGCATGAGCACTTACACACATCTGTGCTGCCACACATGTGTAGTGTTAGTGTACATAAACACTCAGAAAAGTACAGTTCTGTATGCACTGTTTTGAATGAATTAGCTGAGACAGAAGTGCCACACATTCACAGTGGGCTGTATGTTGGAGAGTGACTGACTCATCTACCAGCAAGCATACCTGCCTTAGATTAGGAAGCAGATCCATCCCTGCCATGAAGAGGGTGAGGCTCTGGTGAGAGAATTGCAGGGAGTTGTGGGCACAAGGGAAACCTGGCTTCGCAGCTCTTTGGACCCTGGAACTCTGCAGTTAGAAGATACAGGGGCCACGGGCTGGTGGACTAGTGATCTTTATAGACTTTTCCACTTTTTATGGCAATGACTCAGGATGAGCAATCGCAGTGCAGAGTTTGTACTAGGAATGCCTCTTTAAAGGCTGTTCACAGTCGTCCATATCGAAGTCAGGATGGTCCAAAGACTTTTTTTTTGTAGATAAAACTGTGGTTGTGGTCCTATGCTTCCTTTACCTGGTGGGAGCAGACACAAGAGGCGTGTGAACCTATCGTTTGTTTTGCTTCAGTTCTTTTAAGACGAAGGTGTTGTGTCAAGTGTACTTTCACAATTCACTTGCAATGATAAAGCCAATTGGAAATAGCATTGAGACAATATTCAAGTAGAAGGTGCTATATTTGAGTCAGATTATAAGCTGGGGATGACTCACTTTGGGGGGAACCTGTTAGGGTGAAGTCCTCAAAAACCAGACTGCAGGGGCAGACTTGAGTTATTTATAACAGGTCACATGACTCATTGTCAGTCATATTAACATTGAGGCTATCAGAGGTCAAACTGTGTTAACTGAGGTTTCGAAAAGTATGTGTTCAAGAGACCTGATGGAACTAAAGATTGACTTTAAAATGTTGATCTTATATTTTGAGACGTAGCCTGTTGACACTAAGCTTGGCGTCCCCATTTGATTGCAAGTGGCAGGTGAAAAGGTAGACCCTGGCATTTCCATGCCAAGTTGTCAAGTTTCAATGCTAATACAGAAGTTTTGTACTAGCCATTCTTGGCATTTCAAACACTTGCGAGACATTGGCTCACAAGCTGATGGATCTGAGGCAGGAATCTGCTTCAAACAGCTGCTGGCTGCTGGTCATGAGCATTACCCAGCCCTGCTTCATCTGTTGAAAGTGTTTGTGATAAAATACCGAGACAATAACCTGCAAACCTCACCTCATTGTTACCTGATGAAGAGTTTCCACTTTGGCTTTCCATAATAATGTCTGCCCAGCTGCCTGTGTTTTCACTTAACCATTCGAAGATGAATTGAGATGCCTTGCCTCACTCCTGTATTTACTGAGTCCATCTCTCAAGAGTAAGAATATTTTTCTGCATGGCTATAATAGCACTCAAGAAATCTCATCAAAATTAATCCTCAATAGATTATTGACTCTATTTTATGTGGTCTCTCCGCTATTTTTCATGGCTTTTAAAAGTTAAATCATGATTCAATCCAAGTTTGCATGTTATGTTTTGTTATTCTTATGTTCTTTACTCGTCACCTGAGATTTACTTTGGTTTTCATTTAGATCCTAATTTTTCAAAGGTCAGCTAGGTTCACTAAATTTCAGAGGTGTGTTAATTAAAATGGCTTGTTTTGGGAAAGTTCTACGAAAGTTATAAACCTAGGTGGGATATCTTTTGCCCTATTTTCACGTATTTCTTATTTATATAAGAGCCAAATAGCTATTTTCTTTCCACCGAAGGAAGGAAAGTTTTATATATCAGCAGCATGTGTGCTACCCTTGACTCAGTATTGCCAGCGTCTCAATCTAAGTTGCATAATCAGTGAAATAAACAAATTTCACAATGTGTATCCTCACTGCTCTTTAAGATAGTGGATTCCTTTTGAGGGCAGATAGGACAACAGAATGTCACTCTGGTCTTATGTTTAACATATACCACCTCAGAGAAATCCTGGAGAGAGAATGACACATTTTCAAGATGTGCCTCCCTTTTGCATGCCTACATTGGGATGGCTTTCTCTTTGATTTTTTCATCTCTTCTACCAGGCAAAAATATAAATCATTGACCAGCATTTCTGGGCTGTTTTTATTAGTATTTTATCTTGTGTATTGATTATATACCTACTTTATTAAATAATTTCAGGTATCTTATGTGGAATTTTGAATAACCCCCTATCATACAGTTTGTGGAGAAAAAAAAAGATGTGCTTTTAACATTTCTTTTTCTTTTGTTGAACAAGAAAATCCTGTCAACTTCTCTCCCTAATTAATCAGCCCGTTTGCACTCCAGAAAGTTCATGTTCACTCACTGGTCTTTGTACAATGTTCCTCCTTCAGGCTCTTGAAGATTCTAGCTGCCTGAAAAGAAGTGGCCGCGACAGTGGCTACGGGGATATCTGGTGTCCCGACAGAGGAGAATTTCCTGCCCCTCCAGGCAGCCATAGGAGGGAAGATTCCTTTGAAAGCTTGGACTCCTTGGGGTCTAGATCACTGACCAGCTGCTCCTCAGATCTCACGCTCAGAGGTGGGAAGGAAGGTGAGTTGTGTCTTGGGATATAGGCTTATTTGGCTTGTTTGTATTTGAAGAGAAAATAGCAGAGGAGACAAAGTATGGAATGCAACCATTTCAAAGATTCATCAAGATGTAGATCTTAATAAATCCATGTAATTAGGTGGTTTTTAAATGTTATTTTTGGTTTTTCCCTCCCTCATACCTCAGAGGAATTCCAGTCCCCCTCCCCCCCTTTTTAAACTTCTATATTTGGACAGGACTTGTGAGGAGATAGTTCACTGTGACTGAATTTTGTCAGTGAGAAAGTCTTCAGACAGAGGCTTAGCAATAGCTATCTAATAAGGCTAATAAGCTATCTAATAAGCTATCTAATAAGGTACCTCACGTATCTAAGCATGAAGTGCATAAGGGTCTGTGAATAGTCTACTTTCCAAGTATGTTTCTTTCTTGTTTTAATTTTACCAGAAACCACAGATAACATTTTAAATCCTGGGGCTATAGTCCAGTGATAGAGCCTATGGCCAACATCCAGGAGACTCTCGAGGTTAAACCCCAGCACTTCCAAGACCAGGTTTCTCCTTTTAAAGTATTTCTGTGCTTTAAATATCATCATTATCAGAAGTGAAATGGGATCTCTAATTGTGAGCTTGTGCTCCATCTTTGAGGCTTTTCGGTTTGTTGATTGCAGACAGAAATATTTTGCCTCAGACTTTTACTATGCAAAATCTCAGATATCACAAATAATAAGTTTGTTTTCTAAAAGTCACTGAAGCATGACAGCAAAACTAAATTCTTTGACTTTAGAGCTGCGATAGTAGAAATATTGAATGGCTTTAGAACTGACCTTTGTTACTGCCACTGTTTCTGTTGGCCCTTCCCTACTGAGGTATGGCTTTTTCAGGGCTCAGATGAAAATGATCATATCTGTAAGGAAATAAATCTAAGTTTGCAGTTCATCCGAGTAATTAAAGTTGTAACCCGAGACTGAAAATGTCAGCCCACTATGTTCCTTTTCACTGACCGAGGAACTTACGGCATGCTGTGTTTGAACTTGCATTTGCCTGTCGAAGAATAGCAGCAGGAAAGGTTGTGGGTTTGCGGCCTGTGTGGATTTGTCCTCAAAATATAGAGACTCTGTGGAGCAAGATCTGAGTCTCCTTTGACACAGGGGCCCATACCTGATGTGTGATGTAAGCAGAAGGCCTGAGGGTCACATTACAAGGGGACTTGTTTATGGACTGTAGATGTCTGGGCAATTATAAGTAGGGTGGTGGGAGGGAAGTGGGTTTCAGGAGAACGAAGCTTTTCTGTGATTACTCTATTAAAAATGCTGCCGCCCACACAATTATAGTGGGTGGTAACCGTAATTAGGATAATATTTTTAGGATTAGAAATTGTGCAGTTCATGAGTTTTGTATAAAAACAAAGCAAGTGTGATATTTGTACAAATAAAAAGTGTATTAGCTAAAAGAAAGATTTTTAAGTTTGAAATTTCGACAGTCAAATAGTCTATGATTTTCATATTCCTTGAATCATTTTTGGTAAGGAAAAGTTTGTTTGTTCTCTTCCTCCCTCTCTCCCTCCCTGTCTCTCTGTCTCTGCCTCTCTCTGTCTCTGTCTCTCTGTCTTTCTGTCTTTCTCTGTCTCTGTCTCTGTCTCTCTCTCTCTCACTCACTCAATTAGGACATGTTAAAAAGAAAGCAAAGCAAAAGAAAACAGATATAGCTTCATGCTTTCTTCATGCCTTCTGGTCTCCCTGGCCATGCCTGCCAAGCCATTCTCCCTTTCTGCTCTCACTGCCCCTGCACCCGACCTGTGACACAGCTGTGTCAGACCGACCACTTCCTTTCAACCATACTGGCATTGTTTACTGTACATTCCGCCTGGCAGGTGACAAAGGCAAGTGGCCTTTAGGTCAAGTCAACCTGGAAGGCGTGCTAAAAGCCATTAGCCATGAGCTGAGTGGAGTTGCCCTCTGCAGCTGGGAGGAAGCAAGCAACACTTACCTGCTACCTGGGTTTTTTAAAGGCACTTGAGGCAGGAAGCATGAAGGGCAGGAGAGATTACTCCATTTGGGTCTATATGGTTACTCTCTCTATTACCATTTTTTAAAGCATCTGGGTTTGTTAGTTTTTCAACTAGAGAATATATTATTATTTATATCTGTCTATTAATTGGAATGCATCAAAAAGGCTCTTTTTGGTGGTGGTTGTTGCTAAGTTTGCTTTTAAGTAAATTTTAAATCACAATTGCTGATTCCCACTATAGTTCCTTAGCTTATGAAAGGGAAGATCTTTATTTCTGTGGTCCCGTGTGAGTATAAGCTTTAACTTGTTAGGATTTCAGATTTTATCTAGTCTGTCTTCTGTGGTGTAGTGTCCTTGTTGGAATGAGTGACCTTACAGGGGTCTGGGTGTCACTATTGAAACTTGTGCAGTCTTCCTTTGGTTTCTACAACTGCCTGTTACTTCCTATAAATCTGACTGCTTCCCACGTTTTCTTACATTTCTGAACTCCCGTTGAGTTATGCTGTCTTCCTGGATTTCTAGATTTTATCACACGGGTTATATCTTAGCAAACGTATCCTTGTGGCAAAGAAGGCTGGGAAAGGAAGGGACTGAGCAGGGGACTGGGGATTGAACTGCGTGTGCCTCTAGTATGCAAAGCAAGCCCTTCCCCATGGGTCTTATCACAACTTCTTGACAAAGTTCTAAAAATATTCATGCCTTTTAGCAGCAGCACAGGGGAGAAGAGGCTATGCTGGGTGGAAGGGGCTCAGGGGGAATTCGCTGGCGGCGAGTAAAGCAAGTCCTTGTGCCTTTATAGGTTTCGAAAGTGACACAGACTGGGAAATCACACTCAAAATGCAGGACTATAACAAAGATGATATGTCCTATCGAAGGATTTCAGCAATTGAGCCAAAGTCTGCCCTACCATTCAATCAATTCTTGCCCAACAAAAGTAAACAGCCATCCTACGTGCCAGCGCCTCTGAGGAAGAAAAGGACAGACAAAAATGAGGATAACAGAAGAAGCTGGGCAAGCCCAGTGTACACAGACTCAGACGGGACATTTTCAAGGTAATGCCATGTGCTTATGGAGTTCAGTGTGTCTTCTGAAGCTGTGGCACTATTTAATGTAGCTAAGGGAATGGTTCCTAACATGTAGTTAACACATATCACTAATGGGGATTTCTTTTCCTACCTGGATTTTCACTCTATTTTACATATGTTTCAGAACATCAGCATCTGAGGAGTAGGCCTTCTTTTAGATGCATGCCCTCAGTTTATTGGCGTATTTCTGGTCACTGGATCAATGATGTGGTCCATTGTGAGTCCTGCGTGTTTCCTTCAGTTATATTTCTTTTTTTGTGGATAGCAGTGGACATGGAAAGAAACCCTTAATTTCCTACCAAATTTATCAAAAAAGCAAAGGATGATTTCCCAAATCTGTCTTTTTGTATGCTGTGCTGTGCGATTCTGAGAGCTGTTCTAACCCTGTTGATGAGTGAAGGTTTGCCTGATGTGGTTTTGGATGACTGAGTCAATTGTAAATTTCATGTGAAAAAGAGACCTGAGGGGTTCATCTCTCAAACTACTGCTTTCAACTCTTGTCCTCAAGCATTTTCTTTTGATATGTTAGCCTCTGGGCTACACACACTGATGAGGTCAGAAACATATTTGTCCGGCATCTGAGTGTCTATCATGCTATTGATTGAATTGAGAAAGCAACATCCAATCTGTCTGCAATTTGTCTTTCTCATAACACAGCCTTGTACATCTAGCTTTTCTCTAATGTGAGTGAGGTGCTGCTGTAATATCTCAATTTGGTCCTAGGAGCCGTGGTGTGGAGCCTGGGAGTTAATTTGCTTCATTCACAGGGGTAAGGTGGAATGAATACCTTTTGGGGTTCTGTGCCACAAACTGCTCACCCAGTGTCTTAACGTGGTTGGATATTTTGAACAGTAACCGGAGGAGGACTTGGGGTCCCAAGATGGAGCGCTGGCACACAGTCCACGAAACGTCAACCTCCTCTTGTTATTTGGAAGAGGAGGAAGAAAAGATAACGCGCATACCCAACCTTGTGAAGGACGATCTCTATGTACGGAAGTTGAGTCCAGTCATGCCAAGCCCAGGGGGTTCTTTTGATCAGTTTCTTCCCAAGTGCTGGAGCCCAGAAGAGATGAGCTGGAAAAAAATAAAGAGGGAGACTTATAAGCCATGGTATAAGGAGTTTCAGGGATTCAGGTTTGTCTTTGTGCATGCCCCTGGCCTGGTGTTTGTTCTCTGTCCCAGTCTCTGGTACATTCTGTGTCCTGTTTCTTCAGTTAGAGATAGAGAGAGGCTTATTTGCCCTATAACGTTCTGAAAAACTTGCATAATTATAAAAATAATGTTTAAATTTAATCCTGAGGCTGGACATGGGGGCACGTGCCTACAAGCCTAGTTCCTCTAGAGGCTGAGGCAGGAGGATTAAAAGTTCGAAAGGAGCCTAGGTTTCAAAATAAAACCCCTTCTCTGGAACAAAAGAGGGCTTTTTGACCTACCTTAAGCTCACTTGTACCCCTGGGGGCACCTTTTATTTTTTAGTAATAAACTGCCCATGATTTATGTTATTATTATTAAAACACAGCAATGACAACAGCATGATTAAAAACCTTTAGATCCTAGCCTTTGAGAAGCCCCCTTTCGTATTTAGCTTGGCATAGATTTCAGAACTTACACTCTCCATTTCTTCTCTCCTTCTCTTTCCCCTTTTCTCCGCGTCACTCCATGGCAGGTGGAATTCAGACTCTGAGGATGAGGACTCAGGCTCCCTCAGAAGTGCCACGCTTTTTAGTAGACTAGAAAAGGCAGAGAATAGGTTAGCCAGCAACTACCAAAGACCTTCACTCTTGCTGGAGCTAGCCACCAGACGTGCCATGAGGTCACAGGACGCCCATGCAGCCAGGAGGACCAGCGGTGCTTTGAGAGAGTCCAGGTGCACCTGTCTGAGCTACCTGCTTGTGACTGACCTTGGGCACCTTATCTGCCTGCTTCCGCTGCTACATTAACCTAGGCCCTAAATATTGAGTCATGGAAATTGAATGACATAGGAGAAAGGCACAGTGTGTAACATACTGCCTTCTGCATGAGAGAGTGTTGGCACATGGCTATAGGAATCAACATGCTATTAATGCAATGACGTGCAAGGTAGTTAGTATTTATATGCATGAATTCTTTCTGAAACCCTGTTACAAAAATGCTTTTTTAAAAAACTGTTTAAATTTACTGTTGTGAGAAGAGAAAGGAAATCCTTTTAGATAGAAACTGGGAATGGTAAGTCTGGAGACTCCAAACCTAAAAACACAGAAGGACTTTTATAAGCCTCGCGATCACTCTGTTAATTTTACGACCATGATGTGCACTATGATGCAAAGTATGTGATGGCCAACTCATCACTTTCTAAGATCATGCATCCTTCTCTAGGGAGGGGATGAGAATACTATGGAGAATAGAATAGAATTAGGAAGATGGTACCGGGACTGGTACCGGGACTGGTACCCATGCTTATCCCAGGGAGGTTCACATGATCAGAGTTATAGATCCATCTCTTGTCCTTGACAGCGTTCAAATTTCCTGGGAAGTCTAACCTGTGGCTGTGTCTTTAGATGACACCCAGGAAAGTCACAGAGACTAGTGCTGAGTATTTGTCTTGTTTGTTGCACTCCCTCCTGTGGCTCCTAATAATTCATCCCGATAAGTACTGGTTTGTTTGCTGGCTAATTACCATTCTTCTCATACTTAATACAACTCTCCCTTCCTTTTTCTTTTCTGTGCTTCAGTCAGTTTTTATTGCTTCAGGCCCTTCAGACATACTCTGATGACATCTTGTCTTCGGATACAAATGTCAAACTCGATCCCACCTCTGGCCCAAGGCTCATAACTCGCAGAAAAAATCTCTCTCACACTCCAGGCTATCAAGCAGATGACCTTGAGCTGACAGCCTTGGATCCTGACTTAGAAAATGATGATTTCTTTGTCAGAAAAACTGGGGCTTTCCGTGCAAATCCTTGTGTTTTTCGAGCCTTCGAAGACTTTCGAAGGTTCTCTGAGCCAGACGATGCTGTTGAACGAGATATAATTTTGCAGTGTCGGGAAGGTGAACTTGTACTTCCAGATTTAGAAAAAGACGATATGATTGTTCGTCGGATCCCAGCACAGAAAAAAGAGGTGCCACTGTCTGGGGCCCCCGACAGATACCAGCCAGTCCCTTTTCCTGAACCCTGGACCCTACCTCCAGAAATCCAAGCGAAATTTCTCTGTGCCCTCGAAAGGACATGTCCACCCAAAGAAAGAAGCAGTAGCTGCCGAGTCTTAGTCCCTTCCCACCGACAGAAGAGAGACGACATGTTGACTCGCAAGATCCAGTCATGGAAGCTGGGGACTGCTGTGCCTCCCGTCAGCTTCAAGCCTGGCCCCTGCAGCGAGGCCGACCTGCAGAAGTGGGAGGCCATCCGGGAGGCCAGCAGACTTAGGCACAGGAAGCGGCTGATGGTTGAGAGGTCAGAGTGTGTTTCTGCAAGGATTTGGCTTGTGATGGATGATGGTCTTGTGTAAATTTCCTTATGAAAACAAAAAGCCGCCTCAGTTTTCTCAGCTCTGCATGTTGTGTGCCGTTTTGAAGCATCCTGTAAACAATTATTTGGCTTTGAGAAACTTTTTAGTCATTTCATGGAAGAAGTTCAATTCCATATTTACACGTCTTAGGATGATTTGAGAAGGTATATGCAAAGCTCGCCTCTGGCTTGGATTTGTCCATCATTGTGTTCCAGTGTGAAGTTGGATGAAAGTATTTTCTAATTGTGTTTTCGCAGGTTTTTATCCTCATGTCTAGCATCTCTGTAGTAGTCTGGCTGTGGTTTGGTTTTACGTGTTTATCCTATTTTGCAGTGTCTTTTATTGAGCTAAATATTTTCCTAAAATATGTCGCTACAGATTTCATTTAACTTGATTTTTGTTGTTGATCTAGGTTTCTTGTACTATCAATTTGTAGTATGTTTTATCTGTAGAGTTCAGTGCAAGCACCATTAAAATGCATGAGTCTGTCAAACTTGTTTGTAGTTTTGACCATTTGGGTAACATAAGCCATGCAACTTTCTGAGAGCTGTTCTGTTCACTGTAAGTTGGGAATGGGCAAATTTGACTAGGCTGATTATAATGAATGGCCCTAAATCTCTAGGTCCTGGCAAGGGGAGACCTTGTCTTACGAATTCGCTGGCTGAGAATACATTAAGAAAATGTTGTTATTATTTGACTCAAGTTCCAGGAGGCTGATTAAAACTTGAAATATTAAGAAGTGGCTAAGGGCCAACTTGTTCAGATTCGCCCATTTCCAGTTAGACTCAATTTAAAGATGTTTAATGCTGATAAACTAACACAGCTGGAAAGAGTGACCCTTTTAACCTTTGGTTTTTTGGTTTCTTAGACTCTTTCAAAAGATTTATGGTGAGAATGGGTAAGTTTTGTGGTTCACGTTAACAACAAATGTGCACATTTGTTTGTGTCTCCTGTGACTTGCTGCACCTGTGTCTTAGCATGTTACTAAATGGGCTGCAATGTCCAGTGCATGGGAATTTTATTTACTTTTGATTAATATTGCCACCACAAAGCAGTATTTTTGCATCTAAATGCCCAGTGCAATGCATGAACTGCTATGTAAAACGATAACAGTTTTGCTGTATTAAATTTTAACTCTATCCCTTTCACTTCTCATTTAATGGTTGAAAGTAGCAAGAGCCCAAGAATATGTTAATTTTGGTATTTGATTCCTAAAATTCACTAAGCTTCTGGTTTCTAGTTCTTGAAGGTCTCCCTGACAAACTGCATTTGGGAAAGTCTATGATAGGAAAAGACATTACTGCTTGCTTAGTGCAAGAATTCATGCAGTTTGCAAAACTCATGCACTTAGCTTATGAGGAGCTTTGCTAGTGGGGAATGCTAATATTTTGGGGGAAATATTTTTAAGTTGTAACATGACTGCCTATGAAGAGCAAAGTAGACTTTCAAAATTATAAAATAATCTTGGTAGTTTCCAATGTTGTTACAAGAACTTTATTTAAACTATTTTTCAGATTTGGTCTACTGGTATTTAATATTCATTGGGTAAACATGACTAATATAAAACTGACTTTCTCAATGTTTTTCCAAGTTCTAGACAATTTTAAACTAAGTCAGTTATTCTCAACCCAGCATCCCCAGGCTCTCTGTAACTGTGGAAGTTATTGGTGATAGTTTGAGGAAGAGAGTGAAAGCTGAAAAAAAACAATATTTTAATCAGTCTTGGGACTTGAGTATCTTCCCCTTACCATGGTTCATCTTGTCTCTCAGAATCTCTAATTTTAAGAGTTTTTAATAATCTCAGGAGTTTAGAAATATTTAGAAGCTACCAAGATTCTGGCTGAATTATCACAGCGTGATAGCCCTATCACAAGTCTAGATAATTGAAATATGATTGAGTGAGGAGCAACTGTTACAATGACTCCTTCCCGGATGGCGTGTGAAGGCACATTGTCCCTCCCTCACTTGTATTCACAGCCTTGTATGCTCACAAGGGTCTCATCTGTGAGGGTGAAGAAGTCATTCTTTGGTACAACACTCCAATATCTGATCATACTTGTCATAGGAATGCTGTTTTAACTTGATTTAAAGTCCTCTTGAGCCTTCAAGCATTCTAAACTTTCATGAGGAATTTTCATTTATAATCATGTTTGACTTTGTAGCCAAACCACATCCCTAGAACAGTTTTCTAAAGGCGGCACAGGTACCAAGAGTCTAAGTACTTGTGCTATGTAAACACATAACTAACTACCTTTCTGTCTTGACACTACCTGTTTTTCCATAGTGTAGGGGTTGTTATGAGACTTGAATTACCCCTGGCTCAATGGCTGAATTCATGCCTAGCTTGCCTGTGGCTGTAATTTCATTCCCCAACACACTGCACCCACCCTAACCACAAACACCATGAAAACTTAGATATTCAACCTCAGGATGCTAAGGTATTTTTTTTTTCTGATCCTTAACAGACAGCAGCAAATGCTTCCACTAGACAATTCCAAGTAATTTTTTGATTATTTGGATAACACAGGGTTTGCTTTAGAAGCTGTTTCAAAAATTCTCATGCAGGGTAGTACTAAGGCAGTTACACAAATAAAGAAAGATGACTGGTTAATTGAGACCAATGAATAATACATGACGTGTAAGATAAGGGGACTTAGGGTGTCTTAGAAAATGCAGCTCTGTTTAGGAGAAGTTGTAGGTTTATTCCTTTTTTTCTTTTTCTCTTAAGTTTATAGTTATCAGTGATTTCCTTATATTGATTTCTTACAATGAGATTAAAATGTAAGTTAAAATTGAATTACTTATAGGCATTGAATGTACAACTTACTTCACATTTATGCTAGGCGAACTTTCTCCAAAAATAATATCGTAGAAAAGCAGTACTGTTTTATACCCTGTAATTAAAAACTAACTGCCCATCTTGTGAATACTTTCTTTGTGGTAAAGACCAATTTGAAGAGAAATGTGTAGTATTTTATTTTGGTTCTTTGCCTACTAAGTCCTAGCTTGTAGTTTATGTGGTTTTTAGTGCTTCTGCATGCTATGTAAGTGTTTTACTAAGCTTTACTTGGCATGTAACACATTATGTTTATTACGATGCTTTCTGTGTGGCTTCCAGTTCTCATGTGTGTGCCTTTGTGTTGCATGAATTTCCATTTGTGTGGTTCTATGAAGTTTTGGGACTGGTTGGGTCCGATACAAACATGGTACTGACAAAGTTTACAAGAAAATGTTTTAACCGTCTTGTAATGTGATAGCCACTGAACTTCTTATCAGTATCACAAGGAGATAAATACCAATTACATGTGAATTGGCAGTCAAAGACAACTAAAGAAGCTATACTTTTCTTATAGAGCTTGACCAAATGGCTTTGTAGGATTATCAGGATATATCATCAAGGCAGGCAGAAAGGAAGGGAGACAAGCTGACTTCGGTTATTTTCTGCGGATTTTCTTTTCCACTACAGGTGATGTCTAGTTATATATAGAATACTTCTCATATTGCAGCCAAGTGTGTGTGCTATCTACAGTTACTGCTTTGTGCATGTCCTACAGTACCCAGGGTAACCCCAGGGGAGCTCTCTAAAGCAAACGATTTTCTGGCTGAAATATTAATAGCGTTGGTGCTGAAAAGTCCAAATAAGTAGGCAAATCTCTAAATGAAAATTTCTTCTTGTGCTCTCTTTATTTTATTTGATGGTAATTTCAAAATGTGTCACACAGATTTTTTTTGTCACACAGATTTTTAACACTGGTTATTGTTCACAAAACCGTATAGGGTCCAGTGAAAATATACATAGTTAGATAAATTATTATATTTATATTGCTTTCACAGGTACCACTCCTTAACTTACTCTTTTTAAATTTCTATTTGCTACTCAAGGCTGCAAAATGTGCCTTATATTGTCTCCTTGGACTCTCTCTTCTATAGACCAGTGATTCTTAACTGTGGGTTGTGACTCCTTTGGGGTTTGAACAATGTTTTCACAGGGTAACACAGATATTTACATTACAGTTCATAACAGTAGCAAAATTACAGTTATGAAGTAGCAACAAAAAGAATTTTATGGTTGGAGTTGCCACAATTCGAGGAACTGTATTAAAGTGTCACAGCTTTAGGAAGGCGAGAACCATTGCTCTAGACAGTCCGCTGTAAGTTCACTGAAGCTGGATTTCAGGATAATGGCCCTTATTTCCATCTGAAACTGCCAGGAGCACCGCTTGTAGTCGAAGAAGTACAAGGAGATCAGTGATTTGTAGGTGACCTTCCTAAACTTCTTCCTCTCCCTCCCCTCTAGTACTGTTAAATTAATTGAAAAGGCAAGATGCTTGGTACACCTGCATTTTTGGATTGCAAATATAAATGAAGCTGTAAATTAGAGCCTTCAGAATAAGGAATTGTAACCAATAATAGCAGGCAGTTCTAAGAGAAGGAATTATAACGAACTGTAGCAGGCAGTTTTAAGAGAACAGCATGACTTACCTGCTCATTGTCCGTGCTGGGCTGTCCTTCCTAATTTCCTGGATGCTTTCTTTGGTGCTTATCTCAGTTCTGTGAGGGAGACAGGTGGGTGTTATCTGCATTCCGTAGACAGAGATTGCAGCTTTCCCAAGGATGGAGGCTCTCAAGTAGTAGAACCGGACTGGGGCTGTGCCTCATGAGGCAACTCACAGAGACTGCTTGGCAGGGTTGTTGCCACTCAAGGAACTCCTGGGACTTTAATGTCATGTGGTTAATGCTGATAAAGAAAGAAAGACTTCATCATCTTTGTACTCTAGAAGTTCTAGATTTTATCTGTGTGGTCTGGGGCCACCATTCTAATGTGAAAGCAGTTTATAGCGCTAGCATCTACACAGTTCCATTTGGTCACATCTGCCTTAGTAAGAATTAGTATATAACCCCAGATTTTTAAAAAGTGCACCAGCACAGCCTTACCTAGTTATCATAACTTAGTAGAGGAGGAGCCAAGGCTCTGAGAAGGGAACTAATTGATGTCTGTTCAGTGGGAGGGAAAAGCCTATGTTGCAGCTGAATCTAAAGCCCCGACTTCTTGTCTCTTGCTGAAGTCTAGGCAGATTCCTATGGCAGGTGCTACTGCTTTAATGGGGGGTAACTTTCCATAACCCAGAAACAAACTCTGTTCACAGCCTCGCCTATTAAAAAAAGACTTTTCTATCCTAGACAGGTTCAGCTCGGCTTTGTTCTTGTCATGTGCCTCTGGGCTGCTAGGCTTAGCTCAATGCTCAGGCAGTGGAGAGAGGCAGCGTGACCTTTGACTGGCATCCTGTGTGGGAAAACCCACAGCAGTGCTTCCCAGGCCAGGAGGAAGAGAGGAAGAAGAGCAGCCACAGGAGGTTCTGGGCTGGTTACAAAGTGATTCCACTCTCTTTCCAAGGAAAGACTAGTGTACTATGAATTAATATTTCCTTTTTGTTTTACAGTCTGTGCAGCGTCATGTGGTGCACGGCCAACCTCCCCTTACGTCTTGGACCTGCACATTTTCTTGCCATTTCTTACTGAGTATTTTTGTTTGAACTCAAGAGGCCTCTTTGCTTGCAGGCATGACTTCTATCAGTGTATAGTCTCAAATCCACACAATCTAATTTAGTATATAGTTAGACCTAGTGAGAGGTATATTATACATGTGTAGGTTCATATTCATAATATAGTCATAATTCTATATGTAATTGATTCCCTACGAAACATATGCAATGTCATAAAAGTGATGCTTTCCCACAGGTCAGTTCAAGCTAACTGTGCTCCAGCTAACTCTTAGCACAGATACTAAGTGAGCGAATCTGCATGTATGGTGCTCTGCTAGCTAGTATTTTCTTTCCAAATAACATATGGCTTGTGAGAGGGACGATCTAGGTATGCTTGTACATATATAAGGTAGAGTCAAGAATTAGCATCATGAAAAATGCTTTAGCTAAACAGGTGAGAGAAGGGGCAGCTCACTTTTCCCTTGGAAGAGCCACAAAGGCTGTAAGCGTGTGGTAGAGCACTATCTAGGCCATCGATTGGATGCATTTATGGAGTATTCACTACGTGCCGGTCTTTGTTTTAAACCTAGTGATATATCAGCACAATCAGACGTAATTCCCAGTAATTTTACAGGTAACAGGGAGTAAGACTATTCTAGATGTCAATAAACGGTCAAGGAGAGAGGGTTAGGGTGGGATCAGCCCCGAGAGACATTTGTAGAATCTCGTAGGCTGGAAAGAGAAGGAAACACTGAATAACATTTAAGCGGATGCTTGGAAGTGGAGCGAAGTCATTGCTTCTTGCCAACTTGCTGGATAAGGAATATTATGGCAGATTGAAGAGCAAGAGGCATGAGTATGTGCAAGACAGCTACTTGGCAGGCAGAGAATGAGACCAGGGCACAGTGTTAGAAATGAGTATGGAGAGGCAGGAAGGAACAATATCATGCCAGACCATGCAGGTTGTTGAAGAAATCTACTTAGAACTTTGATGGGAAGAAGCTCAAGTCCGGAGTTGGGTGTGCCATGACCTAGCCGAGACTTAGAAAGGTCCCTCTAGCTGCTCCTTTGAGCACGTTGAAGCTGGGTGGTGGAGCAGGAAGATCTTTGGGATTCTCCAAGTGGATGATGTGATGGTGTAGGTCAATATGGTGAGGAGGAAGAGGTGAGAATGGTTAGATGTAGAAACAGAGAGCAGAAGAGTTGTGGATGGAGTAAGTGTTATGAGAAGAAGAGAGGAATCTGGGTGACTCCAAGCTTTTTGGTACCAACTCTGAAGGATGGAATTGACCTTCACTGAATTGAGGAAGACAGATGGTGAGCCGGTAACTGTGGAGCGAGCCTAGCCATGGTTTTGATTAGCATTTTACAAAGGAGAGAGGCACCAGCAAAGAACTTTTGGGTTGGAGGGAGCATTTGAGGAAAGCCTTCTCTGATCATTTAAGCAGCCTTTTTGGCAATCCAGAGGAGGGTTGCCTGTGCCTTGATCTAGACTGTGATGGCAAGCGGAATGGAAAAGAAAGCGGCATTAAACGAGAAGATAACTAACTGAAAGCGAGGAGGAGAGAGAAACAAAAGCGAAAAGTGGTTCTTAGGTTTCAAATGCAGATGACAGAGGGCACGTACCACCATTAACCCCCACAGAGGGAAGGCAGGATAGAGATTGGCTGCGCCAACAATAACATCATGTTTTAGTGAGGTGCAGTTTAAAAAACTCCTTTCCAGATAACATTGCAGCAGGTCGCTTTACAGTCAAGGTACCTAGGGTATTTTCAGGAATAAATGCCTATTCATGGGGAATTGGAAACGAGTCAATGAGGGCAGGTCCTAGGCTGTAGCCTCTAGAGGCATTTGCATGGTAGTTACCGTTGCTTTCTGGAACCCACCTAGTTTGATGAAAAAAAAATGTGATGGCGAGCTGTCAGGAGAATGCAGAACTTAGGTGCCCAAGGATTCACTAATACAATAAATAATATAGTTACTTACAATGTAATGTGCAATAGCAAAGAACATTTCATCTACCTCTGAAACTTTCTGGATCTATCACCCTCTTGCTGCTCTCTGTGCTGACCTAAACCCTCCCTTTCTGGGAGGTCTTTCTCATCCACGTAGTCTGTATAGGAGAACTAGTCATAGTCCAACTTAGTTGCTAATTTAAGTGAATGAGCCCCTCTACAGCTGGGAAGCAGCTTTATACTCTTTGAGAGTTCAAAGTCTATCAGAAGATAATAGTTTTTACACCAGCCTTTAAAATATGTAACAGTAATGGGGAAAACTGGCTTTGAAACCCTACTCCGGCTTTACTTCCTGATTGTGAATGTCCATGTATGGGGCTGCAAATTAGGCTGTAAATCCTGCCGTGAAGAAGGAGAGGGAATCTGAGGTGGTTCTGACAGGCTGTGGGAAACTACCTTGGTCTTCTGAGAGTTGGTCCAGCTGCACAGTGGTACTGTAGACCTTAGAGAATTGTTGAGAAGACACAGCACGTCTTTTCCTGGTGTTGAACTTGAGGAGAAAATATCAGGTAGTCACTAAATTATTTAGCAAGTGCCTAGCAAAACCAGTCAAACTTTACTAGGTTAGCTTTGAGAGAGCATAGACAAATTCAGTAACGTGATGTTCGTGACTGATGGTTTCCTGCCCCCAAGATAATCTTAGAGATTATTCCTCTAAATACAAGCACTGCATTATTAGTTTCAGAACTGTTCAAGGTTACTTTGAGCATTTTGTGGAAAAAAAACACACACACACAAGCATCTCACACCTGAGTTGAATGCTAGGCTCTCGTTTCTGTGCTTTGGAAAAACACCATTTATCTGTGTCGTGTTATTTCAGGGCACTATCAACAAAGCATCTGGCTAGGGCAGTAGATATTTAGGTGGAATTTCTAAATAGAAGCCCAGTCTTCATGTGAGCCCTCAGGTTCAGCCACAAGAACCTTTGTGACGGTAGGTGTTTTTGTGACAGGAGCAAGTCCATGAGCGATGTCACCGCAGAGGATGTTCAGAACCTGCGTCAGCTGCGGTACGAAGAGATGCAGAAAATCAAATCCCAACTGAAAGAGCAAGATCAGAAGTGGCAGGATGTGAGTACTGGGGGGAGGGGGACCATGGTGCGCTTCCGGCTTCTCTCAAGAAAATTAAAGTATTTAAGAGACATTTTTCCTTGACATTTTAAGCATTCAGTACTATAGAAAGTGTACTGCTGTATGTCTTAAAGACCATTCTAAAAATATAGAAATATGCTTATTTTCCAAGAGACTATGAGTTTTCAAAGAGTAGAAAGTTCCTGCCTAGCAGGATAGTAAACTTGCTTACACAGGAGAGTGGGGTATGACTACTAATTATGCCTCTGCTAGCAAAACAGCATTGATCAAAATTGAGATTGAAGGGGAACAGAATCTAGCTCAGATCTTGGCATCAGTGGGGAGAGATGAAGAGTTCTCATAGTTACTCGGAGATTGGGATGAAATACAACCCAGAGTAATATTTTGACTAAAGTCAGTATCTAATGTGATTCAAAATTAACTGTGTCAAGAGAGCTGGCATATCCAAGTGTTTATGTAGACATAGACTTAACCTTTATCTCAAATCTTAGAGAAGAAAGTATAAGTCTTTTAGCTGAACAAGGTAATTATTATAAGCTGCAGGAATATAAGGATCTGTAAAAGATAAACCAGACTCCCAAGCCCAAAGAAGTTAGAGTGCAGCTTCATGGTAAGAGGGTTGAGTGACAAGAGCAACCAGAGCACCGGAGAAAGCCAATATTAATGTCTGAAGATAGTACATTGCTAAACTCCAGTGCCCTCTAGTATGAAACTTGATTTAATGATCAAGAAACAGCACTTAGGGCTTAGTGTTAGAACTTGCCTTGTGTGTGATGCTCCAACTTCAACCCTCAATCTCTGTAAAAGCCAGTAAAGAATTAGTATTACTTTCCCAAAACACAAAACAAGTTTTTCTTTTTTATAAGAAAATGATTATCAAGGTGGGATACCCATTAGGTGTGAGCAAATGAACATTTGGGTCAATTTATTTCTTTTGGGAAAAATAGTCCATATTGGTTTCAGGACATTTGAAAAGCAGGGTTGGCCCTAGGTGCCCCAAAAGATTTATAGGCAAACTTGGGAAAGCTGGGATGAGGTCCAGTTTGGTCTGAGACCTTGAGTATACTTCCCTTTGAACTGGGATTTCTTTTGAAATCCTTAGTATAGTGTTTCTCGGATTTGGAAATGGAGAAATATTTGAAGCATTCAAAATGCTTCAATCCCTGAGTGTCACAACTGGCTCCTGCAACTAGGGACGCCTGCATTGGATAGATTGTCCAGGATGATTTAAAACATACTTCTGGAGATGTGGGAAGCAAGTATGGGCTTGTGCTACTATGATGGTCCCTGTTCTTTCCCCAGTGGACTATATTCTCTGAAATCATAGTCGGTCCAAGGCGATTTGTGGTCTCTCCTTCTGTAGGTAGAACTCACTTTTCCTTTAGGTCCCCTGCTCTTCTCAGTAGACCTACCCCGTTAGGCACTGGTCTTTACGCATAGTCTACCTTGTTGAGGGGAATCACATTATAGCTATCTGTGTGCCTATATTAATAAGATCGACAATTTACTTGAGCTGGACTGTTACGGGGACATTTCTGTTCCTCACATCACAGTAAGCATATGAATCAGGGGTTTGAGGTACTATGAGATTGAGATTGAAATATTTCCTGATCAACCTGACCTAGTACTTAATTGTAAGCCTTTAGCATTCTTTGAGAAATGGACATTGATGTGATACTTTCTTGGATAACAAAAGTGGGATCTCTTATTAGGTCAGGGTTTTCTGTCAGGCACATGAGATAAAAGCTTAGTACAGAAACACTGGCTATAAAAAGCAAAAATAGGGCACCTTGGCACAGGTGGGCGTGAGAGCTTTCAGCGTTGTAATAGGACACCCCAGCATGCTCCCGCCGCAAGGAAAAAGTGTGTAGAAATTCAGGTATGACCGGGCCGATGGGATTTCTTGTCAGGATCTTGCAAAATGGAAAAGTCGCCGGAAGAGTTACAATTCAGATCTGCAGAAGAAGAAGGAGGAGAGGGAAGAGATCGAAAAGCTGGCCCTGGAGAAGTCTGACCGAAGCTCCAAGACATTTAGGGAAATGCTGCAGGACAGGTAAAGGGCCGGGGCCTTTTGTGTTTGGAGATCCCAGTGTTGGAAATGGAAGCTCTGCCTGGGGTGGGGTATGTGGTCACCAGCTTCAAACTGTAAACATGTATGGACCGAAGCAGCCAGGCTGAAGCATTGAAACAATATTACTGATCTGGGCAGCAAAAGAGCATATTACTTAGCACTGGTGAACAGGGCTCTTTGTTCACCACTGTACGGTCTTCTGTGTGTGGGGGGTTATTTTGCTATATTTGATAGCAAAACAAACAAAAATAAATAACCCAAACCCACTGGTTTTTGTCCTTTTAAAGTTTAAGCATAGGGTAGTCAAATAAAATCAATTTTTACTTTTAAATAAATGTTGTGAAATCTAAGAGAGATCTTTGTTCAATTTTAGTGGTAGAGAATAAATTATGTTGAAAGATATAATATGTTTATCTATGTAAGTGTGGGTGTGTGGGTTTATTCTTTGAGTTGAAATGGCAGGAGGAAAGTGAAATTTAAACCTTGATGTGAGCAGTTAACTGTGTGGACCTGGAGGAGAGAGAGCAAATATGCTTTAGAAACAATGTCACAAAGGACATTTGCTGCCAGGTGAAATTAAACAAAGCTCCGTTGTGTCTGAAATGCCGGTGCTCAAGACTTCCATTCCCTTAAGTCCAGCAGTCAGCCAGGGATGTGGGGACTCCCCACTAACTGCAGGGTGAAGCTGTTTCATCAGCTCTTTAAGTATGGATAATAACCTTGAATCTATTGTAATTGCCCTTGGGTTCTCTGTCAAGCTCCATGAACTGACTGGTGCTCTATAAAGTCCTGAGTCTTCTGTGCTATTATTATTATTTTTTTTACCAATACATTATACATTTTATATAGCAAAACTTGGCAGACTCAGATCGGTGGCCAGTCATTTAAAGCATTTTGATCTTGGAAGACATAAATTTGTGGCTAAGAACCTGCAAATAGTCCCATGTGAGACCTTCCTTATTTTGTTATTAAAATAGTTTATGAATAAAAATATCCTTTGAGAGCCTCTTTAATCAAAGGTCGGGTCAGTCTCTTAACAGGTGCTTAAAAGTTATGCTCATGTTAGTGTTGTGCTGATTCTTGTTTTCCGCGAGCAACCACTTACAAATCAGTTATTGTCTTACCCCATCTGGGGGCAAATGCATAACTCTGTCGAAATGGCGCATTTTTCTCTGCCTAGGGAATCTCGAGTTCTGAATTCTACAAGGAGGATGTATTCTGCCGATGATGCCCTGGATGATGAAGTACTTCATCCTACAGTGCCTCTGACTGAAACCAGCTATCAGAGAGAGAGACTGGGAGACAAGACAACAGCTTATCCTGCCGAGACGGCCAAAGAAGATTCCACAACGTTTGCAAAGAGACAGGACAGTGTAACAGCTGAGATTCAGCATCCTTCTCATATTCCTGAAGAGCAGCGGCCAGCCCCTTTATCTGCTGCAGAACCACACCAGGCCCCCTTGTCTTCTACAGAACCACACCAGGCCCCCTTGTCTTCTGCAGAACCACACGAGGGCCCCTTGTCTTTTGCAGAACCGCACCTGGGCCCCTTGTCTTCTACAGAACTACACCAGGCCCCCTTGTCTTCTGCCGAGCCTCACCAGGCCCCCTTGTCTTCTGCAGAGCCTCACCAGGCCCCCTTGTCTTCTACAGAACTACACCAGGGCCCCTTGTCTTCTGCCGAGCCTCAGCAGGCCCCCATGTCTTCTATAGAACAGCACCAGGTCTCTTTATCTTCCGCCGAGCCACCCAAGGTCTCTTTTTCTTCAGTAGCACTGCGTCCAGTCTCGTTCTCGTTTCAGCAGTCGCTGAGTACCAGAGGAGAGTCGACTCGGATTTCAGCTTCTCTCCCTAGAAGTTACCAGAAAGCCGATACAGCCAGGTTAACATCTGTGGTCACAGCGAGACCTTTTGGCACGCAGTCAAGGGGAATCTCATCACTGCCCAGATCCTACACGGTAAAAAAGTCCCAGGTTCATTTAGTCTGTTCCCAAGAGCAATGGTTTGGGGGAGCTTGAGCAGAAGCCCAGTTGGACAGATACAGGATGTGTAAAATGTTGATGACGTATACAAACAACAGAGGTTTTAAACTTTAAAGGACAAATAAGATACGTTTTGAGACAGAATATTTTTTTCTTGCCATATTTTTTCCTTCTTTTGAGCTCTTCTGAAGCTTTAAGTTGAGCATTATGAAATTGCCAGCAATCAGCTCTTTTCTTACCTATGATATAGCACATTCTTAAAGGCTCCCTTTAAATGTTTTGAGGATTGTATAGGTAAGGTTTTGTTCTATCCTTCCTTCCGACTTTAGAACTTGATGCCTGAGTCTGTTTGTTGAACTATGTCCACATGTGTCTCTAATGGGATTCAGCACACTGAGGACATGTTAGACTCAATTATGTAAATGAAACAATGTCTGAATATTTAATGTTCATGTTCCTGTCAGTTCTGTCCACCTAGCCCTTAAGATCTTAAAATCTTGACATAGAGATGAGAATTATGGCTTAAGAAATCAGAATTTGAGCTGAAGGAAGCCTATGTAAATCAGCCAGGAAATCCCTGACCATCCCATGAAAGAAAATATAGAACTATTTGACAACATAAAAATTAAACTTGTATAGCAGGCAGTATATAGGACAATTTAAGTCACAGTTATTAAAAACTGCATTGGAGATAAAGGGTTGGCAATTCTAAGGTGTAAAGTATTTTATAATTTGATGAGAGGAGATAAACACAGCAAAGGAGCTGGCCAATTCAACGGAAAGGAATGTAAGGAGAGTACAAAGAGGCATGTGTAGCCTTGTGAGCCTGAGGATTAGGTAAACAACTGCTCAGCCATCTCACTGACAAGGATTTTAAATGCTGAAACTATGCATTGTTGAGGAGGTGGAGATGCAGGTGTCCTCCTGCTCATGGGCACAGGGCTGCTGTTTTCTCTGTAGAAATGAGACAGATACCACATATATAAATCCTTCAATCCAGTAAGTTTTTGGAACATCTGGGCTCTAAAATAAAAGTGCCATTTACAAAGGGAGGCTGGAACTTGTTGTGGTGCTTTTGGGAAGCAAAGGACAGCTTTTAACAATTTCATTATGTATCAAATGAATACATGATTGACATCCACACTGTGGGGTTTCCAGCAATGGAAAGACCGAGCTTGGAGTTGTATCTCTTGACCTGGAGTAGTATGAACAAACAAAGCAGGTTTTAGAAAACTATACATAATCATGCTTTTATTAGAAAGAGTGTTTCTCTGCTGCTGCGTGTTTGGTGGTGTGAAGGAATGCACTCCACGTTTCTGACAATAGTTACTTTTTTGTGGCAGGTGGATGCTATTTTAGAGGCTTTCAAATATGAATGATTGTTTTTAAAAGTGAACCCAAGGCTAGCAGAATATGGGGTTTAAAATGATGTTTCCTATCTAGATGGATGACAGCTGGAAGTACAATGGCGGTGTTGAGGTTGTCAAGAGAGCTCAACGGAATTTCGTCATAGCCCCTCCCCCGAAGCTTGACTCCACCCAGTTTGTTTTGGGTTCATCCAGTGAAAAGGAGGCAGCCCCAGGAGAAGATGTGGCAAGCGTGTCCTCTTCCACACCCCTTTCTTCGCTCTCGCAAGACCAGGCAGCCACTTCAAAAGCCACACACTCTGGAGAAGGGAGAAGCTCACCACTGAGGGACGTTTCAAGGTCCCAGGTAAGTTTTGGGGGAGGGTTCTTAATCATCTGTCTCAGATGTGCAAAGATTTCAATCTGGAAACTGTTGTTCTAGCCTCTGGCTCGTACAGTACAGGCTGCTATTTATATTATGCAAAAATATACTGGTCTATTTTTAACAGATTGTGGAGGAAGTAGATCTTTCCAACTTTTACTTTGTAGATCTCAGACATTCTCCATGAGCTGTGTCTCAGGAGACGTGGTCCACCAGTCTCCTGGGATGTTTGCCTGTAGTTTTTCTTACTCCACAGTTCTCTGGTTTCTGCTGCAGACCTAATGTATGTGTGAGTAAGCAAAAGCCCATCTCTGTGGAAACTAACTAGGAAGAAACTGTCCTAGTGAGTGGATGCTTGTCTCTAGGGACACAGCTTTGTGTTTTCTCTTAATCTTCTTGTGACTTTTCATAGTAATTTCTACTTTCGAATGGGTACATTTGCTGTCATCTCTTGTCTCTTAGTGAGAACAATGATGCCTAGTCACAGCCTGACAACTGCGGATCTGAACATTTGGACTCCAAATAAAATACACCAGCAGATTAGAAATGAATGGAATGTTTGTCATTTTCCCATTTAAAAGCCTAACAGATGGCTTTCAAGAGAATTATTAGGTGATATACTTCCTTTCCGTTTACATGCTAAACCCGCTAAAAGTCTTTGTCAAGCTAGCAAAACTTCTTTTAAAAAACCAAAAGCCAGCAACAATCTGGTTAAGCAACTTGCTAGTGTAAGCCTCTTTTCATGGAAGCAGTTTTAGACTTTGACTTGGTCCATAATTCCCTGCTGTCTCACTGGAGCATAGTTTTCCAAGGCAAAAGATAAACTATGTCTCTTAAATACGTGAATAAAATAGATTTATGTGAAATAGTTTGGCATAGCATATTTATTTACCTTTATTAATTTTTTTAATTATATAAGAATATTTTTAAAAATCTCAACCCTCCCTTCCAGGCTATAAGACACTTTCTTTGTATCTGAGAAATATAAGAAAAAAATCCTTGAGAAATATATAATTTATAAATAACCAAAGTTAGCACTTAGTAACTTTAAGTTTTGGTTTTATTTGGTAGTGGTGTTTTCTAGTTCTTGTTTCTTTTCTGTTCTGTAAAAGTTTTCCTGTACATATTTACAAATATATTCTAAAACAAGTTTTCAGCTGGCAAAAATCATCTGTTGTAAAATATTGATACATTTAAAAAGAATTGGGAATACATGGTCATCATTATAGGTCTCAGTAAATGAGAACAGTACCTCTCTACTATGCTTGGGGAAGGTAAGGTACCAATAGGTGAATAATGAAAGCAGAGACAAGGGGTCTTCTGTTCTATGGATATGTACGTTGCCTTCCCACTTTCAAAGAGCAAACTCAACAAAACAGCTTGATGAATGTGCTGCCTGCTAGATGATGGGACCTCCTTCCGGGTGGCAGCTGGCACACTGTACCCATGGATTAAGAAAAAGAGGCCATGCGTGCAGTGTGGGTGTGTACTATACTCTGGCGATTTCGAGAAGCCCAAATGAACCTGGCCTCGTTTCAGCTTTCATCATAGATTTCTGCTGTTTTCATCAAGTACCGTTCTACTGACGAAGATTCGGCTTCTTTTAAGCATTGGAGTTAGTGGAATTCTTGAGCACTGTTGTACTTCTGATGGTGCCTTGCCCATTTCTATTTGGCCTATCCACTTCTATGCTACCAGAAGAGTAGTTTATGGAGCTGACTCCAGAGAGGCTGTGCATGCATAACCTCTGATGAGTGAGATACACAGGTCCTTGTGTGTCACTCTTCCAAATTCTCGATCAAGCTCTGTAACTCTAGATATTCATAGAAAACAAACATAGCACAAGTGGCTGAAGTTCTAAATGTTCTGGTAGCTTTGTAAAAGGATGCTCCTTCGGGCTTTCCCTTCACTCCCCTGTGCTTGGGCGGCAGTGGCCTTGCATTTCTTCTTTCAGGATCTCTTATACTGTTATCGTTTTTCAAGTCTGTTGTCAATATTGTCATCCAGCTCATTTTCTGTCAATGTAAGTGATTAGAAATAGCCATAGGTGCTTGTATACAGGACTCATTAATTCCTGTGTTTTCTACAGTCTCCCAAAGCATTTTGTCCTTTAGGGGGAAGTTCAGGATACTATATGAAGTGCTGAGGTTCCTCATGAAGGAGTTCAGATTCCCTTGATCTTACCTCAATATGAACTGATGTTCATTGAGTGCATACCATAGGCAAGACAGACTTTACAGAGTATTGTATGGGAGAATTCTTAGCACAGCCCTGTGATGTCATCACCATCATTATTATTCTTGTATACAGATAATTGAAAGCATGGATGCTCACCCTCCTTTTCCGAGACCATCCAGAGCACTGAGAGATAGAGTTAGGAGCCAAACTCAGGAAATTTTACCGAGTATTGACTACCTATTACTACATCAAGGGAAAGAAAGGTGCCTGGACTTTCTAAGAAAGCCACCTGTGTTATCACATGTTAGTTATTATTATTCTTCCATTTGAAGATATTCACTCTGCTTATCACTCTGTTTAATGCCTTTCAAGTCCTCCAAAGCCAGGCAAAACCACTTCTTTCGTGGTCCATGTATTGCATCCTCCTGGTTGGAACTGAATCGATTCTTGAAAGTTTCACTCACCAACTTCCTCCTTGGTGCAAATATCCATTCCCACCCATTGGACCCTATAACCTACAAGACCCACTCTGCCATCCAAACCCTTGTTCTGCTTTAATACCATGCCTTTTATGTTACACCCCCGATGAAGTGTGAAGGTGGGAAGCAAGATGATCTTTCTCCTGTTAGCCCAGGACCTGGATATGGCTGTGTCCTCTTGGCTTTCAAACTAAGTTTATTCACATTAAATAGGATTTGAGTTAATTCATCTGGACACTGCTTAATCGGCATGTATGTCACGTTTAATGTAGTTTCTATGGGAAATGAAGAAAGTAAGTCTGGAGCATCAGCCACAGGCATTGGCACCTTTTAAATGTTTGATTTAATCCTCTCAGTCACACGGAAAGTAGGTGCTATTGTCTCCACTGTTCCTGGTGACATACTTGAAAGTTCAATTGTGTGACTTGCCCCAGGCTGGTGAAATACATAGCCCTCACTCGATTTTCTCATACTCCAACCACTAATCATGAGCAATTCTTCCTCCTCCTCCATTATGGCATGCCCAAAGTTGAGGATTGCCTTAGATAATTAGGACAGTGGTTGTAGCTGGAAATATTCTCTGTCCTACTGATCCCCCTGGACTGGTTTTTCCTCACCCACCTGTTCTCAAAGCTGTTTATGAAATAACCACTCTGAGGCTTATTATCAGTTACAATTGTTTGGCCAATGTCTTGGACTTCTTACTGGCTGGCTCTGACAATTAAATTAACCCATTTCTATTAATCTGTGTATTGCCACGAGGCTATGGTTTACCAGTGTGTCATGTTACTCCTTCAGTAGTTACAAAGTGTCTCCACAACTCTGCCTTCTTTCTCTCTCTCCCTCTCTCTCTCTCTCTCTCTCTCTCTCTCTCTCTCTCTCTCTCTCTCTCTCTCTCTCTCTCTCATCTCTGTTTGAATTTCCTGCCTGGCTTTACTGTGCTAAGCCACTGGCCGAAACAGCTGTATTCATAAGTGAATAAAAGCCTCACATATACAGAAGGACATCCCACATCATCTGCAATTATTTTGTCTAAATAAAAAAGGTTTTAACTTTGACATAGTAAAATTACATATAATAAAACAGGTATCAAGCAAGAATTGCAGTTACAATATTTAGTCTAAAGACCTCGGAACAAGTCACAATGTGCTTTAAAAATGTGTGTAGGCTTGGGAGAGAGAGGAAAACGAGTACAGAGAGTTATAAAAATAAAATAGTCTTAAAAAATAAAGTCTTTAAAGAAATTTTAAAAATAATTTAAGACAAAAGAGCCTCATGAAGATATAATTACTTGTATTATGTGTGTGTGTGTGTGTGCGCGCGCGCGCGCGTGTGTGCGTGTTTGCGTGGGCGTGTGCGCGCGCGGGTGCATGGCACATGTGTACAGGTGCCCACAGAGACCAGAAGAGGCTGCTGGATCAACCAGAGCCGAGTTACAGGTGGCTGTAAGATACCTAATATGGATGCTGGGAACTGAACTTGGGTCCCTTGGAAGGAAAACAAGCAGTCCTTCCTACTGAACCATCTCAGTCTCTCCTGACTTATTTTTAACATCACCATGTTTTCAGAGTTTTATACCAATGGAGATCAAAGTATCTTCTGATGGTAAAGTTAAAGATAAAGTTAACAAAAACTGGCCTCAGATTCTCAATTCTTTTAGCTTGACCTCCCAGGAATTGAGATTATAGACACCACCCTTATGCCTGACAAAAAAATTATCCTTAAAATCACTTTGAGGCAAGGTGGCACATATTTATAGAAAGTCACCTGAACTGAACTTATTTCAGAAATGTGGAATGTGAATTCTACCAAGCAGGCACAGGGAGATACTGGCAATGTAAAAGTGGGGTGAGGTGTACTCAGCATGTTCTATAAGTAGATTACTCACAGCTGTGGGGAAGGAGGGCTGGAGAGACAAGAGCCAAACAGGTGATAAGAGGGGCAAGGGCAAATGTGTGTCTGAACTATGACACAGAATTGTAGAAGGATGGAGAAGATGGGTGTCTTTAAAGTCATAGTCTTTGACCTCAAGGGTGTGAGTAGAGACATGGGAAGAAAGCAAAGAGACGTGTTTCTTAGTCTCATAGCTCACTGGGTAGAGATGTGTGTAACAAAGTGTGAAAAGCAAGAGGAAGCAGAACATTCTGGGAAGAAGATGTTTTAATTGTGGAGCTGTTGATCTAGTGGTTGAAGACACGCTGGTGTGCTCAACTTACTTAGGAAAGCATATGGTTAGAAAGATTGGGAATGATTGGGGAACTATGTGATGAAATAGAAAAAGAAAAGACTCCGTGACAAAATTAAGTCGTGACTAGAGAGACCGGGGGGGGGGGGGGGAGTAGAGTGGCTTGATAGGTGACTTAGAAGAATGTCCTCCAATTTGAGGAATCATTGGTAGTGCCTGGTATACACACTTGTAGTTGGATTTTGTAGGTAGAAAAGAATCTCCGGAGGTTTGTATAGCTGGTGGTGGTGGGGTGGGGGTGTAGGAAGGTGACCTGCTTCTCTGTAGCAGTAAATCTATGAGGGTGGAGAAAGATTTAGGTACATCTTTGGAGAGCAAAGACGGCTCGAGTATCAGAGCAGAGCCTTTATTTAAAGGCCTCTTCCTTCCTATTCTTATCCCAAAGAGACCCTGGAATGCACTAAGGAACCACACAGACAAAAATTTCAAGATTATTTTCTATGTTATTCTGGATTGTATCACCCAAGCATGCCTTCAGTATCATGTTTAATCAAATGAGAAGGCTTTCCTTAAGTCAATACCTTGGTCTAGTTGGAAACATTAGAGGGGAATGTTTGGAATAGTTTGGTATGTGTAAGATTGACTCTGATTTTCATTAATTCCCCTCTGTGGTGACATGGAAATCTTAATCCATCAACTCTAGGAGAAGTAATTCATATTCTTGTGGTACCAGGTCACTTTTTTTTTTGTCTTCAGACAAAAAAAAAAAAAAAGTCCTCTTCTGGCTCATCAGCCTCGCAGTGAGCAGGGATATCTTACTTTCAGTGTACTTCTGTTCAAATTGTAGCCAGCCCAAGGGGAAATTGTTTTTAGATCAAATGCTGAATTGCTGACAAATAAATATTATCTTCTCTTTTCTGGCATGGACAACTGAAACTACTTGGTTTCATTTATTAGTCATCAAAAATTGAGGTTTCCTTTGATAATTTATATTTTTGTTCGTCCAGTTCAGAAAGGTAACTCCCTAATTATCTTTTGTAGTTCAGATCCTTTGTCCGATACTCATTTGACTGAAATTTTGTAGAAAGTCAAAAATTAGAGATCCTGCCTGAAATCATTGTTGAATAGTTCATGTTTGATTACAATTGTAGCTATGTTTGCATGGAAGAAGTCTCAAAAATAATCCAGTAGTACAGGAACACAACACTTCACAGCTTGCCTTAAACCTGTGCCCTAAAGAATTCCACAAGGAAGAGGTGACAGAACTGGGAGCCTGGGACATACAACCCTCTTCCTCCAGCCACAACTGCACACTCTAATATTGTGTGTGTGTATCATGTATACATATAGATCTATATGTTTTGGGAAGGATGCTGTGTATATAAGATTGTCATGTGGAAGAAGGGCTCTTGAACTCTGAAAACGTTGAAAGTCAATGTCAGAGAGAGAAGTATTCCATTCAATGCCATGCGGGAGGTCACTCGGATATTGACAGAGATTCACCTGTAATTGTCCACGGGTTGCTCTTCTCTGCCTGTGTATTGTCCCGAGGATGGACAGGGCAGTCGGCTAGCATGTAGCCATGGCAAAGCCATCTTCCCGGTTAGTAGGTGCAGAGAGGTGGGTATCTGTTCTTTAGTGTATTCAGAGATTTCTTTTCAAGCTCAGAGTAGCCTTTTGGGGGAGAGTTCTGATTTTCTGTAATAGTGAAGCTCTTCCCTCTATGGTTGAAGCTCATTCTCCTTCATCTTTTATTTGGAAGGAAAGGACAGTGCTCAATTGCAGTCTCCCACAGAACATTTTTTAAATGGAGTTCGAGACTATTCATTAAAACACCATCTCATCTTGTATTTTGCAACTAATGAAACCCCAGTTAGTGGTTGGAATATCTAACACATCATTTGTCTCTCTGTCCTTGTATAACAATAGATTCTGTGCTTCCATGGCCTTTAAGTCATGGCCTTTGTGTGTGGGAGTGTGGTAAAGATGACCACCCCGTTCACTGAGTCCTATACAATTTAAGTGTGAGGTGGTTTTGACTTGAATTACCAAAGGAAAGTTAGATTTTTGATGACTAAGAGATGAGCTGTACATGTAGTTTCAGTTGTCCATGCCAGAAAAGAGAAAATAATAGTTATCCATCAACAATTCAGCAGTTAAGCTGAAAGAGTAGAACCAACTAGTAACTATCTCTATTTATCTCTATTCTCAGCCAGTTTTTTTTTTTTTTTTTTTACCTTTGGGTTGCTATTCAGCAGGCTCATTTAGATCACACATCATGATGACATCTGGATACCTCTATTTGCAATGTCTTTCAAATGGCGTTCCCTTAGAAACTGTGTGTTATTAGCTACACCCTTTATTGCTTTAGAAGCCCCTCGTGTCCACCTTGGAAGAGTTACAGTTATCCTAAAAACAAGGGTCAAGCTTCATCCATCTTGATTTTCTAAAGTTCTGAGTACCGTGTAGACTCATGCACAGTAAGTGTGCGCTGCCCAGTGGATAACTGAACCACATCATTTTTCTTCCATGTGTTCTGAAATCTCAACACCTGCTTGTTTCTTTGCCTTCCTTGTAATTTGTACACAAGACAGGAATTTTTCTCAGAGCATTGTCCCCGGAATCTTAAACTTACTTTATGGCTTGAAAACACAGGTATCTGTTTGAAAAGCAGAACGGTATTACTAGTCTGGCTGGCACTCAGTTTGAGTTTAATTAGAATTAAATTAGAATTGGCAGCTTGTGATCTGGAAAGTATAGCAGTGTTGGGAGAATTTTTTTAATAGGCGACTCTTAGTTTTTTGTGATGAGAAAGCAAAGAACTAAAAGGCTAGTTTCATAAGCTCATATAATGTTTTATGGCTGTTGCTTCCCCAAGTAAGGTGGAAGAAAACTTTAAAAACCAGGCATGGTGGTGCAGTCCTTTAATCTTAGCACTGAAGAGGCAGAGGCAGGTGGATCTCTGTGAGTTCAAGGCTAGACAGGTTTACAAAGAGAGTTCCAGGACTGCTAGGACTCTCAGACAAAGAAACCCTGTCTCAAAACATCAAAATAAAAAAAGGAAAAAAAGAAGCTGTTTAAAATGTTTAATGGTGTGTGTGTGTGTGTGTGTGTGTGTGTGTGTGTGTGTGTGTGAGAGAGAGAGAGAGAGAGAGAGAGAGAGAGAGAGAGAGAGAGAGAGAGAGAGAGAGAGAGAGAGCTTGCATATAGAGGTCAGAGGACAACTTGTAAGAGTTGATTCTCTCCTGCTATATGAGGCCTGGTGATTGAGCTCATATTGTCAGGTTTAGTGGTAAGTGCTTCTACTCGCTGAGCCATCTTTCTGGTCAATAAAAGATGATCTGACAATGGTAGCTTACTGTGAAACTGAAATTTGGTTCAGAAAATTTAGGAAAACCCCTCAAGCTGAGGAAATGGCACAGCAGTTAAGATCACTGGCTGCTCTTCCAGAGAATTTAGGTTCACTTCTTAGAATAAATATGGTGGCTCACAGCTGTCTGTAACTACAGTTCCAGAGGATCCAGTGCCCTCTTTTGGCCTCTATGGGCACTGCACACATGGATTACACATATGTATATGAAGACAACACACACACACACACACACGCACACACACGCACACACACACACTTTTTTTTTTCAAGGCAGGGTCTCTCTGTGTGACAGTACCTCTGGTTACCCTGAAACACAATTTGTAGACCATTTTGGCCTTGAACTCACAGAGATCCAACTGTTTTTTCTTCCTAACTGTTGGGATTAAAGGTGTGTAGCACCACCACCTGGCTTCAAATAGTATTTGGGAGATAGACATAGTGAGAGACAGAGAGAGAGAAAGACAGAGAGAGAGACAGAGTATCCTTGTAAATGTAGGATTTATTTTCACTGAGTATAGTAAAGAGAGTTAAAATAGAGTTCTACTTTTTTCCCAAGATGCTATTGTTTTTGGGCTCTAGGAGTACTGGCGATGCTTCAAAGGAGTCATAGTCTGTTACTCTGAATGTATTGTGTGCAGTTTCTCCTGGATGAGGGAACAGAATTCTGCATTTAACGGCATGGGCATCAGCAAGTCATTTGCCCCTGCATCCTCCTGAGAGAGTTGAGCCAACAAATATGCACAGGGATACAGGACTGGTCTATTCCAGATGGATTACTCCTACAGATAACTGATTATACATCTGCGGGCCATTGGTCCAGTTAAGCTACAAATGCTGAGGGTTGGAGGTGAATTGCTTTTTAATCTGCTGTCTGTCATTTAAAACAGATAATTTAAATTACTCTCTTTATTCTTAGGTGCTGAATAAGTAAGTGGTTTGTAAATTGGGCTTTTTTGTATGATGAACGAAAGCCCTAGACCTTATTTATTTTTTAAAATAGTCTAAACATTTAATTTCTGTTCCACTACGTGTAGCGAGGAAGATTACAGAGAGAAATGAATTGACCATGGGTGTAGGAAAAACAACTGAAAAGCCTACACTTTATTCATGGCCAACTTGTTTACAGGATTGTATTAAAATAAAAGAAAACACTGGTTGACAATAGATTCGCCCTTACCTTATTTTAAGAGAAATTAGTACTCTATCATATACATGTAAGCGAAAGTTTTATCAAAACCATGGAAAAAATGGGAAGCTGCTGTTTTGTCTTAAACTCACTCAGGTGTCCCTTGGTGCGGCTTCCCGTCTTTCATGGATAGGTTTTCCTCCATGTGGTTGCCAGGGACACCCGATACCAGCGTTTCACGTTTTACTTGCAGGATCAGTTCAGCGATATGAGAATCAGCATAAACCAGACGCCTGGGAGCCAACCTGACTTCGGGTTTACAATAAGATGGGATTATTCGGGGATCTTCGTGGCATCCGTTGAGAAAGGTAAATCATATACATTGCGCTCCTTGTCTGTGGTGTGTGTGGGAAGCAGAAGCCACTTGATTTGGCCTGTGGGGGGCATGTGGGAAAGATGCATTTGGGTGGAGGAAAGTTGGCGTAGTCTCCTCCCCAAGACTAGTAGTTGGAGTTATGAATTACATATTGCTTACTCTCCCTTCCTAATTTGTTTCCATTTTCAAGAGTCTCTATTTTGTGACCTTTGAGATTTTTTTTTAAAAAAAAACTTGCTTTCTAGAAATGTTAACAAGTCGCATTTATCTGAAAGATTAGTGTAAAATTTCCATGGATACTTGTGTCTTGTGGCAGACACTTACTGCCCTATAATAGATCAACATGGGGGTTGCTGTTTGTAGTGACTTGGACCCAAGTGCATCATACATGCTGGGTCCTCTGTCCCTGGCCACCTCCCTCCAAGAGTGATGTTTTCTAAGTAGTGTTAGTATTTTGTCTGTCATTTATCATATGCTCAAGGTGCTTTGGGTCTTCTACTGAATGATTACTCCTCCCACAGCCAGGGTTATGCCATGGTAAATCCAACAACTGCTAAATTTGCTCTCAAGGTAACTACTATTTGAGAGGAGATCCCTGTTTACGGATTTTTATCATACAGAATTGTGTGTTGACATTGGCTCTTCCTTTTAAATTTCAAGATTGGTGTAATCATGGTACTTTAAGTGGTAATATTGTGCAGTTTGAAGGGACTCTTTCCTTCTACTCTCTCTAGCCCAGAATGCTAACTGATGCTCCATTAAAGTATAATATATTTCACATTTTTAATGTAAATATGACTGCATTTTTCATTGTCCTCAGGAGAGTTATTATTATTATTGTTATTGTTATTATTATTTTGGCTGAACTTACCATTTCTTATTTCATTGTAAATGGAGAAACAGACTCTGAAATAAACAATGCCCCTGGTACTTCATGTAGTGTCGGGACTCAGCTTTTAGATAACTTAAAAATACCAATGTTGCTTCTCTACTGTAAACTGTAGGAACTAGTCAAGATGAGAAAATCATTTGCCTTAAAGAAACAACAGGGATCAGCCTGTGTGGGATCCTTATCATCTGATTATGTACTTTACTCTACCTTGTCTAGGTAGCCCAGCAGAATTTTCTCAGCTGCAGGTAGATGATGAGATTCTTGCCATCAATAACACCAAGTTTTCATATAAGGATACAAAAAAGTGGGAGGAAACCATGGCAAGCGCCCAAGAAACCGGAAACTTAGTGATGGATGTCAGACGCTATGGAAAGTCTGGTGAGTTGGTTTCCCTCTGTGCCTGGCTGAGTAGGGAAACCTGACTTTGGCAGGTGGTTGTAACCATTGGCTTTATTAATCCTCTCCCCTACCCCCGTTTTTCTTAGCTTTGTGCTTGCAATGGTTTTGTCGTTGTGTTGGGACAAATCATGAATGGCCCCTCTGTCTATTCCTTCTGAAAATGCTTCACTAGCAAATCTACTGAATTCGACACCCTTTGACTGCTTAGGTAAATGATCTGGCCGAATGCAAATGCCCGTTAAAAGCAAATGTATCTGTACCCAGGAGCCACAATGCCGAGCATTAAGAATGGCACTCTGAGGTGGGCAGAGGTGGCGCACACCTTTAATCCTAGCACGTGGGATGCAGAGACAAGCGGATCTCTGTGAGTTCAAGGCCAGCCTGTCTACAGAGTGAGTTCCAGGGGAGCTGGTGCTACACAGAGAAACCCTGTCCCAAAAACTAAAAGAAAAAAAAAAAGACAGTGGAAAGAACGACGGCTTTATGATTTAACATTCTCTATAGTATTTAACTGTACTGCTGTTGTCAAGAGCATAGTCTGGCATATTCCTATTTATTCCCATAGCATTATAATCTGCTTTTGATGTCATTGTGTTTCTGTGCATGGGTGATTGTTCACTAGGAAGGGACATTAAGTCTCTTCAGATCCACACATGTTTGGTGTCGGCACATAACATGAGTGCCAGTCAGTTTAGCAAAAGAATCAGCACACTTGCTAGTCGTCTATTTACTACCACGGTTTTTAACCTTTGTGTTTTGGGAAGGTGATCTGCTGGTAAAGTCTCCCCATCGTTGACACTGCCTGATTCATCTGTCCGTCCGTCTGTATGTCTGTCTGTGTACGTTTTGTATCTGTGCATTCAGTAACTTTATTCTTTCCACTTCACCATCTATGTGTTTTCATTACTTGATCTTCATGTGCCAATCAGACTGGGGCAGAGACCAACCTCCCCTGCCATCTATACGGCATAAAACCCTCAATCTTACCAGTGTGGCTACCAAAATTATAGGTTCGCCTGAAACAAAGTGGATGGACACGACTTCAGGGATTTACACCTCGGACAAGTCCTCAAGTCTGTCGGTAACAACTGATTTCTCTGAAAGCCTTCAGAGTCCTGTAAGTAGAAAGAAGCGACAACAGAGGCTATGTGGGGGGAAGTTTCGATGCTGCATAAAAGATAAATGGTTAGGTTATACTTAATAAATAGTGTCGTCTTGAAAATACTGGCTGTTTTCATTAGCCATCTTTTATTATCGAGTTATGGATGATAACATCATTCCATAACGTTGCTCTGCAAGTATTTCTCACCAATCTTTCATTATTAAAACCATCTCTCTCGATCTTTGTGAATGAGAAACAGCAATTGTGAAAAATTATATGCTACAGCTATTTGTGCTCTGTCGTCAGCTGGCAAAATATACTCACTGTATATCATGAAATCTCATGATGCATTTTAATTGGATTGCATGTGTGATTAAGATATAATCAGTTTCACGAACTGATTTAAAAAGCACAGTGCAGGAAATTTCAAAATTCTAAAGCAATATTTTTTTCATATAGTTTTTTTTAAAAAAAACTAGTTTCTATTTCTAATGAGAATTGTTCATTTTAATTGATAATTTAAACTTTGAACTGAATCAACTTATCTAAAAGGAAATATTATTACATTTTTAAAGGACAGGTTTAATTGTTAAAGAATAACAAATGGTGGTTTTACTACTAAGCCAAACCAAATAAATATAACCCAAATGGATGAATGTCTTATCTACCATGCCTCTTAGAATATTAATGACTGATTAAACTTATGGTCATTCTTGCCTATAGCTAGTCATTAATCCTTTCCCAAGTATTGGAGAGTAATGAAAAAAAATTAGTACACACAAGAAGCTGTGGGTAATGAATCAATATCCTGAAAACCCATTTTGTTTAAAGACATCTGCCCCTAATGAGAGATGTATTATTTAAGCCCAAAGTCTAATCAGAGAGAGTGCTAATTAGCATTTCTACCCTCTTCAGTACACCGAATCCAAAGAAATCAATGGAATTCACGAAGAAAGCAACACCCTTGATTCAAAAGGTAAAGATCACTCTTAAATTATTTCCATTTGTCCTGCAGGGGAAGTTATAGCTCTCAAGACCTGCTAGAAAAATTAATATATTTAAGTAAGCAAAAGCTGGATGAAGAACGAATTGAAACCAAGGTTAGCATGCAGATCCAGTTGTGGCCAGGTGGAAAGGAGTCCGTTCCAGCCTGAACAGTTCAGGAGCTACAAATGCAAATTTGGCAGCAGGCTCTGGAGCTCTAGGTACCCGCACCTGAGCCAAATAAGAAGAACAGGTTTTCCTAGAGCCAGCAGCTTTGGGGCTATGGAGCGTTGGCAGAAGGATCTTCATTAAACTCAGAATGAGGAGTTTCCTTTCCCTCCTGATTGTTCTGAAAGGACAAATGTGCAGGGAGCTGATCCTGACAGGGAATCACCGAGGGCAGTCACAGTTGAGAGAGTCACCTTTGTTTGTCTTGAGAAAGAAGGCGACAAAAGTATTCAGGGCATTGTGGGAGTTCCACTCTTTGCTTAGACCATTCAGAAATAATTTAGCTACTGAGTGCTGTGTGTTATTCCTTAGACATATCAGAAAGACCTTTCAGGTCCATACAGGCAGGAAAGAGGCCAGAAGAAGATGAAGGTCTTACACCACGAGGCCAGGCCTCCTGTAGTGGGGCTGTGTTTGCTTTGGCTACACAGTTGAACAGTTAGTAAATATGTTGAGCAAAACTGATTGAAGTTTATGGATTTGTCTCTTCTTTATGATTATTCTCTTTGTCCTTCTTTTTTAATAATTACAAAGTAGGACAGTTGTTTGCCTTATCAACTGAGTTTGAAAATAAACATTGCTTATTTTTCCTGATATTAAAAAGCTAAAGAATCCTAGTTGTCTTCTTCTAATGACCCAGGTAGTAGTGCCAATCGATAAGACACCTACGTGGTGACTATGCAACTCTATGCAGGGCTTGCTACTTCAGGATTGTTTAGTAAGTAAGCATCAGCCACTGTCAGGTGATATTTATGGTTTGTACCATTGTCAGATTACGTTTCCTTTTTCTTTCTGGCTAACCTACAGCAAAAATAATAAGACATAAGCCAGCATCTACACATTCTTAAATACTACCACAAAATATTCTAATTAAAGACACATTCATTTTAGCGTTTGCTTTCATTTGGTCATTCGTTAGGTTGCCTTGCTTTTGATGACTTCCCAGATACTTTTACATTTTCCTTCACCATGTTGTAAAAACGCTTTGGGAGAGATAACTTTAGGTCGATTCACATAAGCAGAAAGTGTTAGTTTTTATTTCTCGGAAGTACCAGCCTCTAAAATGACGATATGGCTCTCCTTGCTGTGAAAATACAATGCTATTTACTAAGAATAATTAATAAAGTGTTTGTTCCTCTTGCTAACTTGAATGTAGTGTAGATTACTAAAATACGCGTGTCTGCCTTGAAATAATCTCTACCTTCAGCGGCTACCAATTTTGTATTTAAAAAATAACATTGCTACAGATTGGAAAGGTCTCTCAAGTGTCATTGAATTTACCAGTGGTGAAAAGTTAAAATGAATGACATGGTATTTATTTTCTTATTTTTCAACTAGCATCAGAATCCATTTCTTTGAGAAATTTAAAAAGGCGGTCCCAATTTTTTGAACAAGGTAAATTGTAATGCTCACTCCTCCTGGGCTCCCATGGACTTGCCCCACTCCTCACTCTCCTTGTGGTCTGTGGCTCTGGGCACCAATCTCCTTCCATCTTGCTGCTGTTATGACCAAGCAACATAACCCATTTCCGTTCTTTCCCCAGGATCACCAGGCTTTTCTTACAGTTCATGGGTCTACCTCTGTGGTAATGGGTCTTTGCGTGTCCTTTGTCTAGCTCTCAAGGTGTTTCTCTCTTTTAACCTTGTGAAAAAACAAAACAACAATCAAAGCAGTGAGATGCTATTAAACACACGTGTTTTTCCACTGGGTAACAGTAAGAAATGAGGAGTTTCAGTTTTGCCTTACTGCTTTCTATCATTTGCACAGTGTTAGATTACACCAACATATGTTTGGTCAATTTACAAAAACAAACAAACAATTTGTTTTTGGTCATGGGAAATACTGCTGCTCATGAAGCCCAGAGATGCTCGTTGCTGTTGGAATGACGGTGGAGGGCTGATAATGATGACTCTATTGATGTCAAAGGAAACTTAACATAAAGAAAACTTGGTTGCACCTGAGCACAGGAGCATTGTAAAGTTATCTATGTTGGTGTAGCTGCGCACGGCTGCTTCTTGAGGAATGACGCATGCGCCTTTTCTTCATTTTCATGTTTGTCTAATGCTCTGTCTCCCGAATGTGGGCTCAACTCTGTTCTGCTCCAAGGAACTTAAAAGAAATGTTTAACATTTTAGATGTAGCATCACAGAAGATTTACTGTTGCTATCTAAAATGTTACTCATTCTTTAAAGATTAATGAAACATTTCAAAATTTGCTTTATGATACCTACTGGGTTTTGTGTCTGTTGTGTTTACTGCCTAATGTTCTTCCTAAGGTAGATTAAATTTCCTTTCAGACCAAAGTGTTTATCATCTGTCTTTGGTGGTTTTGATTCATAGTTTTTCACTAAACTCACTATTTTCTGTGGCTATTCAATTGAAGTGATAACACACTCCTAGTTTGATCTGGCTAAAACAAAATAGTTCCTCGTTTTTGTTTTAGTTTTATCTTACTTTTCTTCAATGAGCTATTTTAGAGATGAACATTTTCCTAAGTTTTAAAATAGTTTTCTTTAAATAGGTACATGTTTATGTGACAGCTGAGATTTCAGGAAACTTTCTGAATACTACATAATAGTATATTTTCTGAAAATTCACTTTTTGATAATTATATAATGTGTTGACACATTATAAATTAGTCCATTGTAGTTATACATAGCTCTAATGTCAAGGCTAGGCAGGGAGATTAAAAGTTTAATACCAGCCTAGACTAAATAGTATCTCAAAATAGCAATCAAAGAATTAGACAGGCATGGTGGTCCATGGAGGATGGAGGACTAAAAGTTCAGAGTCAATGTTGGCTTGAGGTCAGCCTGGGTGTGATGATGATATAATAATATTATAGTGCTTGATAGTTGACACATCAAACTTGAACCCCTGTGTTTCAAATAATAGAAAAGAATGGGGTCTTGACCTTGCTTTTTGCCACATATCAATTAGAAAGCAGCTCATTAGCAAGGAGACCTGGGAAATAAGAAAGCCTTCTGTCATACTTTTGACGAACATTTGCAATAACTGGGCTTGGGAGATGCTGCAGTGTTTGTGTTCTTTCTCCCTGTTAAGCCAAACTATGAGACACTGGTCAGTTTGGTATCAATGAAGCCTTTTATGAAAGACTCACCAAATTAGCACTGTGCCCTAGAGTTTGGGGCTCCAGCAGTTTCCTCTCTGAACTAAATGTGAGTTTGGAAGACGAGTACAGATGGGACTGAAGGGGAAGGATTCATAGGGGATGGAGTTACCGAGAGCACTGATGTCACTCGGCATATTGGCAGAGACAGCTAGTGACCTAACTCCCTGAAAAGAATGATTTTCTGGAAATGAAGACTCACGTTGTGCTTTTCTTCCCTCCTCGCCCATGTGCTGCAATGCAGGGAGCTCCGATTCTGCGGGTCCTGATGTGAGTACTAGACTTTTGTAGTTGGGAATACATAAGGGAAGCTTGGTGGGACTGGGTTTCTCCACAGTAATATTTCCTGCATTGTTTTAAGATACATAAAGGTTGGTGGGGTTGTGATATGCTAAGCTAAAGAGGTTGACGTTGAAATGTGAGTCCACATCATCCCTGTGATGGTTTAAGCCAATAGGAGATGAATGATTGATGAGTTTCAGTAGATTGAGGGTTTCAGTAGATGACTTAAGGAATGTAAGTTGTTCTGTGTTTACATCTCTTGTGCCGCAAACTGGTTAGGTTCCAGTTCCAACCCTCAATGCCCCAAGTCGCTGGGCATGGGATCAAGAGGAGGAGCGAAAACGACAGGAGAGGTGGCAGAAGGAACAGGACCGCCTACTCCAGGTAGTACCACATATCCTGGGTGAATAGAGGGCTTAGCTTCAGTGCTGTCTTCTGGCCAGTGCCAAGCAGTGTTGAGAAGCAAGCTTGCAAAAAGGCAGAACCAAACCAGCATCCTTATCACTAGCAAACCCCAAACCTTTTTGCATATTGTACTCATATCTTGTATTAAGCACTTACTTTCCCATTTTGATGATTATATAAACTATCGGGCATTAACCCATACAGACACTTTGGAGACATGAGAGGCCCAGACTGTGAGGCTTGTCCCTGCCAGTGGTAGATGAGGTCTGTTTGGCCATCAGTCTCCCTTACCCTAGCTGTGGAGGCCTTGATGAGTAACATCAACAATACAGCTTGGGTATAGGTTTTGTTCCATGTGCCTCAAATTTCTGATATCTAAACATCTGTTTAATTTTAGCTTAATATAAGACTTTTTTCTTCAGACTAAATTCTAATTGGTCACATGAAAGTTTGATCTGGAAGTTTAGAGCTAGCAAAATTGTTAATGGAAAATATCCTGCTTAAATACCATGCTTCCCATGAAAAGGCAACCTTGATTAATTATTATTCCATATTCCCCCCTAGGAAAAATACCAACGTGAGCAAGAAAAGCTGAGGGAAGAGTGGCAGAGGGCACAACAAGAGGCCGAGAGAGAGAATTCCAAGTACTTGGATGAGGTAGCACGAAGCATGCCTTGTTCCCTTCCTTCTCTGTACTGTTTTGGAGAACCTAGGCAAGGAACACCACACCCCATTTTCCTAGACACACCCCTCTGTAGCTCTTTGGAAAATACATTGAATTCTTGTGTGTTAGAAATTTACTATGATCTTTTAAATTCTCTCGTAGTTTTTCTAATGTATCATCAAGTAAATTTCCCTAGAACTTCAGCTTCAAGTAATCTTTCTACCCTTAGACTTCAGTTACTTATGTGGCTTAAAAAGATAAAAAAAAGAGCTGTAACTATCTTCTTGGAATTCTGGGCTGCTTACCATTATTTTCATCCACAGTTGAATCTGTGTGAAATGACAGAGACACAGATGGTGCTGTGTTTGATTGATTGATTTTTAATGGCTACCTAGGAGCTGATGGTCCTAAGATCCAACAGCATTTCTCTGACTACACGGGAGCCTGTGACTGCCACTTGGGAATCCACCTGGAGTGAAGGGTCCAAGTCTTCGGACCGGGAAGGAACCCGAGCAGGGGAGGAGGAGGGAGGGCAGCTGGAAGAGGATGCTGTTCGTGAGGACAAAAGTCGGAAACTGCAGGAGCAGCTCATGCTTGAGCAGGAGAAGAAACGGAAGGAAGAAGCTCAGGAAGAAGAGCTTCGGAAGCAGCATGAGGCTGAGGCGCAGGCACAGGCGCAGGCTGAGGCAGACGCCAAGGCCCGAGCAGAGGCCCAGGCCCAGGCAGAGGCTCAAGCGCGAAAACAAGCTGAAATGCAGAAGTACCATGCAGAGAGGGAGCGAGAAACTTCCGTCAAGATCTACCAATACCGGAGGTCTGTCCCCATAGCTGAAGCGGGTATCAAGGAATTTCAATAGTCATGGGTTTGTTTTGCCTATCCAATATGCATTCACTTCTCTGCCATCCTTACTTTGCACAACTTAACCAACCCGTCCCAAAGAGCCTTCAAACCACAAAACTTCTGTAAATGGAGACTGCTCTTTTACTCCTGGGTGCCCAGACCTGAATAATCACACAGAATCTATATCAATACAACACTGTTTGGCCTATTAGCTCAGGCTTCTTATAAACTAACTCTTACATCTTAAATGAACCCATTTCTTTGTATATTTTACCACAAGGCTCATGGTTTGTTACCTCTTGCTTCTTGGGTGGCTACATGGTGTCTGCCTTACTCCATCTTCTTTCCTCCTCTAGCTCTGCTTGGATTTCCTGCCTTGCTATAGTCTGCCCTGCCATAGGCCAAAGCAGCTTCTTTATTAACTAATAATGGTAGTAAAACATATTCACAGCCTACAGAAGGAAATCCCATCACAGACAGCATCTGCCACTTTAATTCCCTCAGCTCTTTCAAGGCTTCCGTACATATTACAATACCAATGTTTTCTGTTACCTCTGGAAATGACTGCCACCACACACATGTGGCCCACTCATCTGATTTAAACGTCTACCCTGCCATCGCCAACTTAGCCTTTCCAGAATACCCAGTTCTGCCTTCCCATCATTTCTGTGTACGCCACACTAGTCTGCATTGTTGTCCTCTTGACCTGCCTACCCCAAGAAGATGTGGTTCAGAGCTACAATTTAAAAAAGCAATTTCTGTAGCCCTAGATCATGACCAGGGCATGGAGTTCCCACCTACCACAGTGTATACTTATACAGAGAATGCATAACTGGGTATGTGGTCAGCAAATGCACATAGGTCTGTTCTCAGTAGCAACTGATTGAAATGCCTGTTTAGCTCTAAAACCACAAAGAATTTGCATAAAAGACCAGAATACTATTTTGATATTCCTAAAGTCAGGGAGTGTCTTAAATTCTGGTATTTTAATAAAAAAAATCCTTACTTTTTAGGCCTATTGATTCCTACGATATACCAAAGAGAGAGGAGGAATCTTCAGGGATGTTTTCTACGGACAGGTGTGTGGACTACTGTGTTTTACTTGGTTGACCCCAGTTGTCTTCAGATGGATGTTTTTCAGCTCACCTAGGTGATCTGTAGAGCCAGGGTAGCCCTTTGTCCTTTTGTCTGTGTTTGAGGTCAGCACCAGTATTCAGAAAAAGTTCCAGGTGGACTACACAGAGAAGACTTGTCTTGAAAAAACAAACAAAGCTGTATTTTCTGGAATAAAATAAAAATGTTAATAACACATATTTAATGTATTCTGTTTTAGGAGCAAGTCAAGATCTACTACGGAACTAAATGATACCCCCACAGAGAAAAATGGTAAGTGTGATTTTTGCATTCGAACTTTTATTTAAAAGCACATTACATATTTGAGTGGTCATATACTATCATTAGTTTCTTTAAGTGCCAGAAACTTTAGATTCACTACTATTATATGGGCAACATGCTATTTTGCATATCTGTAAAAAAAACTACCTTTTATTTATTTGGCTTTCTTTATAATGGAGTGAGTAACATACCGGGGCATTTCAATAACTAAGGAATATGTGGGAAATTTTCAAAGAAAATGTTGACACACTTTGCATAGTAGATTTTATCTTGCAGTTAAAGAATGTGGCCAGGAAATAATACAGAGGACATAAGAATTATGGATAAATGTGAAGTCATTTATGCAAATGGAAAAAGGTCTGAAAACCCAGTGATAGGGATTTTTTCCCTTCATGAAAATCATTTGGAACTCAGAACTTGATATAAAATGTGGTTATGGTTAGCCCCAGATAACTGAAATTGCATAAGTAAAAAAAAGCCCTAAGCAATTTCATCATACATACAGGGTTTGCATAAACAAGCTATTGGTCAGTTATGCACATGTAGAAATGTTCAGGTAGGGATTGAGATGGACAGACAAGATTTGGCCCCATCACTAACCTCCAAGGTAATTCAAATCTCTAATGCCAGCTATTTCTGTTTTTAATATGAATAAGTAGTAGTTTGCATTTTACATATTATCATTAAACTGAGAATTTTTTTTTAAAAAAATTTAAAGCTCATTATAAGAAAAACATTGTCTTTTATGTTTGTCTTGGGTCTGGTAGCAGCTGATGTGTATCTCTGGTCAAAGCTCATAGAGTTAAGTTTTCATTCGGATAGGTGGCAGTATCATTGAGTAAGTAGGATCTTCAGTCATGGCGCTATTTGACTTGCCAGCATTTTGGACCCACCTTTCCCTTCAGGAAACACTACTCTAAACAATTGTCCTCTCTCTTATGTCTCCGCTCAACAGATAGTTCTAATGTGGCCTGTCTGCTCTTTGGATCTTTCCTATTTGGGTTTTCCAGCTCTTTCCCCTTGAATTTGGCCCCTAGCTATTGTTAAAATTACAGATTAAGTACACTTGTCTTGTGTGACATACCTTTAGCCTGTGACGTTTGTACTCTGTCCTGAGTGAAACCTGGTTGTTGGCGCACACCTGCGACAGTCTCAAACGCCTGCTCACTCTTGTGTTTGGGTCCCACCTGGATAGCTTTCTTCCCTGTGCCAGCTACACAGCCTTGAATTAGCACACAGTTGTTGGTGCACACCTGGGATGGTCTGAAACAGTTGCTCACTCTTCTGTTTTGTGTGCCACCTGGATACCTGGTAGTGTGTGCTTTCTTCCCTGTGCCCGCCACACCTCCTTGAATTAGCAGATACTAAGAAATTATTACATATTTGATGGGATGATTTGGTTATGCCATCAACATACTCTTAATATGAAGAAAGTTTTATTTAAAACTAGCACATTGGTATTGTTATTAATATACCACATATAGGTGTGTACTAAACAGCAATAACAACACACTTCTGTGGCCTCTGGCTCCTTGCTTACTTGAAAGAGGTACCTAGACAAGCCAGATACCCTGAATGTGTGGCAATGACAATGAATTCAGAGAAAAAAATTCCTTAGTTAAAAATTTCTAATCTAAACCAATAGATTGTATGTGTTTTCCATAAATAGGAATTAGTCAGCAAACCTTGGGGATGCAAGCTGACTTAATTACTACTGATAAACTTAATAGTTATATTATAGTTTATAAATATCTCAGAGCACAAACAGATTTGGTAATATTATGAACAATAATTTTCTATTGTTCACCAGGGCTCTGTCAGTGGCTGAATAATCTTACAGTGTGGTCATGACTTATTCTGCAACTTAGACCACGGGAACAGCCCCTGTCAATTAGAGATATTTGCACTTGTGCGGTCTTTTCCTGCCCTGGGGGTGGGACGGAGAATAGATGTAAAAGAAAATTCCCTAGCCTTCATAGCAAGCCTGCAATGAGTGCACTTGATTTAAAGGAGGAGAAATTAGATGAACATTTTGTAACTGAACACTTCTGGGATCTATAGGGATTTGCGTGTGTTTGTGTGTATGTATATGTGTGTGTATGTATGTATGTATGTCTGTATGTACAAATGTATGTATCTGCACCTCATGGATGCCTCTGCATGTGGAACTGGAATTTCCAGTAATAGGAGGCAGCTAGTAGCTGTCTGTTTCCCACACTCGTCCCCCTGCTGGATCTGGATGCTGTCAGCCCCCATGTAGAGTGCTGGGTTTGAAGTTGCCCTCTCTTTGGAGGCTGATCCACTATCATTTCTCGTGTACTTATATTGAAGCTTCTGGTATGTTTTTCATCTAGGAAGCAGCAAATATTCTGAACGAATCGGGACTACTAGCTTTTCTCAAAGGAGCTCCAGGAAGGATCAGGGCCCCTCAGAAGCAGAGTTGGAGAGACAGCAAATCCTGCAGGAAATGAGGAAGAGGACGTCTCTCCATACTGACAACAGCTGGATCCGACAGCGCAGTGCGAGTGTGAACAAAGAGCCCATCTGCCTGCCTGGGCTCATGAGAAGGTAGGAGATGTTCGCGATCTTTGCTGGGAAGCAAATGTCTCAGTTCTAGGCTTTCCCCTTTTTGGGGGCAGTGAACTATCATCAGATGCAGTCAGTTCTTGTGTCTGAACCATCTCATTTAAACTGGGGACAATAGTTTTGAAGTAGACTCAGTTACTCTGATATGTGTGTGTGTGTGTGTGCGCGCGCGTGAGTGTGAGTGTGTGTGTGTCTATAAAGAAACTGGTTGAGTGAGACAGGGAAGCCAGCAGGACAAGATCACATCATGAATAGCTTCTAAGTCTGGATATGGAATTTGGAAATGGGATTCAGATAACTAAATATGAATTTGATTCTTTTTTTGTGTGTTAAGCTTGAAGAGAAGGAAATATACTTATGTTCATAATCAGATTAACAGCTAGGTTGCAATCATGGTAATTAGGTTCACAAAAACTGTGCAAACCTAATTCTGTAACATTTAAGATGGTAAAACTGCAGATACAAGTTGGAGTGTGTGGGTGGGCATGCTAGGAGACCTATCTTGGCAAATTATACTGCAGCTTCTCTGCCCGTGTTCTATCTGACTGCTGAGCTGGGGAAATTTATTTGCAACATGTTTCAGATAGAGAATTAATTATTTTAATACACAAGTAGGTGTTTTAAAATGCAGGATTGCATCTTAGGAACTTTATCTGTGTGTGTATTTCTGTCTATATCTGTATCCTCTAAACTAGACAGTACCATTGCTGAGAAGGTCTGGGAGGCAGGCCTGGGTTGCAGTGCAGTCAGCCAGAGCCTGACCCACACACTCCTAGTTTGAGCAAAGAAACTTCTATGAGATTAAAAACAACCTTCTATGGTTCTGTAAAGATTAAATATTTCTGTGGAAATGTCTAGCTTAATACTTATTATGTACCTAAAATTCATTTTGTGATTGAATTTTGAAGGAATGAGGTTTATATGTCTACACTGTTCAAGATTTAAGGGATGACTGGTTACCTTTCTAGTATTCACTTTTATTTAAATGATAATTTTCTTGCCAGTTTGATACTTGGTCTTTGGTCTAAGCCCCATGCCAAAGAAAGTTATTGAAGAATGAACTGGCATAGTGCCTCTGATGCAGAACAGTTTTATTATTAAAAGTAATCATATATGTAACTGGATTCAGATGACTTACAGTTTAGGAAATACGTAAAATGGGTCTTATATTGACCATAATGGTACATTACATCCGACGGATGATCTCCAGTTGAGTGGCTCATGTTACCCCTATGACTTCTTCCCGTGTTTCAGAGGGGAGTCCCTGGACAACCTGGACTCCCAGCGGCCCAGTTCCTGGAGGCAGTCCCCATGGCACAGCCAACCTGCAGGAGTCTATGCCTCCTCCTCCGTCCAAGACTTCAGTCGCCCGCCTCCACAACTGCTGTCCACATCAAACCGTGCCTACATGAGGAACCCATCCTCTGCGGTACCACCTCCAGCTGGCCCTGTGAAGACCATCATCCCAGGCCCTGCCCCCCCAGGGTCTCCTACCCCACGCAGCTGTTCCCCTTCCATTTCACAGTCGGGCTCTCAACTCCGCAACAGGTGAGGCCCTTTCTGTTGACCCCTTCTCTTAATTTCACGTCTGTTTCTTCGTTGAAACATTCCCTAAATTATCCAGTGAAGAAGAAAAACTGAGTGCATGAATTTGGTGTTCTTGTATCAAAGCAATTGAGAAGACTTTCTTCTGCCTCTGTCTGCTGCCTGCCTAGTGTCTCCCGATGTCTGGGAAAGGCACTGGAGACTTTGAACATGTCTGCATGTCGCCAGGCTCTCTGTTGCCTGTGCTTTTGGTCAGTGTCTCAGCTGGAAGATTTCTCTGAATAGATCACCTTGTGGCATCCACAAAGGACACAGTGGCTCACGAATGCTTTCATATTTATGAGTACAATCAGTGCTATGAAGTGTCTGACTTTTAATGGCACTCTAATAGAAACTCATTGGAATGGGTTGTGATAAATAGGCTTCATAGCCTGGGCAGTTTGAACAAGCTGGATTTTAAAAAAATCATCCTGTAGGTTTGATCTTGCTTTCAGAGTCTTGAGTCGCTTCATCTGTGACCCGATCTGCCACCACTTTGCTCAGTCCTCATTACTTGACTTCCGCAGTTCATATGTTCTAGGGAGGGGGTGAAAGTCAGGGAGTAACTTGAATAGCCCCTTGGCCCAGGTCATTGGGTGAAGCCCTGATGTCAATGTGGGTTGTGTTTTTAGATCATCACAGCGTCCCCATGAGCCATTCCTCTGTTGTCATCCCAAGGGAGTTTTAAATTCCATCACAAATATAATGATTAAGGTAGAAATTCATTGCTATTTGGATATTTTAAACTGTTAATAGACTTAGATAAGAATAAATATCTCAATTCAAAATAGCGTATAATTATCAAAGTCTAGAAAATATGTTAGAGAGTTGAATTAAAGGAAAAGGGGGGCCAGGAGGCATTGTGGTCAAGTTTTTTTGGTGATAGATGGAGTTTTCAGAAAGAGAGGATCCACCATTCACTTATTCTCCCTCTGTAGCCCCATATGTGAGAACAGGGCAGGGGAGAGCTAGGGGACAGGTCTTGGGCTTCTCTGTCCAGGGAGAGTCTTTGGCCAGCAGATTGTTCTCGCCACACCTGCCTCTCAATAACCATCACTCCCTGCACTCCCAGTGGTCTTGTGGTGTTTTACTCCTTCTGCAGGGATGAGAAAGTAAGGCTGAAGGTGATGTCTCTTTAGCACCAGGAGAGACCAGTCCTTTTAGGTCTGAAAGTGAAGTGGGAAGGAATCTCCATCCCTGACTCATCGGCAGTGCTTGAGCTATGATGACTTCATTCTCAACAGAAGTACACTCAAGAAAGTGTCCCTGTTTCTAACCAGAAAATTGAAAAGGAGGGTAAAAAGTAAAGTCGAGGAGGCAAATTACAGAATCTGGATGGACCTGAGAGTGGAATGCCTTGAGTGGAATTTCATATATAAGGCAACTGAATTAGCAAGAAGATGTAGCAGATCGGAGATACTGATGGGTCCATATGTGGTCTCAGGGGAATGGGTACAAAGTCCCAAATGGACCAGTCATATTGAAATTGTTCCTTTAGGTAAACAGGCTTCAAGGTCCCTAGAGCCTTCATGACAGTTGAAGGTATAACGAAGACAAGCTTTATTTAGTTGGCTGCTCAAAAGTCTTGCTCCCACAGATACAAAGAGCCTTTCTTCAGCTGATACCATTTCTGCCAAGGACAGTGTGACTTTAAATGCCAACCTTGCCAAGCACAGGTGAAAGCCTCCATTCCATTCTTGTTCCACGTCTAGGTCAGTGAGTGGGAAGCGTGTGTGTTCCTACTGTAATAACATTCTGGGCAAAGGAGCCGCTATGATCATCGAGACCCTGGGTCTTTGTTATCATTTACATTGTTTTAAGGTGAGCGTGAGACGAAGAGCTTGCCGGCCGCGGTGCTTTGCTTGGAGAGCGCATGGCTTCTGTGAGCCGCTGGGTTGTGGTTGTGCCACTAATAAGCTTGGCGCTGTTATTTGTCAGTCTGTGCTGCTGCAGGAGTCACAAATTGCTTGCTACTACTTGGTTGTCAAACCTGAATCTTCTTATAAAAATCAGTCTGCAAGTCCTGTGCTTTTTGTAGCTCTAATCTGCTTAGGATCCTATAAATAAAATTAATGGTACATAGTGTGTTCTCTAGCATGCTGCCATGGGTAGACTTCAAATTTAATTTACCAGTGTTATTAGCATAGAGACATGCAGTTATCAGTGTCTAATGGATAGCTTTTAATAGTGTCTGGAAGGAAAACCACTGGTAAATATTTTTACAGTTGCATAGCCTGCTTATACCTGATAGTGTTCCTATATACAGGGAAGGGTTCAGGCTGTAACTCTTGGTTTAACAGTATCTGCTGCTGAACGCATCAGTTTAATTCTTGAACTTTCATTGGGCCATAGAAATAGGCTCCCTAGTTTTGATACTGGAGTTCCAAAGTTAACAGCTTGCTTAAGCATAAGCGTATGAATTTGTATATATAAATCCATGTAGAGCAGAATGAGTCAAAATAATGTTTGCGTGCGCGCACGCGCATACACACACAGAAAGAGAGAGAGAGAGGAGGAAAGAGACAGAGAACACCCTAGCCTTGACACAAGGCACCCCGTGAATGCTTGCTGTTTTAGTGCTCCACGGACACTTGGAGCAGCTCACTCTAAACTAGAATGTCAGAAACCCTAATTCTACTTTTCCCATGTTCTTACATGGTGGTGAGTTATCCTTTATTTCTTTGGAGTAATGAAGGCTAAATTTCTTTAAGCCAATCAGCAAATTGCTTCTTTATTTCTCCACCTCCAGTATATGTCAAATGATCATCTTGGTTCTTAAATATTTCTTTATGAATTCTTAGTGTCTAATCTGGAAAGTTTGATTCTAATCCACTAATTGTCTTTTGGCCTTCCCTATCCTTTGCTTTGTTATAATATACCCATGAGTTGAGGAGCTGCCTTTTATATTCCTCTCGCCACATTTCTCTCTGTCTCTTCACCCCATGTATCTCTCGTCTGAGAGTACGCCAGGCTTTCTGGACTTGTCTAATTTTACGTTTTCTTTGGTCTGTCAGTGTGTCTCCTGCGAACGTGACCTCGGAGGTTCCTCCTCAGGAGCTGAAGTCAGAATCCGAAGCAACCAACTTTACTGCAATGACTGCTATCTCCGATTCAAATGTAAGAGAGCAAATCAGAGAGAAAATTTCTTGTCTTTTGAGGAGACCACGGGTTCCTATGCCTTTTCCTGAGCCTGCAGCCACCTCTTCCTCAGGTTCATTACCATAGGATCGTGGGTCGTAGGGGTCATAGTCTGTCCCATTCATAGAAGGGATGTAGTGAATCCCAACCACCTAGAAGGAGATTGTGGGTTGGAGGAACTGAAGGGGCTTGTACCCAGAAATCAGGACATTGTCTCTGGTTTGCAAAGATCCAAAAGAAACTTCTAATGACTCCTGGGCTCAGAATAGGGATTAAGACAAGTCTGCTTTCTGATTAAGGCCTCATCTCTCATCAGCTCATTTCCATTATCTGATGATGAGAGCTTATTATGTGACTTATAATCAACTCTGAAAATGATTGAACCTGAGTATCACTTTCTGATTTATGATAATATGTAGCCATATATCCATACATATATTTTTTGAAGAAGAGAGCCTTAATTCTGTTTATAAGGAGTTTCAATATTATTGAATTTAAAAACAATTTAAATGCTACTTCCTTTCTAAGTATGTGTTCGAGCCTTGTGAAGTATAGGGTAGCATAACTTGGTTGTGTATTGTTATAGCTTCAGCAAGACAATAGTTACTGCTGTATATCATTTTGAACCTTGACGCTGGTAACATGTTTCTTCCTTGTGAAAGGGTGTTACAAGTGGTACCTACAAACCTATTGCTTTTGAACTCGGAGGTATTTATATGGCCCCTTATATGAAGCGTGTTTGGAAATGATTTGAACTGATCAACTCTCTTTTATCTGTCAATGGCTTCTGAGCCTTATCTGCTGGCTGTCCGGGCCTCTCTTGGATATTGATCCTGAAGTTGGGAGAATATCAAGGCTGGGCATGGGACCTGGGGTGGTGGTGTGTATGTGTGTGCATTTTTTCTCTTTTAAATCCAAAGCCAAATATCACTGATTTTTGGAGCTATTGCCCACGCCTTTTCTCTCCTTCAGTACAAATAATAGAGAGTTGCAGGCCTTTTGTTTTCTGATTCAGCAGCTAGTTTTTACTCTCTTTCGCAAATAAAGAGTTCTAGCCCCAAGAGGCTGCATTCTGCCTACCTTTATCCTAAGACGGAGTGACAGACAACTCTTTCTACCTCATTGGGCCCCTCTGAGTGACGACTGCTATGTATCCCATGTGCTGATATTTACATGCTTTTGAGTCTGAGCACCTTTCTCTCTTCTCTCCCTGCCTGATCAGCTGGACGGCCAACCGCCATGTGATGTAAGCCTCCATTCGAAAGCACTGTTGCAGATAGAAGAAGAGGCGGTTGCCACTGATGCAGAACTATAAATATGTCTTGTATGCCCCCCCTTTTTTTAAAAAACAGAAGAACCTTTGCCTCATTAGGACATAGGAACACTGTAGTGTTGGTAGGACTTGTATTTTTGCTGTTTATTTATAAGATGGTAATTTTGTCTGTGTGGGGGGAAGTGCAGTATTTGCCTTTGAACTCAGTATCCTAAAAGCACAAGTGGAAAAACCCCAAGAACTTAAAAAAAATACTTTTGAGGCCGATGCTGATCTAGTTTGACCCTTTATTGGTGTTTTGAAGAGGGCATTTTATTTTTTTTTAAGTTCTGAAACACTATTTGAAATAGTTAATATAAATATGTAATTGTTTACTGTTTATTGTAATGTATTCTAAGTTAATGTGAAACTATAGGAAAAATTTTCATTTAAATCCACCCATAAATTTGCTTTTTGTGGCTTTCTTTACACAGAAATAACCCAATTGAGAAATAATTTTGTTCCTGGAATATTTTATTTGCTTGAAGAAGGCATTCTATTTTCCTTACAAGGACTGTGGTTGCTGAGCAAATAGAATAGGAAGCTGTTCATTTCCAGTAATGAAAAATAACCATGGTTTGCACCAGGAAGTTTTTCAAGAAACTAGTGAGCTTTTCTGTTCGGTTGTCTTTGTAAATAAAATTGGTGATGCGTTTAAGGAGTGGCTCTTTTTTTTTGAAAAAAAATTATTTATTGAATTATTAATTTACTTATTTAATGAGTTTGGGTCTCTTGTAGTCCTTTTCTTAAAAGTAAAAAATATGTGCCCCCTCCCTTCTTTTCTCTCCCTCCCTCCCCCTCTCTCTCTCCCTCCCTCTCTCTTTCCCTCTCACTCCCCCTCTCTCCCTCTCCCTCCCTCTCTCTCTCTCCCGCCCATCATCCTCCCCCCCCCCTCGTATGTGTTTATCACAGGCATATGGGTGTTTGTGGAGGCCAGAGGAGGGTGCGGGATTCTCTGGACTGGTGGGTGTGAGATATCCAGCGTGGGTCTTGGGGGCTGAATTCGGGTTCTAAAAGAGCAACAAGAACTCTTGCCTCCTGTGTTGGTGCTCAGTTCCCCTTTCCAGTGCTTGAGCTATATAGTTCAATATGTAGACCTTCTTGATATCTCATTTTATGTATCTTTACTAAGGTGCAATTGACATCATAAATTGCACCTATCTATGTATCAGCTATCTATCTATCTATCTATCTATCTATCTATCTATCTATCTATCTATCTATCTATCATCTATCTATAGTGTGAATAGTTTGACATATTTTGGTTTTGGTATTTGTATTTCTGTTCAACTATTTCTACAGCCATTATGATTCTATAGAAAAAGTTTAATTTCAATCATAAATTTTATTTCAGATAATGATATAAGTTTGAATGATTTTTTTTATGGTAAGGTAAGTTGTGAACTGTTGGGTCAGATTTTAAAAATCATTATTTTTGTCCTCTAGAGAGTTTGGAAGTATTTAGAGCAAAAGTAATACTTTTTTAATAGAAATCTAGGTGAAAAATAAGCGATTTAAAACTTTAGTGTGATTTGTGAAAAATATAAGGACACTTGGATTCTTTGTAAAAATGAAAATAAAATGAGAGGTGGTACATCAGAAAAGGCTTAAATAGGTAGTTAAGTATTAATATGAGAGAAAATTAAAAATTAGTTCCAGAGGTTATTTTTTGTTGCTGAGCAATTATTTTATTTCCAGTTATTAAAGTAATATGTACCTATTCAGGAAAATTTTCCAAATGCTCCATAGCATTAGAATCTAGCTTGCAGCCAGCTCCAAACCCCAGAGAAGAAAAGCGGCCCTTGAACTCATTCTGCACACAGATGCTTATCCTGCATCTTTAGCTACCACTGTGTGCTCCCATGTTCTTAAAATCATTTCTTCTCTCCTCTCCTTTTCTTCAGGTATGCCACTCAAACATTCTACTGCTAATGACACCTCCTAGGCCTCTGTTTCTTTTCTTTTTTATTGGAGTTTATTTATTATAAATATCCGTGTGTTTCATGAAGGTATTTTTATTAGGGTACATCACATACTTTGGCTGTGTTCACCCTCCAATATCCCCTCCTTTCCCCAGACAGGAGAACCTCTACGTTCATGTCATCCATAATGATTTTGCTTGTATATAAAATATAGCACCCACAAATGAGAGAAAACATGTGGCCTTGAGTTATTTTACTTTACTAGGATGGTTTCCATTTATAGCTATCTTCTTTTATATTTAGTGGGTGGGGGGAGAGAGTGTGCCACAGTGTGTGTGATCAGAGGACCACACGCAGGAGCTGGTTCTCTCCTTCCACCATGTAGGCTGCAGGAATCAGACTCAGATAATCAGGTTTGGCAGCAAGCATGTTTGCTATCTAAGTTTCCCCTGTGTTCATTATCTTAAGATGATGTTAGTTTATTTTTCTTTAGCATCAAATAAAACTGCATTGTGTATGTATGCCACATTTTCTTTGTGGATTCATTGGTTGGTGGACACCTAGGCTGATTCTGTAACTTGGCCATTCTGAACACACTTACAATAAAAATCGATGTGTAAGAATCTTCTTAGAATGTCTTTTGGATATAAAGTCAGGAGTGGACCAGTTGAGTGCCGTGGTATAGGTCTATTCACAGTTCTCTAAGGAACTTCCATACTGATTTCCCTAGTGGCTGACTAATTTGCATCTCAACCGACAGTGCAGAAGAACATAATAGTTCCCTTTCACCCACATTCTCAATAACACTTGTTTCCTCCTTCCCTCCCTCCTTCCCCCACCTCCCTCCCTCCCTGTTTTTTTTTTTTTCTGTGCTTGGACAATTTCTGAGTTACATGACTGGCTTATAGAGGTAGGATTTCTTTGTCTTCTGTGTGGGTTGCATGTAGTCTGTGGACAAGTGACTTTAAAAGATAAGGTTGCAGAATCATCAAGATTCATGCAAAACACGTCTGGGTGGCATTCTCTAACATTCCGTCTGCTCTAAAGAATCTAGGGCATACTATGCCTCCATTTAAGGGCAGAAGTGGGCAAGAAGAGTTAGAAGAGTTGATTTCTTGCACCTATATAACTCAGACCTTTCAGGGAAGTTTCTACTCCGTATATACATTAAAGCGTGAGCCTTCTTTGTAACTAAATGAAGGAAAGCAGCATGAAAACTATTTTTTTTTCTGTTTAAGAATTTAATCTTAGTATTTTTCTTGAAATCTCCCTCAATATCAGAGTGAGGTCTAATCCCCCAATGCCAAAACTGGAAATGTCTGAATTTCCATGATGGGTACAGTTAAGAGGCGTGTCTAATAGCGTGTGTTATTGTTGGGATTTTACTTTGTTTTTAGTAGCTCTTTTACATCCTTCCTTGCAGGAGGGTTTAAAAGGCATGCACATACAAGTCCAAGTTCCTGCCCCTGAGTATAGCCTTAAAAATGAATCTGTGCACAAGTCCATGTGGAGAGGCAAAAAGCAATTTTCAGATTAACCTTGTGAGTTCTGAAGCACATATCTGCGTATCTGAACATCTGCATTCAGTCGGTCCATAAAGGAGACCCGGGCTGTGAGAGCAGCTTGTGAGATGCCGAGAGCCGTGGTCACTAAGGGTATAGAGGTGCCTTAGTGGCAGACTTGTTTTCTCTCTTTTGTATCTCCACCCAAAGCTTGCATGCATAGTCTGGTCTGTTCCACAGAGGAATGGACACACGAGCAGCTCTGGTCTATGGGGTAATGTATCGAAAAGTGGTGTCTGTTTGTCACAGTACCAAAAGAGAGAGAGAAGGAGCAGTTTCCCGTATTCTTCAGAACAATAGTATACTGTAGTTTAAAACAATTTTAGTGCATACTTAATAGAGAACAAAAAAGAGGAGTTTGAAACATCACAAGGAAGTGACGTTTGGAAGAGATAAAAATAATCACAGTGCCTGGTTCACTATATATATATTATATTGTTACACCTGTATCCCATAAATCTGTATAATTAGCACATGACTGCTAAAAATACTTTGAGAAATATTGTCTTATGGTTTTACAAGTACTAGATCAAAAATGTCCTGGGCCAGCAAAGTTTCCAGAAGCGCTTTTAAGGGAGGAGATCAACTCAACTGGCTTATCCTAACTTTGGGTTTTTGCCAAATGGCATCTCATAGGAATTTTGGTGACTTTATGACTTTAACCTGTGATAACTCTGTATTTTTGTTCTCATTTGCTAATTCTTTTTGGACCTTAGAAGAACACAAGTTATACGGGGGAAGGGGATTCTCTGGTTTTGATTGCATCACCAGTATTTAGAATAATGACACAGCAGAGCAGTGGTGATATATGCCTTTAATTCCTGCACTTGGGAGATAGACGCAGGCTAGCCTGGTCCACAGAGTGAATTCCAGAATGGCCAGAGCTACATAGAGAAGCCCTATCTCAGCAAACAAAACAAAACCCAGAAAGAATGATGCCATGGTAGGTAGACAGTAAACAATGAATAAAAGACAATTGTGTCCTGTCCTCTTAGATGGCAAAGAGCACACGGCCCACCTGGGACCCAGAAACCTAGAAAAAAGGAAATTTAGAGAGCAGTTCTTATTGCGAGAGGAGACAAATTCTGTTTGGGACAGCATAGACAAATATGTAGTAGTATTTATAGTTAGCTGGAAATAAATGATTGGGCTTAAGCAGCAGGAGGAAGTGATATTCATCATGTGTGTTATATTTATGTGCTCGAGTCTACGTGAATATAAAGAAATTAATTTCCTGACCCGACAAGTAATCAAGAAGTTTGATTTATCTCACAGTTCAATAATGGTAGAAGAACTTCTCATTCATTTCTGGCTATTTGACTATCCACTATGTAGGCTGATCCTGATCATTTAATTGATACTATGGAAGTTGACAAGCTTTGAACTTCCTTGCCTACTGAAAAGAGACCGACTTTTCTAATTCTCTCTGTTGTGTAGGAGGACTTCCCATTACATTTCATCAGAATACCCCAGTTTGGATAGAGCTTGAGTCATTTGCTTATTTTGAGCCAAGCGTGGTCTTATACACATGCCCATCAGGACTCCTTCCCTTGCGGTCTGTAGGGACAGCCTGCCACCATGTTATTCATGGAGGAGGTTATGATGGAATGGGTGTTGGGGAACCAACCGTGCAGGTTATTATAGCTGGCATTTATGAATGCTCAGAATACCTTGCCGTGATTTCAGGGGGTTTCTTAAGAACCAACATATAGAGAAAAGGAGACAGGACAAAGATCACATGTGGAGGTGACGTTAGTCAAAAATGATGTGTTTTAGCAATTAGAAAGGCTGACTCATGTGACTAGGGAGCTGGGTACTTTGCAAATACTTGGTCTAAAATGTGTGAAAAATCATTTCATCTTCAAGATTTTTATATACACTTCAGGACAGCAAAACATGGATTGAGAATTCATCTTTTACAGTTAATGTCTAAACTCATAAGGTCTGGTGACCTGGTTAAATCTTATTCTCCTCTCCAACTCGATGGAGCTCTGTGATGCTTACGTTTTCCAGATCCTTAACGTACTTTATGGGTATTTAAGTTTATTTCTTGTAATTTATTTCTGCAGAGGATTATCCCAACTCCTTTCTACTGAAAGTCGATTAGAATAGAAATAGAATTTACTGGAAAATTCCACAGTGGAGGCCTATTGAGATGACAAAATGACATATTTTTGTGTGATCTTTTTTAAAAAAGTGGTGAAGCTCTTTATTAGCTCTAAAAGATTTCTGTGTTATATGTCTACCTGTGAGATGCTGGTTAATCTGCCGGTTTCGATTTCAAACAGAGTTTCTCTTACAATTCTTAGACGCTCATTTGTGTCTTCAATCTGCTGAGCAGCAGCCAGGAAAGGCCCTCCTGAGTTGGTCTGAGGGATTTCCAGTTCAAGCCCTTGAGTCTCCGAAAGCTCTTCTCACTTCCGACACAATTTAGGATGTCTTAGATGTGTAACGCCCCATCCAAGGCTGCTTGAAATTCAGGTTAGTGGCAAGGATTAGAGTGTCCACCACGCCTGGGTCCTTGTCTCAGGAACGCGATGAAAGTAGGCTCGTGGAGCTGACGTCAGGGTGTGCTGAGGACTCTCTAAATGCCAGGACTGTTCGAAATAGGATAGCTCGTGACATTTTCACACTATTAAGGACAGGTGTGGACATTTAACTACTTTCCCTCCTCTGTGGCTGAACTTGGTATCTATCTGAATCCCTGTTTTCTCTGAAAGGGAGGTTTCCAAATATAATTTTGTCTATTCCTTGAAATATTTTCAGGTTAAAATCACTCCCATAAGGATTCCACTTCTTCTTAACCATGGGCAGCCCCTGAGCTCTGGGTGTGTTCTCATGGTCCAGCAATGATTTCTGGGATGGTACTTACAAGGGGCTCCTAGTGTCCTGGGCTTTCTACCTGATGAGGTTTCATGGTGCCCTCCAAAGGCGGGGGGGGGTCCATGTTCCATTAGAAGCATGGTGGAAGGTGTGCCCCATACACTGTAGCCATGGTCAGCTTTAGCTTCCACCCCTCGGTCCTACCCTGCAATCTTTGTGACAACAGCCCTATTTGGTACTCGGGAACATGTCTCTCTGCCTAGCTCCTTCGTCATGCCTGCAGAGTACCTCGACTGTAGGAAGGAATGTATTTATGAACTCCACAGCTAAGGAGGATGACTTCCTTGGGGGATATTATTCAGCATACTGTAGCTGCTTCGATATTTGCCAGTTAAAATCACGAATTAATATATTTCCCTCCCGGCTCTGTTTCTTTAATGGGAATACATTAGTGTGAGCACACACTATAAATACTAGTGTTTATGGAGTCATATTTATAAATATTTGCTCATCTCCTAAAGATAATGAAGCAGCACCTGTGATCTTAGTAGACTTGATTTTCAGTGGGCAATAGTCCTTTCCCTGACCCCGGGGATGTCTGTTTTGCTGGACTATAATTCACCTGCTCTGGTAGTAGAATACAAAATGAGAATACAAAATGAAGCATGAGATGTTCCGTCTTCAGGAAGGTATGTAATGGTTGTTTAAATATTAAAACACTGATTTACATGTGTTTTCATGTTTGAAATGAAAATTTAAGATTTCCCAATATCTCATGGGGGGGGGGGTAACTGACATAATACTTGATTTCACAGTCCCAGTTGTCACCTGCATAGGGACAACATGCGGCACCTCAAGGCCCGAGTGGGAATGATTCAAGTCCAGGGTTAGCAGCGGTACCTTCACTTAGTCTTAGCTTCAAGCCCATTGCCACGTCTTGCCTTCTGCCTGTAGCCTTCCCTTGCAGGCAAAACCCTGAAACACATGAAGAAAGCCAAGAAAAAAAAATCCTGTTTTCTCAGTGCAGTGCAAAGTCGACAGCAGAATCCCTTCCGGATGGGATGTCACATAGGAAGTGTAAGTGCGCGTTTGTGGCACACTCTCCTAAGCATTCCTTATGTCGCAGCATCCTTGGTATTCGTGTGCAGATGGAGATGGCTGTAGTTCCACATCAGAAAGACCATGGCGAGTCCTCAACCAGTGACTATGACGGGAGAGGCACAGAAAATCTGGCTGAAGAAACAAATGTGAAAGCTAAGCTAATAATTTAGTGCAGGAAGTCTGCTTTACAGTGCAGCTCCATCTCTTCTGAATTTGTCAAGTTTGCTAAATTATGTGCCAGTGATGAATAGAAAAATGACTACATTCTGAGCCCATCGAAAGGAGAACATTCTAGATGGCCAGGCACACAACACTGGATTACTTTCCTTTAGCACAATAACTCAGAGAGAGAAACTGGGGTTCAACTCTAAGATCCGAGAACCAAAACAGCCACTGGCTCTTTCCTCGACCTCACTCTGACATGGCGATCCTGCCTCCAAGAATCTCAGAATGAGGCTGTATTTGTGAGCTGTCTCTTCCCATTTTATATTCCTATCTGGAGCTGGGATTAAAGGTTTGCATCGCCTGGTTTCTATGGCAACTAGTGTGACTACTGGGATTAAAGGAGTGTGTTACCATAACCTGGTCTGTAAGGTTGACCAGTGGGGCTGTTTCACACTCAGATCTTCAGATTAAAATATAATCCAAATGCCACTACACTTCCCTATTAAAAATAATTTACAATAAAACCATGCAAATCTCTCTTTAAATGGAATCATTATTTTGGAGTAAGGTTTTTTTTTTTAGAATAAAGTTGCCATTCGACTAGCGTTATTTCATTTACTGCAGATTTATCATCTGTAACACAACCTCACTGGGGGCCTCCATTTGTTAACACACTATGCCTGCTCTACACACTATTTGTGCTACTGTATGGTTCGCAAGCCGGACAGGGGCTAGAGATTAAAATACACAATCACACAGAGACAGAGACACTGGTCATCCTTGAATTCCCCCAGAATGCCTACTTTATTGTGTTCCAGGACAGCTTATGTAGTGCCTTCCCTGAACAATAGCCACGCCCTAGCTCTCCGGATTCTTCAGCTGCAAGCCACCAGAAACCATGCCCCTGCCATCAGGACCTCCTGAGGGTCTCGTGCTCAGAGCAGCCTCAAGCACAGGCAAACAAGTTGCTTTGCTCACTAGCCTGAGTTGTTTACCCCGGCAGGCAAGGGAGTCACAGGAAGTTCAGGGTCTGGAAGTCCACGTACCCCAACAATCATCAATGAAATTTAAGCCAGAAATCCCCAAAGGTGTTTAGTTTTAGGAAAATCAGATCCTACTCGAGTAGAATGTCTCTTTATAGGAGATAGGAAATAGCCATGCTTTTCCTTAATGTGTGTCCGTGGCTTTGTTTTCATGATTTCCTTTGGCAATAGCTGAAGTCACTGTACTTTTATTCTCTAACAAAAAGCATTTTAAATCTATTGATCCAGCTCCCTGATGAGTGGGCTGTTTTATGTTTTCTAGCCTAAACTGAAAGTAAGTAAACTTATAATTTTTTTGTATGGTAGAGACCAATTTAAAAATGTGTGAAAAATAATTCCTATTTGAGAAAAAGCGTAGGCCCTTTTGAAATTCATGTTTAAAAAGTTTCCATTGTTAAGACGTGTTTTTAGGAGGAAACTAAATGTTCCGCAGGTAACAATTCTCATCTTCAACTAAAAGGTTTTCAAAGGCTATAGATCTAGCTGGGTGGAAAAATGCCGATTTTCACTTGCTGTGCGGGTAGCAGAGGGCCAGAATTTGGATCCCTTAGAAGCCACATAATCGCTGCGTGTGGCGGGGCCTCTATGCCTATAATCTTAGCCCTCCTGTGGTGGGAAGAGGCGGAAATAGGAGAATCCAGGAAGCTTGGGAGCCATGTAACATGGTGTGTGCTTGCCAGCAGCACAAAAGACCCTGTTACAAACAAAGCAGATTCTGAAGACCCACACAAGTGTGTAAGCTCTCCAAGAGTGTGGTGGCATATGCATATCTCTGTCACTCAAACACACGCAGGTTTAGAAAGTTGCTTTAATTTTCCCCTTTATATTTCCATGTTTAGCTTACTTTAATTATATATATATATATATATATATATATATATATATATATATATATATATTTGGTTGCAAAGAGTACATTGTGCATATTAGGAATTATATGCTTTTTTCACTAAGCAATTGAACTACGTTATTAAAAAGGGGATTTACAAGTGCTTCTGGCAAAACACAGACTGGAAGTAAAGTGAACTAGTGAAGGCAGCTCAGGTAACAACATGTTTTCACCCTATTTTGTGGTTTCCCATCTTACATTTTTTTTTCTTTTTCCTTATTTTCAGAGAGGATTCCTATTGTCGTTCAGGTTGTCGGGAATTCAGCTTCTCTTGCCTAAACTACAATAGTGCTGGAATTATAGGCGTAGGGCTAAATGCCTGGCATATTTTTAACCTAAGGCCCTCTGAAGGCTCTGCTTAGAGAAAGGCACTGGAGGGCGTTCACACGTGTTGGGAATCGGCCCGTTGGCTGGTGTGAACTAGGTGCTTAGTTATTTACGGTAAGCCCTGGTTCCCAGGCTTGAGCTCTGATACTCTAGCCTCCATGTGAAAAGCTCCTGGCAACCAATGTTATTATTTTAACCCATGAGGAACACTCTGTTCCGCAAATGTGTCTCATGCACATTTTTCTGAAAAATAAAATCACATCAGAATGACACCAGGCTGGGAGCTAAGACTGGGGTCTTGAGTCACCCCATCTGAGGCTTAGAGGCTTCCTCTGACTTAGTTTTCCTTCATGTGCCTCAATTTTCTTACTTGCAAATCCAAATTAAACGAGTATTAGTGCTTCCATCCTGAACCGCTTGTTGCGGAAGGGCAGTGAATTCTCCTATTTTGTAAAACATTCAGTTGCTGAGATGAGAGAGGACGGATAGAATTTTCGAAAGTCAGTATCAAAGAGTACTTCCTTCAGCGACAGCGTTTCTCAGCCCCTTCTTTGGGAATACCGCAGATTTGCGGTTCCTTTGTGCGTTTCGAACACTAGGTGGCAGTGTGGACACAGGAGAGCCACAGCTCTCCCTCCGTCGCTGCCTCTTCTTTCAAGGGTCTGTAACTTTTAAGTCAGGTTTTTGCCGTCAATTCATCCATGTTAGAAGTCCACACACCCCAGCGCTGAGTCCTACAGGACACCGGCTGAAGGATTAATGGGACATTTAAATGATCAGTATCTGGAGTACAGCAACTTCTTCCTCTGGTTGCCAGCGCTGAGCTTCAGAGGTTCTGGTTTAGCAAGCAGGGCAGGGCGACTTTAGATAGGAGGGCTGCCTGCTCGGACGGAGGCTGCTGTCTCAGGAATCACAGTGCCCTTCCGACATTCCGGTGGGATGCAGCTGCAGTCATTTCTTTCTGATTTTCTTTGTGGGAGAGGCAATATTCGCCAAGACAGTGGCTCTTTGTTTTGAAACATTGCCCAGGTTAAAAAAAAAAATCTTATTAGAATTCCCTTTCCCCCGAAAAACCTAGTGTGTCTTTGAGAAAGATACGTATAATCGTGGAAATTATCTGTGGTCAAAATGGAAAACAAAAATTCCACAACACCAGAGCAAAACAGTCAACCCAGTAGGCAAAGGCATTTAAATGACAGGCATGTCTGATTGCTGGGTTCTCTCCTATAGTTTTGGATTCCCAGGGCTGAATCCAGACAATCCCTCCCAGGCAGATCGTTAACTCTACAGCGTGTTTGGGCACAAACGAAAAGTTAGATATATAAACATCTCCATATGAGTGTGTATTTTACATATGTACACAACACACAAGAGTCTTTCTCTGGATATCTAAGTGGAAATCTGAAATATCAAATAGCCCTTAGCCCTGTCTATTGGCACTACGTTTCTCAGCGGGCCTCATTACCAGAATGGCTTACTCCACTTAGTATAGATGAGCACATATGTGTTTTATACATCAGAGGGATGATTCATAGACTGGATAGATGGAGCAGGGTCTTGGGAGACTTCATCATGTCCATCGGAACAATTTAAAATCCAGGCATTGCTTATTTCCTGAAATTTCTGTTCAATGTTTTAGGACCATTGTTGACCAGGGGTAGTGAAACCAGGCAAAGCAAAAAGTCCATTACAGAGGAATTTCTTTATCATTTAACCTATGAGTATTGAAGACCCCAAACATGCCAGGCCTTGCTCTCAATGATGCAGATGAACAAAAGATGTCCTAAAGGAGCGTTGATGATGGTGAGGGAGAGCCCCATGAATGTCATGTTTTTGCTTGAAGTACAGTGGATAAAGGGCGAGGTGGGGTGGAATGAACGAGAGTCTAGGAATATAGGAATTTCCTGGAAGAATTCCTGAGTGCAGAGATGTCTGAGCAGACACCTTCATGAGATGTGGGAGCGAGGACAGTACATTTCTATGGGAACGGAGTCCTATGGGGAGAAAAGGGAAGAGTGTCCAAAGCAAAAGGGAGCATTTACTTGCTTTGAAGACCTCCAGTAAGAAAGCACCGAGACGGGCAGAGGCAGATGGGCAGAGCCTGGTGCTCCTAGAAAATAGAATGTAAACTTAGAAAGATAGTATTTCTGCAAAGCTCAAGGAATCACACGTTTAAAGGTGCCGTTGAACTGCGCCAGCGTTGAAGCCGGTGAGAACATGCTGTCACACATTGTCCCCATACTTTGGCTTCGAGCCCTTCAATCATCTCTTTCTGCAGCTCTGGTGATTCACCGCGTTCCAAGAGACAACAGGTAATTTAGCTTTTCCTTTTAGCACGGCTGCGCAGAATATTGGTGCTTGCTGTGTTCCTTTCGGCTCCACGCTTTAGGGCTCAGCCCTGCAAATGTCTAAGCATTGCAGGATCAGAAGAGCCTTCCTAAACTTCCTTCTGCTTCGCTAAAAGGCTGTGAGTTTCCCCATTGTCTTTCTTCTGGTCTTGTTTATGTTGAGTCTTTGTTTCCTCCTCTGGTTAAATGCTGGGTACCACTTTTTCTTTTCATTTGGTTCTGCCCTCATCTTTTTACAAGATGATATTGTGGGCAGAGCAGCTTCATTTTCTGGAAGTCATTTTGGTACAAAGAAATCTGGCAATATGCAGAATTTACTGCAAAGCTGCCTGGCATTTCACAAAGAACAAATCTTTAAATAAACCTACCATTAGCCAGGTTTCCCCAAATGCCCATAGTCACTCTGTCATTTTGTGATAAGAAGGGAAATATAAGAGATGGAAAATGGGATAGAAAGAAAGGTTTGACTATTTTTACAATTTTTTTAAAAAAAATGTATTAGAGAATCTTAAGAAAATAGATGTATGGGTGCTTTGTCTGCGTATATCTGTGTATCATGTGCATGCAGTGCCCGGGGAGGCCAGAAGAGAGCATCAGAGCCTCTGAGACTGGAATCACCCATGGTTGTAAGTCTATGCTGGGATCAAACCTTGGTCCTCTGCAAGAGTAGCAAGTGCTCTTAACTGCTGAGCTATCTCTCTAGCCAGCAGGAAGTTCCAAAATCTTATGACCACCCCATCATTGCGACTTTAGAAAGGGCTAGGAATCCAAAGTTTCTAAACTGATTTTTACAAATAAAATCCAGTCTCTGGAGCTAAAAAAGACATCTCAACAAGTAAGGCACCTAGAAGGGTTCATATTAGCTCATCTTTCTGTAACCCATGCCAATGTACCATGTGTACATGCATGCATGCGTATATGTATGCATGTGTGAGTGTGTACATGCATGTTTGGGTGTGTGCTTAATGACACCTGAATCAGGATGTCCTTTCCTTTTCTTTCCTTTCCTTTCCTTTCCTTTCCTTTCCTTTCCTTTCCTTTTCTTTCCTTTCCTTTCTTTCCTTCCTTTCTTCCTTTCTTTTTCTTCCTTTCTCTCTAAAAACATTTATCATTTATGTCTATGTTTGTGTGTGTGTCTGTGTTGTACATAGTACATATACTACGTACAGGTACACACATAGTATATGTGTGTCTCCCTCAAGGCTGATGATTCCTTGGAGCTGGTGTTCTAGGCAGCTGTGAGCCATCTGATTCAGACTTGGGTCTTATGGAAGACCAGGAAGTGTTCTTAACCAGTGAGCCTTGTCTTCAGCCCCTGCTCAGCAACTGTCGACTTGGTTTTCTGCTGGTAGAGTTCAGACCCTCTGATTCAAGGCTGGAAGCTCTGACCAATTACAGCCCTCCATGGCGAAGAGATAAGGGCCTTCTTGTTGAAAAGAGGTGAAATACAAGAAGACATGATTTTCTATCCAGTAAACGTTATATTTACATTTTATTCTCCATATGTCCTTGTGCTGGTTGGGGAAAAAACACGAAGACGGGAAGAATACTGAGAAGGAGGTTCTTACCTGCTCTTTAGACACTGTGACCTTCGCTGTATCTCTCTAGACTTCCCATTCCTAATCATTAAATGAGCCCCTGAAGAATTTCCTTCAACCCTATGCTGAAGTGCATTCATTCTACCACTAGGGGGCAGACAAACACAATCACAAAGTGTTTGAGCTTCATACAACAGAAACAATGAAAAATTATATTGCAAAATCTAAAAGTTGTAATACTGTTCCTGATAGAATCTTTGAATACTCTACATTCTAAAGTAGTTCTCATGTTTCAGATTCATTGACTACATGACATACTACTACAGTGTTTACCTTTTATTGAGTGCTTACTGTGTACAAAGGCATGGTACTATGCTTACCATTTATTGAGTGCTCACTGTGTACAAAGCCATGGTACTACCCATTACCTTCAATACCTACATCAAACTCCTGAACACTGGGAATTATTCAAGCTTACCTGGACAGATCCTGGGGTTGAGGTTAAGCCAAGGTCACCCAGCTGGCAACTAGCAGAACTGGGGTTGGAGCATAAATCTGATGACCTTTAACCAGGGCCCTATAGTCCTTCCTTGCTATTTCCCATAGCCACCAAAGACCCCTCCCACCACTAAGACTACACACATGGTCTTTCGTCACAGAAGGAAGATGATGTCATGGAAATGTTCCGCTCTGTGCCTGAGTGATTCAAATTTCATCACAGATTGGAAATCTTGATTATATTAAATAGTCAATTTAAACCATGAGATTATTTGGGGAATGATACCAGATTCACTTGTTATGACACCCCAGCTCAGATGCATGCATACTTTATCCTCCAATCATGTACTGCCCTGCTGAACACTTCCTGTCCTTCCCAGTTTCCCCTGTTGCTGCAATGCTATAAAACTCACCGGGACCCTCCCACCCACCCTCCCTCTTCTGTCCTATGTCCTTTGTCGACCTCACCATAGCTAGGGCTTTGCACAGACCTCCTTTAAGCCAGATGTATCAATGTGTTTCCTAAAGTCATCTCTTATTTGAAGGACCTTTTCCTCTCACCACTTAGCAGTTTTATTTTTGGTAATTTCATATCTGCATATAAAGCATTTTGATCAACCCCACCTTTCTCTCCTTTTCCGTTCTTCCCTCTTCCTATCATCACCTTTCCCACCCTACTTCCTGTGCTCATTACTTCTGAATCCGTTAACTTAGTGTTGCCTGCATGTGTGTAGGTATAGGACCACACATTGGAGGAAGGGCAGCATCTCAGGGGCTCCATCCATAAGGAAACTGATTATACCTTCTCCAGCAGCCACAAACTACCAACTAGCTCCTCAGATAAGGAGGGCACTCCCTGGATCCCTTTCCCATTCACGATGGGATTTCTGCTGGCTGGATGTCATGCATGTCTTAGTCATACTGTCACAGTGACTGTGAGCTCTTATACATATCTACCTTGTGTCTCGAAGACAGTTTCATTGTAGTTAGCAACCATCCTGGTTCTTAAAATCGTTCTGTGCCCTTGTCTGTGACCCCTGAGCCTGTGAGGAGGGATGGGATAGAGCCGCCCCCTTCTGATCTGAGTACTTCACCATCTCTTAGTCTCTGCACTTTGAACAGTTGTGAGTCTCTGTATTAGTTGCCCTCTGCTATAAAAAGTATCTTTGGTGAGGGTTGAGAGATGTAGTTTATTACTATGTCTACTTAGCAGAATAATGATATTGGGTTCTCCCTTAAGTAACCTAGTCAGCCACATTTTTTTGGCCCAGTTAATAGTGCCATGCATGAATTCTGTCTTGTGAATTAGGAAGACTATAAATTAAATCAGAAAGTAGCGGGTTATTCCCATAACCTTTATGCCACTATTGTACCAGTGGGCTTATCTTGCCAGGCCAGTTGCTATTATAGTTAATGTGTTCTACAGTTTTTGTTTATTGGTAGTGTACATAGCAACTTCCAGCCTTATGTAAGCTGAGAAGCAGAGATGAGGTTTCCAGCTTGATACCAGCATGATTTCTCCATAGAGTCTTACCTTCAGAAATAACAAGTCATGGAGAGTAATCAACAGCATAGCAATAGCCTGTAACATGTGAACATCTTTGGGAATCTCATTGGCCAACAACTCAAAAAGAAGTAATCTGTACTTGGCACTGAGCTTTTTATTTGTGGGGTCTGAGGAAGCATTGTCCCCTGTGATGGAATAGTTCTGGGTACCCCCACATATTATTATTTATATTGTAACATAATACATAAACAAAATATATTATATATTCATATGGAATTTTCAAAGATCTTTAGTGTTGCTTCTTCCCATACTCACTTCTCTATGCTGATCCTCCACCCCCAGTCTCTCCCCATTTAATTTTGTCTGTTCGATTAGTTCCTTGTCCCCCTTCCATTGAAATCACGCCCCCTCCATGACCGTGAATAGTTTTCTGCCATCTGTGGGTGAACCAGTTGAACGACACACCTCTGAAGATTCAAATCCAGCATTCACATATGATAGAGAATGTGTAGCATTTTTTCTTTATGGATCTGAGTTATCCCATTCAGAATGATTATTTCCAGCACTATCCATTCCACCCATTTATCTGTGCATTTTGTGATATTATTTTCCATTACAGGTACATAATAGTCTGATGTGTATATACACCACATTTTCATTATCCATTCATCAGCTGATAGACATCTGGATGGTTTCTACTTCCTGGTTATTGTGAATAGAGCAGCAAAGAACATAAGTTAGTGTCTTTATGGCAAGACAGCTAATCCTCTGAAATGCGTCCAGCAATGGTACAGCAGGATCATATGGCTGGTCCATTTATAGCTTTCGGAGGAGTCTCTTCACTAATTTTACACAAAAGCTTGGCAAGCTTGTATTCCCATCAACGGTGAATAAGTGTTTCCCCTTTCCCATAGCCACGCCAGCATTTGTCATCATTTGGTCTTAGCCATCTGATGAGGTAAGATAAAATATCGGAAGTAGTTTTAGTTTATGTGTCCCTGATGGCTTAAGGATGCTGACCAATAATATTTTTTTTCTCAGAGATTTTTATTTCTTTGGGCAACTCTATTAAATTCTATGCCCAAATGTTTAATTGAGTTGTTTTGTTTGTGTTTAGTGGTTTGAGTTCTTTGTATATTCTAGACACCAATCAATCCCCTGTCTAGCTGACAAAAAGATTTTTCCTTTTCATTCTGTAGGATGCTTCTTTACTTGAAAGATGGAGTCTTTTGTTGTTCAGAAACCTTTTTGTTTTTGAGGTTTTGTTTAATTATTTTTCATTATTTTTTAAGATTAAAAGTAAAGTTTCAGTTATGTGTGTGTGTCTGTGTACATATGTACAAGTATTTGTGAAGTCTACCATATCCCCTGGAACTGGAGTTACAGGAGGTTGTAAGCCTTTTTCTATGGGTTCTGGGAACTGTATTTGAGTCCTTTGCAATATGTACTGTTAATTTCTGGGCCATCTCTCCAACCCTGACTTCTCATGTTTTTTAACATTAATTCAAAATGTCTTTTCCAAATCTTTTATTGAATAAAATGAACCAATCGAGACATGACTTTACTTAATTTACATTTTCTTTTATTGGTTCAATTACCTTCTACATTGCACCCCAGATTTCTTGTTTCATATGACCATAGTGGATTACAAACTAGACTATTGTACACCTCCCCTGAAGTCATTGGAATTTGATTTCTCCTGGTGGTTGAGTGTGAATATACACATGGGGCTAGATTCCAATTTAGAGCCTTGTAAGCAGAAAGAAGATCTGACGCATCATTTTATATCGTGATGGATTGTCAAACATTAAATGATCTTTGGGTGAAATCTATGTTACCTATAATGGTCCAAATTTTGTGCTTTGCTCTATTCATTTGTAGATTTATATTATTGTTGTAAAACCTGTTGGAGAGAGATGATCCCTTTGTTATTCTCAGTTAGCAAATGAAGAATTTAATGACCAATAAACAGTCTTGATCAAAAGCAAGTGCTGGACCGCATGGGATTTGAATGAAGGGAGGGAAACTCCAGAGTTCTGGCCTTTGCCCACCACCATATTTCCAGCCTTAGGTCCTGTTTGACCTTGTGGATTCAGAGTGGAGGTGTGGGGAAAGGAGACATGGCAAAGCAAGTGGAATAAGGCAGCTGGTGGACATCTTGTTTTAAAAAGTTAAAATTTATTTAGTTTACATCCACACTGAAGTTGCCCCTCCCTTCTCTCCTCCCACCCACCTCTCCTCTGCCCCCCTGAAATCCCATCCTCTGTTTCTATTCAGGAAGAGCAGGCCTCCCATGAATATCAACAAAGCATATCAAGTTGCAGTAAGACTAAGCACCTCCCTTTGTATTAAGTCTAAACAAGACAATCCAGTATGAAGAATAGAGTCCCAAAAGCCAGAAAAGAAGGTAGAATCAGCCCCTGCTCCCACTATTAGGAGTCCCACAAAAAGACCAAGTGATACAACTGCCACGTACTTTCAGAGGACCTAGGTCAATTTTATGTGGGCTGCCTGGTTTTCACTTCAGACTATTTGAGCTCCTATGAGCCTAGGTTAGTTAATTCTGTAGGTTTTCTTGTGATGTCTCTGGCTCTTACAATCCTTCCTCCCACTCTTCAGCAGGGTTCCCCTAGCTCAGCCTAATATTTGCCTGTGGGTCTGTTTCCATCAGTTGCTGGATGAGGTCTCTCTGATAATAATCGGGCTAGACACCGATCTATGAGGATAGCAGAATATCTTTAGGGATCATTACATTGACTTTTTTTTTCATCCAGTTGTGTTTGGTTCTATCCTGGGTCTCTGGACCATCCATACTCTGGGTCCTGCCACTCCAGGTAATGTCAGAGGTGAACTTACTCTCGAGGTATATGGGTCTCAGGTTGGACCAATCATTGGTTGGTCACTCCCTCAATCTTTATCCCATACTTGCCCCGGGGACATCCCATAAGCAGAACAAACTGTAGGTTAAAGGTTGTATGGCTGGGTTGCTCTTCCAGTTCCTACACTGGAAGTTTTGCTGACTTACTCCGTCCAGGCTATGTATATGCTATTGTTAGAAGTCTTAGCTGGGGTCATCCTTGTAGTTTCCCTTGTACCAGGTGTCTACCTGACCCTGAGATGCTGCACCCCTTTCCAGTCATCTTTCCAGTACTCTCCCCTCCATTTCCCCCAACAACACCACTTGTAATAGTTATAAATAATATAAACTATCTTAGGGAAACTCTAACCAAGCAAGTGCACAGACCTGTATGACAAGAACTTCAAATTTCTGAAGAAAGAAATTGGAGAAGATATCAGAAGATGGCAAGATCTCCCATGTTCATGGATCAGTGAGATTAACATAAGAAAAATAGTCATCTTGCTACAATTCAATCCCTACCAAAATACAAACACAATTCTTTACAAAGCCATGAAAGAACAATACTCAACTTCGTATGGAAAAACAAAAAACCTAGGATAGCTAAAACAATCCTGTACAATAAAAGACCATGCAGAGACATCACCATCCCTGATTTCAGGATCTACTACACAGCTATAGTAATAAAAACCATATGGTACTGGCATAAAAACAGACAGATCAATGGAATCAAATTGAAATCCATACACCTATGTGGACACCTGATTTTTGACAAAGAAGTCAAAATTATACAATGGAAAAAAGAAAGTGAATGTCTCATTCCACGGAGGAACATCCCCTGCAGCCTCAAATAAATTCTGGTAACTTTCATATGTTCAATGCTCAAATTCAAATGCTGACTTGAGAAAGAGACAGAGTACCTCAGAAGATATCAAAGCATTGTGCGAAATTCTGGCTGTATTTAGAGCTATAAAAGGACTGGGGGCTTTTAAAATTCCTGAGCAGAAATTTGTCATTTGAATACTAATTTCAATAACAAAATCAAAAAGCAACTTCTAATTAAAATGATATTGAAAGGCCATGTTAAAACAAAGTTTAGCTGAGGATCCCTCAACTTCGTTGGCCTCCTCCAGCCATCTCTTATACCTCCCAGTGTTCCATAGTCACTATAGGGAGAGTTCTTGGCCTTGGGAGTACACAGAGGCCGAAAGTCTCCTCCCTTGTCATTTCAAACTCTGTTATGTTTGTTGCTGGATAGTAGGCCTACCATTCAAAATGGCCCCAGTCACTCATTGGCTAATAAATTAATTCACCAGGGTTGATTCTGGAAATACTGAACAATTAGCTGACCAGTGGCCATCAGAAGACACAGTGTTTCTAAGCAATACATGTAGACAGTAAACGCCAGCGAACTGCTGCATAAGTTTGGTCTGAGCATGAGTTGTTCTGTCTGATTGCTGACTAGCAGCAGAGGTGCTAACATTTGCTGTTGCTGTGCTTCAAGAAGTAGGAAAGTCAGTGGTTGCTGCTGCCACTGGCAACCCTCATGGAAGCTGAAAAAGTGGTAGGGTGATTAGAAGAGATCAGAGTAACCCCAAAACAGAAGGTCGGGTCAGTGACATCCAAATGTGAACATTGGCATTGTCTTTAGAATTAAAATGTAGACTTCCTAGGATGCTTAAAGACCATATGAATCTTTAGTCCCAGGGCATGAGAAACTGCATTACATAACTGTCCAGGTGATCTGGATAATTGTTTTAAGGCTTCAATCACACGCAAAAACATTCATAATTACTCTCCTCTTCATGTGGGATAACCTTTCTCTCTTCCATTTCCTGTTTGGAATCTAGTAATATCTCCTTGGTTACAATGGTCAATTATCTAAATAACTGTGTGTGTGTGTGTGTTTGTGTGCACACACACGTACATGCTTGCTGTTGTTCATGAATGCAGGTGCGTGTTTGCTATTACACTCATGAAGAAGTCAGAAGGCAGCCTCAGGTGTCAATCCTTGCTTTCCACCTTGTTTGAGACAAGGTCTGTGCTCACCACTGCCTATGCCAAGCATTTATATGCAGTTCTACCATAATTGCACATGATCTTTGGAGTCTTGTATCTGGAGAGGCGCTAGAGTATATAGATCAGGGAAGGTTAGCTGTAGGGTTGGAGAGGATGCCATCTATACCGCTATGGGGAAGCCATCAGTAAAGACTTTCTTTACAGCTGCTTTGGAGAAACCTGTGCTCCTGCCGGCAACTGTTCTCCCATGGAAGTATGGGCAAAGTACTCATTTGTTCCCTGTAGTGAACTTCGGTGAAGTCATACCATATTTTGTTCTAGAATAAAGAGGGTAGAGGGAAATGTTGAAACTGGAATTACAGATCCGTGACACTGCTTTCAGAGTTTCATAGGACGTGGAAATCCAAACTCAGCTCCTCAAAACTTGCATAGCAAGCCTTTCACTCCCTGAGCCTTCTCCCCAGCTAACTCTCAGGCTTAGAGTTGAAACTACTAATAGGAAGCCTATTTTTTTTAAAGGCCAAATAAGAAAGCACTTAATTTGTGTTGCTTTGGAAAGGAAAACTTTCAAAATATGGACACATGAAAGTATGAACGGAAGTAATGGAATAGTAAGCGAATCAAAGAATTGCAAAATCTCCTGAAAAGGAATTTATGATTCAGAAAAAGCTGGGTTCCACACAGCTAACTGCTTTGTAACATAGACTTGCGAGTATCATTTATGATAGTTGTTCTGGACTTATTATTTTTAATTAATTAATCAATCAACTACTTAATTCATTTTTGGGTGCATGCATGTGCACAAGAATATGTGTCATGGTGTGAGTGCAGAGATCAGAGGAAAATCTGGGGGAATCAGTTCTAGGAATCTGACTCAGGTAGTCCGGCTTGGTGGCAAGTTCCTCTATCTACAGACCCATCTTACTTAACGCTAATTTCCTGAGTTTTTAAATGCACAAAACTTACCTATTTTCCAGTAACTCCTACATAATGATATTTAATCTTTTATCACATAATTATAGCATAGTGTGTAATTACAAAATCATAAAGGATTTAATAGCACTTCACATTGGTATTTCATAAATCAGAGCAGTTATATAAGTTGTATCAAATTAAAGTCAGTAAGAGTTATGTGTGCATGACATTATGCTGTTGGTAGTGTTTAAGCTGATATGTTTTACCATGGATTCTTCTACCCCTCTTTATAATATGCTCTCCAAATGTCCAGTGGGTTGCTGGCCTTCACTGCTTTCTAGAATGCAAGCAAGAATAGTGGATAATTTGTTAACCTCTCCCAATGATGTGTCATCAATATTCTTTTGGCTGGAATCTGTCCTTTTCTTATTTATGTCTGTACCAAACACCAGCTATGTATGATAGACGCTCATCTTAACCTGGGCGCACAGTCTTGTGTGGCTCAACAGGATGATGCAGGCTACTGCAAGATCATGAGGAAACAGGAAGTTTATAGAACCAGGGATTGGGATTTGGGGAGAGTTTCTTTGTTTTCATTTGTTTGTGGCATAAAACCAAAACATGCCTTTTCTTTATTGTACTTAGCTCATAAGAACAGAGACAATGCAGTCAATATGAGGAGGGAATCTGAATTATTTCAACCTCTGGAGAAAACTGTCCAGTTGTGACAAGCAAGTAGAACTGATACTGACTTGTTTTTTTTTTTCATTTATATAAATTAATAGCAATAAACCCAAACCAGGAAATTTTCTTACATACGCTTGATCATTTTGCTAGTGGAAGGAAGTAAGGGCCCCTAGCCTGTGCGGGAATGTACAGAGCAGCGAAAGGGAAATAGCTCTTGTTTTCTCTCTCCTATGGCTCGTCTGACCTGTACTTCATGATTTGGATTCTGCTGGAGCACTCAAGGGCCATGCAATACCCAATATTCAGTGGTGTGTAAAGAATTCTTCGGAAGTTGCTTAGATGAATATATGATGACTTTTCATACATTCAAAATACTGTTTATTCCTTGGAATCACAAGAGAGGAACTCGAATCATGGCAGTATTAAGTATCATAATGAAGCACAGGGTAGCAGATGGGCCCTAGGGCAAACAGTTCTGTGCTATTGATTTACTTATTTGATTTCCTTGTAAAACGTCTGTGACCTGAGCCGTTGCTGAGGAATACAAATGCGCTTTCTCAATTCAGGTCATGCACGGAGACGCTTCCTTAAAGAGAATCTGAGAGCTCTCCAAAAAGCAAAGGGAGACCAACTAGTGTCTCGGGCCCTGGGGATCAGTGCTTGGCAATCTACGCAGATTGAGAGGTACTCTATGGAATGTGCCACACCATTAGCTTGGATTTCTATCTGGCAACTTCGATGAGAGCTTAGTATCTGCCTGGCATGGTGTTGTACGCTATCAGGATCCAAGGGTGTTAAGATAGGATTCTTGTTACTAAAGAAATGCACACTATAATTCCTTTATGATTCTTCCAGTTTGCAGAAGACAGTCAAACATAAATGATAAAAGCTCAATGCCTCTGGGCTCAGACACACAGAGCTCCTGTGTGGAACTGCTTGTCATAAGGCAGAGGGGAATTGTGGGACTGCTGCTGACTGGTACATGCATCATCTTCTTAAGCTAAATTCCCATCTTACAAATCTGCTCAGCTGGTAAGAAGAGGGATTATTTTGAGGGCTAAATTTTCCTTGTTGACTTCTCTCCAGGCACACGTACCCTTGTTTGAGCTTCTAACCACGTGACTTAAGTTATGTAAATGAATTTACTGTCACTTTTACAAATGAAGAGATTCTGGCTCTGCTGGGTGAGGATCATAAGCGAGGTGATTTTGCTAGTACACGGGAGGGAAAATACATTAAGTTCAGGTTCTAGGGCGTAAATTTTAATTATTTTTTAATTTAAAAATTGGTGAGGCAGGGAGAAGCAGACATGCACATGGCTGTGGTAGTTTCCACTCTTCTAAGTCTACCCAGTTCATCATCCATGGGGCTCTCCTCTAGTTTCCTCACGGCTCCATCCAACATGAAAGGGTACGGTACTCCTAAGTCTACCCAGTTCATCATCCGTGGGGCTCTCCTCTAGTTTCCTCACGGCTCCATCCAACATGAAAGGGTACGGTACTCCTAAGTCTACCCAGTTCATCATCCGTGGGGCTCTCCTCTAGTTTCCTCACGGCTCCATCCAACATGAAAGGGTACGGTACTCCTAAGTCTACCCAGTTCATCATCCGTGGGGCTCTCCTCTAGTTTCCTCACGGCTCCATCCAACATGAAAGGGTACGGTAAATACCATCACTTTCCAAAGACAGAAGCTGCTGAGCTATAGGTGAAATAAAAGAGGTGCCACTGTCTTGAGGCTGGCTTAGCAGGGGGAAGCCACTAGAGCTGTTTGAACTCATTTCTGTGTGGGATGTTGCAGAGGACAGGAGCCAGTCACAGACTTAAGCTTCCATCCACGGGCCAAACTCACATGGCAAAAGTATGCATTTTGGAGTCAGGAACAGAAAAAAATGTACATTCTGGTCTTGGGTAGATTTTGAACAATGTAATCAAAACCTTGAGTATCAGTTGTATTGCTTGTGGTTAAAGAAATATTCCAGAGTTAGGCGAGTGAATATATTTAAGGCCCCTTGAGTGTGGCCGTCTGTGAAGTGTTGATGTTGAGCTGCTTCTCCCCTCTGTAGCTTCAGGCTCGTGAACAGCTGGTGCCCATCCTGAGGATACAGGAAGTTGGAAGAGCCTGAGCCATGTCAGCATAAGACCACAGCCCCCGCCACTAGTGTTGATAGGGACAAGCTCTGCCTTGGGAAGCTTCTAATATTTTGTCACCATTGAAGGACCCTGATCAGGAACTAAGTTTTGGGGAACAAAGTAGACTTTCTGGAAACTGCTAGCGTGAAAGCTTTGTCACTGTCACACGCAGATTAACATAATTTCTATTACATGTTCTATTTTTGTCCTGGAGTCCTCCTATTTGGATGTCATCGGGCCCATTGAGCAGCTTTTGTTCTTTGGCTGAGAGTTTAATTATTTAGTTATTTATGAGTGCATCTGAGCATAAGTGCCAGAGTTTTATTTCTGTGACAAATTTATGGCCAGTGAATTTTAGTAATTAATGAATAAATTATTCTCCTCCATAAATGCCTCTGCAATTTGTGAATTCCATATCAATTCATAATTCCAAAGAAGGGTCCTTTATTAGTTGGAAAGCCAGTGCTAATGAAATCAGGAAAGGGAGATTTTAAATTGCTTTAATTAACTTTATTAATTAATATCCAACACATGTAAGGTATAGAATTGGCTTTGGTTGGCTCTACTAAACTTAGCTGTTTAAAATCTGTTTAATATATGAATGTAGTTTATACAAAAGAAATTCTAATTCTTTTGTCAAGTAGATGGCAGGAATGGGAGGATTTCCTTTTTGCTGTCTTTGATTCCTGGGATAATATCGAATCCTTGAAATTTTCAAACCCTGTACATGTAAGCAAATCCACACACTAACTTTCTAAAAAGGGAAACTTGCATGCTACTTTGCAGCGGAATTGAAAAGAATTAGGACGCCTAGGGCTGTTTGCATATGTCCAATTCTTCCTCCCCCCCCCTTCTTTTTCGAAATACAGCAGCAGGGATTAATGCTCTCCAGAGGTCACCCTTCTAAGTGGACCAGTGCAAAGAAAGCCAAGGAAGAAGGAGCCCTCCTGGAGCCTTGTTCAAGATTGAACAAGATGCCAAGGCTGCTCAAATGAGCTAAGGGAGTTGAGGAAGAGTGAGAGCGCATGCGCATTCACATACGTAAGGGACGCTTGGTGGTGGAAAACAGAACCACACACTTTTGGGTGTTAGAGCCTGTTCCAAGTTGTATGCTAAAACTATAACCAGTGGATTGTTCCTCTGAAGATGGAGAATCCCATAATCTGATCTTTTGTGGATTTTCTTTGCACCCACATCTGTTCCATCTGTAATTCCTGCCAGCTTCACTCGAAACATGCACTTAATATGGGCATTTATTAACTCTACTACATGTCCAGAGTCCCTGCCAAGGCTTCCCGTTTCTGTTTCTCTTCTTATTGATGAGAATGCTTCCTTTCCCAGGCTGTTTGTGTAGGCTTTTCTATCCTCAGTGTTTGCTCTTGTTCTCTCTCATGGCCTTTGGAGTTGCTCTGTCAACAATTTCCCTCCAGATCATTTCATGCTTGCTTTTCTGTTTCATTCAGTGATCTGTCCAAATACTGTCTCATTGAGAGGCTACTCAGACTACCCTAATTTAATCTTAACTCTTGCTGATACTTTTCATGAGCCTTATACTGCTTAGGTTTAATCAGAAACTGCATTCTCTCTCTCTCTCTCTCCCTCTCTTTCTCTATCTATCTATCTATCTATCTATCTATCTATCTATCTATCTATCTATCATCTATCTATCTATCTATCTATCTATCTATCATCTATCTATCATCTATCTATCTATCTATCTATCTATCTATCATCTATCTATCTATCTATCTATCTATCTATCTATCTATCTATCTACCTATCATCTTTCTCTATCATGATCTCTCCATCCATCCATCCATCCTCTATTGTTTGTCATCATCTCTCTCATCTATTGGTGTGGGACAATGGTGTGTATTCTGTCAATTATATTTTAAATAAACACTAATTGGCCAGTATCCAGGCAGGAAGTATAGGCAGGACAACCAGACAGGAAGTAGAGGTGGGTCAAGGAGAACAGGAGAATTCTGGGAAGAGGATGCAGTCCTGGCCCAGCTGCAGAGCAAGCAAGATGTGACTGCCTCGCTGAAAAAGGTACTGAGCCATGTGGCTAGCGTAGACAAGAATAATGGGCTAATATAAGTTATAAGAGTTAATAAAAAGCCTGAGATAATGGGCCAATCAGTTTATAACTAATGTAGACCTCTGTGTGATTTCTTTGGGACTTAATGACTGCGGGAACCGGGCAGGACAGAAACCCCGACAACAATCTGTCATCTCTATCATGATCTCTTCCATCCGTCCATCCATCCATCCATCCTTCCATCCATCCATCCATCCATCTGTTTTCCATCATTACCTCTTCTATCTATCTATCTATCTATCTATCTATCTATCTATCTATCTAGATTATATCTATCATATGTCATCAATATACTATCTGTCTGTCTTCTAGCATCTTTTCACCCCATGAATGTTGATACTACACAGTATCCATCAGAAGAGGAAAATGAGTATGCTATAGGTCAAGGCTGACTGGAACCCACAAGCATAAGTGGAAATCTTGTAATAACAGAATGGAACTTTTGTCTATTCATTTATCTTCTCCTCTTCCCCACCCTGCCCTTCTTCATTTCCTATTCTTTTTTGCCTCTGATCTTGCATACAAGAATATTCTTTAGACACTAAAACCCTTTATTGAAGAGCTGAACACATATACCTGGCCTAGGACTTCATCTGTCATAAACATCAATGAAGATGGGGGAGAACTGAGAAGGTAGCTTGAGTTGCTGCTTCATGTCAACAGAACAATTCAGATCAGCAATAACACTGGTGAGCTATGTTAAGATGACCTTGTTCCTCTGCCCTCTCTTTATTCCCAAAGGCCTCCTTTGATGTAAAAGTAGAAATTCTGCGAAATTTAGCTGAACCCAGCCTAACTGACCCAGAGCAAAGCCATAACAGTGTCTATGGGAACTGTACTTTATATCTATTTCTTTCATGAATGAAATGTTTCTGGAGATAATAAAGCAGTGTTTGTTGCTTGTGACGCTTAATACTACTTGTCAACATGACAGGATGCAGAATCACGTGGGAGACAAGCGTTTGGGAGTGCCTGTGAGGGACTGTCTAGACTAGATCAGCCTCTGAACATGCCTGTGAGGGACTGTCTAGACTAGATTAACTGATCAAAAGAAGGCAAGCTGAGCATCAGCATCATCTCCTGCTTCCTCACCGCAAGTGTCATGTGACTAGCCATTTCAAGCTCCTGCTACCACGACTTCTCCACCACCACGGCCTGTACCTTCCTTGAGTCTAAATAAACTACTCTTAACTTAAGTTGCTGTGTTTAAGTTATTGTATAACAGCAAGGAGATGATGAGGTTAAAAATATAAAACTGCCACCAAGAGTAGGTTCATTGCTGTGACAACTTAACCGCAGAGTTTGTAGGTTATGGAAGTAGTTTGTGGGAAGAATTCGGAACTTTTTGAGCCAGAAAATACCCAGAGTGCTGCGAGCAGAGCTTAATCAGACATTCTGTGTATGCATGTGTGTGGGTGTGTGAGGTGGGGGAGGTGGGGGTTAGAAATCCAAAAGAAGTGGAATGTGGAAGTCTGGCTCATGAAGTCTCAGAGGGGAATAAGACTGTCTCAGGAACTTCTGTTCATATCCTGAGGCCACAAGTGATGCTGAACTCAGGATCAATGGACTAATTCCTTTAGTGGAAAAGATGACAAGGCAGCAAGGTGGCTGGTATCCACACCCTGGCATGGCATCTTCTTACCTCTTTTATACAGATCTACAGTGAGAGAACAAAAAACCAAGAAACATGTAAAGAGGAAAGTTGTGTGAGAAAGTTTAACACGGCAGATAAAGGAAATATGAATGACACAGTATCTCTAACTGTTGAAGAGAAACCTCACTGTAAACATCAGGGCAATAGGAGCGTTTCCCTGAAGACAAAACCTCACATACACCTGTGAAAAGGCAAACGTTTGTGAAAGGAGAAAGTCTGAACTGAGAATCTTGCAGAAGGTGATCCCTGATCCAAAACAACACCTGCCTAGGAAAGCAATTTAGCATATTTAGCCATGAAAGCACACAGAGGCAACAACAGCTGTGCTCCTTGGAGGCCTGACTCCATCCCAAGCTGTTAGAAGACCCCTCACCTACAGGGTACTTGTTTTTCAGACTATTTTTTTTTATTACAGCAACAAGACCAAATAACTAATATAACACTCTCATGTATTTGCTGAATGTATGTTGTAATTAGAAGTGTTTGAATTTATAGGTGAATATCTGGTTACTGTATTGGTTGATCTGAGCACAGGAGCAATGGCCAGATGCAGAGATGAAGAAGAGAGTAGGCTAGACCCAGTGTGATACTGGGTCATCTTTCTCCCAGTGCCCTACAAGTGCATTCTCTGGGCTTAGGCTTTTCTATCCCGGATTGAAGGTTCCATAGCATTTCTTAAATGCATTAGTCATGTAAGTGATGCTAACATTAAAATTGGGCTTTTAACCAGGCTGAATGCCTTACTGCAAGTCAGTTCTGTTTCAGTTTAGAAAACCAATTGGAGAGGAAAGCACTGTTAACCCTTCCCTCTTCTGACCTTCCTGTTCCAGTTACTACATCCTAGAGCCTGGCTCTGTTGCTTCAGTGGTGGACCATGCAAGAAAAGAATGATGGGAAAGTCTTCAGTGATGCTTTGGTATAAAGCGCCATCTGTTGCTTCTGGGTGCACAGATGTGAAATGCTACTCTGTTTTTCATTGAGGATTCCTCAACATGGAACTGAAGGATAAAATTCTCTTTCTAGAATGGTATCTTCTCTAGCTGTTGTTTTTAGGAGATGTGCACCTCCCTTCTCTTGTCCTCTCATAGTAACCTACTGACTTTGCAAGTAGAGGTTGTTATTACCATTTAGAGACCAAAAAGTTTAGGGAAATCAACTATACTAATGGGGCATAGCCCATAGTGGGGCCTTATAGGATTTAAACTCAATTCCAGAGACTATTCTGGTTAAGTCTGTATATGGGTGCATAGACATACTATGGTATGGATATTAGACTATTGGAAATAACTAGTTGTCTCTTGAAATGAAACATCAGCCATTGGAGGTCTGCATTCTGTTGTGTGAGGTTGGCAGAGAAAGGGGTGGAGCCTACTGACCAAGAGTGCTGAAAAAATGCCAATAAATTAAGCCAGTTAAAAGCAAACAGAGGAAAAAAACCTATAAGGCAGAATATTGCAAGATGACTGATTAGCACAAATAATTCAAGAGATTGGATCCCTGGCAATAATTTGTGATTTCAAATTAAGAATAAATGCGAATAACATTGAGGATGACCTAAGAATATGCTCTAGAAAACTGGGACAATAAATAAATAAATTTAGATAATGGGCAGGAATGTATGTTCTCAAAAAATCTTTGCTCTTATTCTATTTTCAAGGCATATAGCTGAACTACATTCTCTAGATCTATCAGGTTTAGTATTGGGGGCCATTTGACCAATTCTGTGTACTAAATATGAATATGAATATAATATAATGAATATAATATAGTACATACCACATTTAGCTTGGCCCAGTATGTAGTTCCCGTGACTACCCTTTCTTCTCTCTCTTTGTTTCCAGCAGCCTTAGATGTCTATCTAGGAAGTAGTGGCACTTAAAGTTTTTAGGCTGCAGATGTAGTTCAAGTGATACAACACGTGTTTAGCATGTGGGAGACCCTGCAGTCTGTCTCAGCACTGAATTTTTTAAAAGGTGCCACCACTCTGCTCTTTGATTGGCTGTGATTTCCTGTAGTGGTCATCATTGGTTGAAAAGAGAAGCTTTCTTTAAGAGGGTGAAGACTTCACTTACAGGTGTGTCCAAGGACAAATGTTTCTAAATTGTTGTGAGGGATTATGCTATTTTAGTAAATTTGTAGATTCTCTTCAAATAACCATGATTTCACTTTCACTGAGGAGTTAGCTAGGATTCCAGTACCAGGCATGGTTTCCCTCATGTTGAGCAGGACTTAAATTCAGAGAGCTGTCAGTTACCATCACGGTTTGTATGCCACTGCTGCACCTGGAGGGTTATTGTCCCATGCTGGTCACTGATATGGCTTACAGGTGGCAGCTCCTAGTATTATCAGAAACTGTACCTGTAGATATCACATATCACACCAATATGACCATTCAAACATGAGATGAACAAGGATGACTCCAATGAGTGTGGCAAACTGGATGAGGAAAGGTTCAACTTGTCAGAAGCAGGGAGGTTCTTGAATCCACACATCACCAAAGAAACCAGGAATGTTGAGAACACAGGATTGTCCTTTTAAACGGAAGGAGGTATGACCTGTTTTTCCATCCAGAAAGCTGGAATTGGAGGTGATTCATAGCCTAGTGATCTGTCTTACTTTTGGTCCATATCAAGTTCTCACAATCCAGAATGGAGGTGGCTAATGACCCAAATGAGCTCTATACTATCTGTATTATTAACACCAGGCCAGATCCTTCTTAGGCCCTTGAGCTAATACAGGTAGCCTATCTCTAGAATCCATCTTCCTGGAAGAATTGACATGTACTTTGCATTGATTTTCAATGTATTTATGCCTGTTTGTATACTAGGGATTCTGTTACACCAGGAAACTTTCCTCCGAATTGTGTGTTTAAATATGCTGACAATAAACTGTCTGGCATCAGACTCTCAAAGTTTGGCCCAGGTCAACAAAGTCAGTCTGAAGTATGTTTTCAGTCTCACCTCTTTGTGCTTAGTTTCCCTGCCTGCTGTGACACCTGCAGGGTCCTCCTACAGAAACCATACATGAACAGCTGCAGGCAATTGAGTAAAGCTGGGAACAGGAGGCATGACCCTCCACAGGGAAAAGAACACCAATTGGTTGTCTAGCACCGAAAGGTCAGCCTTGAAAACATGCAAGTATCATTGTATGTTCTCAACATATTATATTTAGTAATATATACAAATACATATATGCATGTAATAACAACTAATGGAAAAAGAGGCCCTGAATTTGAAGGAGAATTTGAAGGGGAGACATATGTGGGGAGATGGTTGGAGAAAGGAAACAGAAGGGAGAAATACTGTAATTAAATTACAATCTCAGATATAAACAAAACAGAACAAAACAAAAGGTGGCAACTCAAGAGTCCAGGGGTTTCAGAACCTCATCTTGTAACATACATGTTCACTGCTCCCTACTTGCTTCTCCATGCCAGAATTCATGCAGGCCAGTGACATGAGAGAGAGAAAACTCAGCTAAGTCTCTGAGAATCTAGGTTTGTGCTCTAGAACTGAAAGATACTGTAAGAAATACATACATAACGGTCTAAGCTCAGTTCTGTTCTGTAAGTATTATGCTGTTTTCCTCTGATCTTTCCTCTTAATTTTGGTCCCAGAATCAGAACTCAGACACCTGCACTGACATCTGAGTCAGAAGCGCCAGGCGTGGATCCAAGCCTATCATATTCAACGTTTATGTCCGTTCTGGTACTGGATGACAGAGTTACGCTTTTTATAGAGGAGGGAATGGATAAATTTGGGAGCCTGGCATTGATTAGTAAAAAGATGGCTTAATAAGGGTAGATATCACATAGATACAGCTTCCCTATCCTGGTCCTCAAAGAATCGATAGAAAACTGATTTTGGAACTCTGATTTTGGAAATGAACTGCAACAATAAAAATATGGCTGCAACAATAAAATAAAAATGAATTGATCCTGAGAAGTGACTTTTGAGGGCACGGAGTTAAATTGTGAGATGAGAGATTGAAAGGCGCAGTAGACACAGATGAAGGAATAGGATTTCAATGAGTGCTGGAGAGAGAACCCAAGTGGGCGACAAGAAGCAATAAGGACGAGAAGAAGATGAGGTAAGGACAACTCCACAGCTTCTAGGCTTGAAGAGAAAATGAGCTGAGAAAATGAATGTCAGTGTCATGGGCAGTGACAGCCTGTATTTCGGAAGAAGGATTGTTTTTGATGAAAACATGATGAATTTTGCATGCTCTGAGTTTGCTGCAACGTTGAGTCCTCCAGCAATGCCCAGTAGGCTGTCGGTGAAGTACTTTTCTAATGAGACTGACTGAGTGCTCCTTTGAATACAGTCAGAATTCAGCTTTGGATCATTGATACATTGTCTTACTTTTTTATTAGCTTAGAAATTAACCCAGCCTCTCCAAGCACTTGATATCCATGTCATAATGGTAGAGACATTTAATATCTTCATTCTTTTGCTGTTGCTTCTTATTATCTTTCCCTTCCTACCACAACAGTGATGTAGTCTGCCCTGTTCTCTCTTTGCTAATGCATTTATAAAGCCTGGCCCTGCTGCTCCTCCATGCCCTTGCTGGTTGCAATTTATTTTCTGCTTTGGCCCTTTTGACTTGGCCTCAGCATGTGTCAAATTGTCTTACACACGCCCTTGATCTTTTGCCCTATAACATTTTGCATATGATTACATTTCGGAGGTTGCAATCTTCAATCATGCAGTGAAGAGTGATGCTGCATTAATTTTAAATTCAGAAGATTGAAAACGGGGTCAGCTTCGAGATAGAGATTTACTGAATTTTCGTAGCAGGCAGGCAGCCTTAAAAACTCACATTCCAACCAGATAATTTTCTGGGTAAAAATGCCTTTGATAATTTTTCACTTAAGGTCTTCTGGGGGTGATGAGAAACTGACCAGTAGTAACGTATCAACTTGGTAGGTGTGTTAGAACCCTGTGGCTATTACACAAAGAGAAATAATGTGTGCTTATAAGCATGTTAGCCAAAACCTTTTTGGGGCCAGGCAACCCTTGGAGTTTGGTTTGCCATTGATTCCCTAGGTTTTATGAGACGAATGTCTGCTATAAGGAACCGATTAGTACCTCTCCATGTCTCTACAAATAGCATAAATATGTGAGACTATCTCCCCGCTTTCCCAAAGTCTGTCATATACTAACCTCACTGGCCTTGGTGCTCTGTATTTCTTCTCATCTGTGCTTTTCACAGATGTAGTGCAGTTTGCTCTGGTCCATCTGTCACTGAGCACAGTGATGGTCAGGGAGGTGGAAGAAATGTTACTTTGATGATGTCTTTGATATGCTTATTGCATCGTGTCCTCTGTCCACCAAGGCTTGTGGAGTGACCTGTCGTTATGTCAAAGGCTGGCCTCTCTACTCCCGCATAGTGTGTGTGTGTGTGTGTGTGTGTGTGTGTGTGTGTGTGTGTGTGTGAGAGAGAGAGAGAGAGAGAGAGAGAACTGTGGTTTTCCACATCTTCATTTCTAGTTTCATCAGTGAAGACATGGAGACAGAAGGCATTCATTCACTCCCTTCTCCCACTCCACAGCTACAATGGCAAACTGATGATATTATTGACTGGGATTAAAACAGAGAAAAGTAATGCTTAGATGCCTGCAGCATGAGCTGCTCTGAGCAGAGCCAAATTTGCAACAAGGCTATTTAGACGCTCTCCATAGACAAGGGCACTTCAGTATCAGCAGGGTGACCATACAATATAGGTTCCATTTCCTCAGCCCCCAACAAACAATGCCAGATGACAAAGTGATGCACTGAGTACATGATGAGTGTGAAAGAGAAAGTGAGTAGCAAGGCTCATAGGACCAATGTGAGGAAAATAAAACCATTGACTAGGTTGAAGTTTTTACTGATAGGAATGAAAAATCAGACCAAACACACTAATAGAACATTACATTTCCAAGTTATATGTATTTGTACATTAGGCTGCTTTTTGCTTAAAATTTACTGATCTTAGAAAAACATGTTGAAATTATCCATGTTTTGGTGAGAAAGACTAATAGTAATTACTACAGGATTCGAAACCTTAATTTATAAAGGAAAATTCTGAAGCTGCTAGAAATGCTGTTTGCCTATGATAAACATGGTTGGTGTGATGCAAAAAAGGCTGGTTTTACGGACAAAAGAGTTTGGTCAGGGAGTTAGTGACTGGAATTCAATTTTTTTGGAAAAGGTGAACATACCATGTAATTCTGGGCATATAGCAGACAATGAGTGGATGGAGGTTGCCACAGTTATTACAGGGACTTGGAGAAGGGTTGGGAACAGAATCTGTGTTGACACTTACAATTCAACCTTTCCTTTGTTCTTCTGTATCACATGGTTCCCAAGTCAATTTCAAGTGAACGAAGCTGACATTTATGTGTTTACAAACCCTTTCATGTTTGCTGTTCATGAGAGAAATGGATGTGCACTCAGGTTAAAATCTAGCTGTATTGGTGGTGGACAGGGTATTGAAAGAGTCAGTGACTTGTGCAAGAATGCTAATAAGAAACAGAGTTGGTCTGAGTCCAGGTCCAGGAGTGGTGATTTGAATAAGATATGCTCCCTATGGGCTCAGGTATTTGACTAGTTGGTCTCTGCTGGTGGCACTGTTAGGGGAGGTTTGGGAGGTGTGGCCTTGCTGAAGGCAGCCCATCAGTGGAGGCAGATTTGAGATTTTAGAACGTTTCTCTATTTCCAGTTTCTTTCTCTGCTTCATGCTCGCAGCCAAAGATGCATCTCTCAGCTTTTTGCTCTGCCACTGTGCGTACTGTCATGGGCTCGTCTCCCTCTGGGATTGCTAGCCTAGATAAGCACTTCTTTCTGAAGTTGCTTCTCATCCTGGTATTTTACCAGAGCAACAGAAAAGTAGCTAATACTACCACGGCTCCCCTATAGCACTCACTGTAATTTCATTCCTTTACAATCTGGGTTTTACCAGTAATCATTTCGACTCTTTCTGAAGGGTCCCACAAAGATTCTTTCTTGAGCCATATCTGTGAATTTTTTCCTGAAATAGCAATGTATTGGGAATATTGAATAGATTAAATATACAGCATAGGTAGGAAGCAACCGTGGATAATGGAGTTCTGCCGCAGAAGTCCCAGCCAGCTTCTGACGTGATATGCCTCATGTACTCTACAGAAAGAAATGCCCCCTGGCCTCACAGTTGTCACTGGGATGCTTGACTAATTCTGCTAACAGAAGTATCTGTAAAGCAAGACAAATATTGACAGTGCACCCCTAAAGCAGGACAAATACTGACAGTGCACCCCTTTATGGGTGATTTTCAAAGCAAGTCTCCTGGAGTCTTAGAATTAGAGTTCTCTTGTATTGGTCCTCAGCCTTTGGAGGTCCAGCAGAACATCTTACGTTAATCACCTCCTCCTCTCTGTCTCTGTTTCTCTCTGTGTGCACAGGCTTGTGGAGGTCAGAGGAGAATGTTGGTGGCTTCCTCAATTTTTCTCTGCCTTCGTTTTTGAGATACTGTCGCTCCCTGAACCCGGAGCTCACCAATCTGGCTGGATAGCTTATTGAACACTGTGCCCCCCCCCCCATGCTGGGGTCACGGGAGCTTGCCACCGTGCCAACTTTTTACCTGGGTTCTGGGGATCTAAACTTAGCTCTTCATGTTTGTACAGCAAGCTTGTTAGGGACCGAGCCATCTTCCCGCACCCCTGATTCTCACTTTGAGTTTCCAGGAATCACTCAGGAGGATCTTTATGCAAACCACTCCTATCCACACAGATGCAGGCTTCTCTATGAGCAACACCTTTCACGAGTGGAGGCAGCCGTGGATTCTTGTCCTGTGAAGTGTGCTGCTAATAAAGATTTTTAAAATGGTTTTGTTGTTGTTCGTTTTTGTCATGAGTTTCAGTTTCTTGCTTAACAGTATTCTGGATACAGCTCGGATGCCATTCTTGGATACATATATTCTTTTGTCAAGGTTAAGTTTCCTTTGCAGTTTACTCAAAATCATGGGGGAAGCAAGACAGCAGACGGCAGTCATGGTAAGCAGACTTGGCAGTGCAGCATTAGCTGAGAGCTTATATTATTATCATGAAGTCGGAGATAGGGAGGGAAGGAGAGAGGAAAGAGGAGAGGGAGGGAGAAAGAGAGAGAGAATTTTATGAGCTTTTTGAAGTAGGAGGCAGGGAGAAATAGATAGATGTGGGGGAAGAGAGAGAATTGTATGAGCTTTTGAAATCTCACAGCCCTTTCCCAGGGACATACCTTCTCTAACAAGACTGTATCTCCTAATCCATCATAAATAGTTACACCCAGCACCCAGGAAAAAGGTTTGGATTCCTACCACCTAGGGACCAAATATATGAGCCTATGGTGGCCATTCTCATTCAAACCACCACAGAGAGAGGACTATTAAAGCAATCCACAGATCTGCAGCCACCCCCACTCTCTCAGACCTCTGACTCAAATCCTTCTACACCCTCAGAATGGCTGATGAACAGACCCTCCAAAGGTTGACTTCTACCACCCTCAGAATGGCTGATGAACAGACCCTCCAAAGGTTGACTTCTACCACTTGCCTTGCAAGTTTCGCAGATGTCTTGTCCTTCGTTTTGCAGAGTAAGGGCACTTAGTTCCCATCGTTTGATTTTTCAGTTTTTGATGGGGGACAGCATCTTCCGATTTTTACATCCTATTACACAAAGGGGGCATTTTAAGGCCCTAGCAGAAGACCTTTGGCTGACATTCTTGATTTCCTCAAAGCAGAGCACTTTTACTAAATTATTGGCTGCGGAGAACCTGTCAGAAGCTTCAGTTTGTCCACAATTATCTTTAATGTCAAATGTGACAGCAGATTGTGTGATGCTTTCAACAGTGAAGATTCTCTTTTCTCGCCGGTCTTTCTGTTGCCTGCAAACAAAGAAAAATGCTAACGTAGTGCAAGTTTGTTCTTTTCCTTTATCGAATCTTTCTGCATTCTTACTTGATAACTTTATTTAAAAATAAAAAATATTTAATAACAGGGCAGAGCAAGTCATTGTCTCACTGTTATTACAAGGCTCCTTGAAATTGTGCCTCTTGCTATTGATTTATAGCATTGGTTGCAAAAATCATTCTATGGGATTGAAGTAAAATGACTGGCTCCACATCAAGTTGTGTCAACTAAGAGTAGGCTTGGACTTCCTGATGGGAACGGCAGTGAGTGTGAAAATCAAAGCTGATCCTCAGGAAGTAGAGAGGACCGAGCTTCTTTGTGAGGAACACATTTAATATTGGGAAATTTAATTTCTTTTCTTTTTTCCCTCTCCATTTTAATTCTGCTCCAAATGCCATTTTAGTTGCAAAATCATTTTTCAGAGGATCCTTGAGAAAGGATGAGAGTATTATGTAAAGTTAGAGATATGTATGTCAGTACCAGAAAACACTCTAAATTTTCAGAAAATCTCAGAAACAAAACAAAATAAAGAAAACAAATTGTAGCTATAACAAACAGACAAACAAAACCAACACACATGATGCTTCCTTTGCCTGTCTGAGTCTGGGGATTTAATATCACATATGCAAGAAAGTAGTATTAGTGGGAGAATAGAACTGTCCCAGAGAAGAACTGGGCTTGCCTTTCAAAGCCTAGCGGTAGAGAAGCAAGCTGTGGACACTGAAGCCATTTTGGGAAGGAGGTAAAGAAACGCATGGGTCATGAACATTCTAAGCTTATGTTTTGGGAATAGTAATAACAAGCAAAGAGTTTGGAGCAGATATCCCCAGCATCATCAGACTTATTCCAAACATCAGAAATAGTTCAAAAAAGGAGTTTCTAGAGAAGTCATTGGAAAATGCTGAGGATGGCATTGGAGCAGTTTGAGGGGCATTGAACATACTGACAGGTTCAAGAACTTCATACTTGGAAACCCAAGGGTTGTCAAAATTAGTTTATATAATCTTCATGTTGCATACAGAATTTTTATCAGTTGATTGCTTTAATAAAAGGAAGAAGCTTATACACTCACATTCACAGACACACAGAACAAGAGAGGCATAGAGAGAGACAGAAACAGAGAGACAGAGAGAGATTTCTTCCCACTGTAGGTCTCAACCCCCAGCAGTTGATTGACTTGACTTCTGTGGATCAATGACCCACCTTGGAGCTCCCTTTACTCCATGTGTGAAGTCTGCCTTTCAAAGCATTCTGCTGAGATCACAGGCACTGACATGAACTAGAAAGCAAACATTCAGAAAAAGGCAGGTGTTCAATGCATTGCACCTTACAAGCAAAAGGTTATTTTTGGACTTAGAGATGGAGGCCTTTAATTCCCTCCCTGGCCTCAGCTGGGGCCCAGGTGCCTGCTGGCACACATCCCACCTGACTCTGGGCAGAGAGCAAAGCCCTCAGCCTTCCTGTTGTTCCAAGTCTTCAAAGCTCCTCAGGAAATAAAGCCCTTTCCCTGTACTATAAGAGACTAGCTGTTCAGCTCACCTCATTTGTTGCCAACATCTCCTGTCAAACTACCAGGCTCTTTACAGTTATGACTCTAGAATTTTGTCCCCCAAGTCTCTTATTAACATTGCTGAAGCATTGTGATGTCCCTGCCTGGTAACCACAGCTGTTATGCCTTTGAACAGCCATGGCTATCTCCAGCCATGCTGCGGAGCTGAATGCACCCACTCTGCTTGTTTTCTTATAAGACAGCCTCTCTTCTGCTCTGTGACTCCAGAGCTGACTGTCTTCCCTAGCTCCTGCTCATTCCTCCCAGGCCCATGGGTGTGCCTGAAGAGGCGACAGGAGTAGTTTTCCAATCCTGAGCTTTCATAGTCGCAGGCTGAACTGTTAGTTCACTGTAGCTACCATCTACACCACTATTCCCTGTAACAGGGCCAGTCGGCTGTTTGAATAAAAGCAGATTGTGCATTTAAAGCCACATTAGGCATGAAATTACATTCTCAGTGGGTCACGGGACTGAAGTTAGACCTGTCTCCTCCACACTTCAGCCAATCCCCCAAGAAGATGCTGTTGTTCTTTTACTGTCATTTCTGAACTCAGAGACAGAACAAGCCCTAAGCAATAGCTGAAATCGAAAGTCTTGATAAGCGAAGTTAATAGGCACCCACAGGGGTTAGAGCCTTCAATATTCCTTGTATTTGACAGTATTTCTTTTGCAAATTCAGTGACTATCCTGTAAGATCAGCTACACAGATGTGTCCCAAATTTTGCCAATCACTTTTTAAAACTTAGAAATAAAAGAAGAGATGAATTAAATTTGGTATGTGGCAACAATAACTCAGAAAAGTGCCAGAATATTTGAAGAGAATACAAAAGAATCAAGAATGACTTTTCCCCAGGAGAGCTCATTAAGTTACTTCTTGGTGTCTAGGCCAGAGGTCAGCTGCATGGGTGGGCTGGATTTGTCAAGGATAGGAATGATGCTTCCCACTCCACAAGGGATCAAAGGGGATCTACGGTTTTTCCAAGAGGAATGGATGAACAGGTATTGAAGAATAGATTGGTTGACTGCTCTTCATAATTAGGGGATTATGTGCATATCAAGATCCATCTTATCCATGAGCATCCATGAGTCCCCAGGGTACCATAACTACTTTAGTATCAGGAAGAGGCAATAGCCATAGTCTTTTGGTTTTCTGGTTCTTTATTTAAGAATGGAGCAATTTCTAGACTTCTAAGAACCATAAATCTATTCTAGGGGATGCAAGAATTTCAAGTAAATGTCATTTTCCCTGAAGAAGAGAAGCTTGAGTGTCATGTCCTTGCATGTCAGAGACAAACGTCACTCAGTCAATGAAGGAAAGAAGAAATAACAGACACACCAGCAAATGACCAGAAAATCTGGGACCAGATGGTTTAGGCTCTTAGATAGAGAAACCTCAGCACCCCAGAAGCTCAGTGTGTTTACTATATAAAGTTGAACAGGAAGAATTTTTGTGTATAGATAAATAAGGAGAGGATTTATAGTATGTAACTGGATCAAGCAAACAGGATTAGCTGATCTCAGTGGGAGGAGTTTCTGCAGGGGGATTATTTTTTCAGACTGTAAACATTCAGGTGGAGAAAGCTATGGTGGACATTTTTGCACACACTATCAATATCCAGACATGGGATAGAGAAAGGCTTTGCCATCTGTCTGAACTTCACTGGGGGTAAAGGTTGGAGTGGGAAAAGGTTTTGTCATTTCCACATGTAGTTAACCCAGGGTCCTCTGATGTGGGATGCCCTTCTGTATGCTGTAAACATGTTTTATTACCATTGGTTATTCGATTTGGCCAATAGTCAGGTAGAATAGAAACAGGTGGGAAATCCCAGCAAAGATTCAGGGAAGAAGGCAGAGTCTGGATGATGCCAGCAGCCTCTGGGGAAGCAAGGCTGAGGTATCAAGCCATGAGCCTCATTGTGAAATACAGAATAATAGAAATAAGTTAATTTAAATTGTAAGAGCTTGTTAAGAGTAAGCCTGAGCTAACAGGTCAAACAGTTTGTATTCAGAGTGGATTTTAGGGAACTGGTAGATGGGAAAGAAACCTCCAGGTACAGTCCTTGACATGACTATCTCCATGCCAAAAATACACATACTTTCAGGACTTCATTCACTCAGGACTTCTTACTGCCCCCACATTTGAATGTGTATTGGTTTCAGCTAGTAAAGAGAGCTGAGTTAATCTTTCTATTTAGCTTGCTGCTGTAATTAGTTACATCCATACTTAAAAATCAAAAGTAAACTTAGTGTGTTGAGTCTTATACAACAATTCTGACTCAGTGACAAAAGCATTGGAGAATTCAGCCAACATTAGGCTAAACAATTGTCTTTGAGAATTATCTTCAGTTCCATAGAAAGGAGAAATAATTACCAAAACTCTAAATTTTCTCCATGTCTTGTGCAGTTCATTCTTTCTAAGGAGGAACAGAAAAATGTGCATATCAGCGATCTCGAGTCAGGAATTGTCAGTCCATCTTTTTGGATGCTCGAATTAACCCCAGCTATCTTGGTTTTGTCCCATGTGGATACCTAGTTACCATGAGCTCCTACTGGGGAGTGAGTGCTATAAATTAGGCAAGTTGGGCATCTTATAGAGATTTATCTGGAAGCAGTATCTCTCTGGAGCTTGTATTATCCTTTGGTTTTGAACTGGATGGTCGGTGTTAACAGAGCACTATGCTGCAGCTGGCTGGTTCTTTGTCTGCCGTCTTTGCTGCTGTCCGTGTGGTAAGAGTTAGGGCTCAGAGGGTGGCTCTGATTGCCTTCTGGTACTGTAGGTCTAAGAAGGGTTTGTGGATCAGATTCTTCAATGTAAAAAATTATTCAGGCTATTATTTGGTCTGGGATGAATCATTTTTCATAGACCATAGCAATAATAATGACTTTTGCTAGGGTTTTATTGCTGTATCAGACACCATGACCATGACAAAGTTTATGAAGGAAAGCATTTAATCAGGTCTGGCTTAGAGTTCAGCAATTCTGTTCATTATTATCATTGCAGAAAGCATGGCGACACGCAGGCAGACATGGTGTTGGGGATGTAGCTGAGAGTTCTACATCTGGATCAACAGGCAGCAAGGAAGAGAGTGAGCTTCTGAAACCTAAAAGTTCATTCCCAGTGACAAACTTCCTCCAATAAGGCTGCACTTGCTCCAACAAGGTCACACATCCTAAACCTTTCAAGTAATGCCACTCCCTGTGACAATAGGGGTGCCATTTTTATTCAAACCACCACAGCAATATAGCATATTTACAAGGTAACCATCTTTTGAGGGAAGGGTTTATAAATTATTTATATATATATTCTCCACTTTTTAATATAACTCTATGGATGCAGTAGTACTTTGTGTATTGCATAAGTGATACAATTGATGGAGACTGGGGTTTAGAAACTTGCTCATGATTGGGCAAATGGCTAGGAAGAGCACAAAGACACCAACAGAGAAATGATGGAAAGCAAGGTAAATTCTGTAGACTGTATTGGCTATGGGCTTATAACGGATACATAGCACACAGAACTACAGTCTGTCTTTTTTTCTGTCTCTTTGCACATACCTATGCATGAACATGTGTGTGTTTCTTGGTCTAACTGAGGATGTATTGTAGAGGCTAAATGCAATGATGTGTAAGTGGAAATAAAGGACTTATGGATAACTTATCAACTAACTTGATAACTCTAAAATAAAAGTGATTCATGGTACCCAGCAGAATGTTTGAATGACAATTTAATAATAATTCCAGCCCTTATTTTAAAGAGTAGTTCTTCCAAAATGATTCACTGAAACCAACATTATAGCGCTCTTCTTGTAAGATCACAGCTGGAAGGAAAGCATGCCCTTAAAATAAGACTCTTGAAAAGTCAAGGGCAGTGGTTTGGAGCACTTCTCTTGCTCTTGAGCTAAGCCTTGTGGGCTTCATTCCACAGTGGCTACTTTCCCCATCCTACTAGGAAATGTCATTGATTGGAAAGTAGAATGAGAGAGAAAGGAATGAAGGGGGCATTCAAAGCAGAAATAGAAGCTCTTGTAGAAACTACAGTGTAGTATTTCAGCTTCTCCTTCACCTAGACACACATAGGAATCTATGCCCAATACAGTCCACTTTTCAAACAAAGCTAGCAAGCCAAAGAATAGCTTGTTTCTATAATGTCTTTTGTGGAGACTTGCTCGGGATGGAACCTGAGACCCAGTGGATATTTCTAGATAGAAGAAGTCTCTTAGCAGCAGACATATGGCGTGAAAAGGACATTTGGTTTCCGAGATGAGTGGAGATGGCAAGCAACCATGTAGTTGGAGAGGATTTGGGGAACAGAGATAAGTTCGATGTATTTATAAATTGGTTGTTGTTTATGCTCTGCCAACTCTCTCTTTTCAGCTTCTGCCCTTGGTCTACGTAGCACCATCACTGGTGAAAGTCACACCTCTCATCCTTTTTTAGGGAGACAAGGGGGATTCTTATGAGAAAATCAGGAATGATAGTTTTTTGCATCTGGGTGCTTGTTGGGTAAAGTAGAAGTAACAAAGAAGGCTCCGTGGTGGGGGAGGACAGCTAACATCTGCGTTAGATTGGTTTAGATTGATGGACAGGACAGAAAGCCTACCTTACACACCAACAGAATTTGGTAGGGGGGTAATTTAGAATACTGAATTTTGTAGTTTTGCCTGGTTTATCATTTTATCTTTCCTTGTTTATGTGGCCTCTCAGATAGTTTCCGACAGGAGAGAAAGGTGGTCGTGGCTACATCTTGGCAGAAAATGCCGTTTATGGGCAATCTCTCCCTCTCTAATGAATTGTATGTTTTATGCATATTTTTTTCTAAGCACAATTCAGTGGCTGGCAGGCTGGCAGCACACTTCCCTATAGTGCAGCGTGCAGCGACAGCAAACCCTCCTCTGCTCCTGGAGAGGATTAGTTCCGAGTTGCAAAATAAATAAAATAAGATTACAAGTGAAAATGAATTGTTCATGGTGGGATAAAATAAATACGAAACAGATGGGAACAAAGAGCTGTTTACCTGACTGTACAAAAGCATTGCAGACACTTCTGACGATAATACCTTTAACATTTCTACAGCTCCTCATATTTTCTAAGTGCTTCCTGGTAATCAAGGGTCCTTAATCAGATGTTAGCTGCAGGTCATTCAATGAATCAGGTGCTAACTTATATTGAGAGCACTGCATAATTCTGAAAATTCTGAGGACTGGGAGCAAGCACGACTCATTTTATATTTCTCAGAATTTCTTAGCTTCTGGTCCACCTTGCAAAAGCCAGAAATCATTGCAGAGAGCCACAGCTGGTCAAAATGCGGAGAACAAGTAATCATGGGATGAGGGCCCCAATGGATACATCCACAACAACAATTCCTGCATCCAAGGCTCAGGGGCCTTATGAGAAGGTGGGGAGGAAAGAAATAGAGGATTACAAAACCTGTGAAATGGCAGGGAAGGAACTACAGGGAAACTTGACCTATGAGAGCTCAATAATATGACTGCAAGAACTGAGCAAATACAACATCAATAGACATACTAGAATGGGAAGAGGTAATCTTACTGATCTCTACTCATAGAAAACAAACCATAGGCAATTAACTATAGACGACTAAGGATTACTGAGAGGAGAAATAGTCTTTTTTAGGGGTGAAACACCCTAGTTAGTTATCTAATATCATGTGGTTAGCTCTGAAATCATATAAATAAAGGTAACACTAAACAGACTGAGCAAATTGTGTTTATATATTTATGTGTGTATATTTATGTGTATGTAACAATAAAAAATAAAAAAGGAGGTCATGCTTTTTAAAGAGAGCAAGGGGAAATGATGTAATTATATTTTAATATTTTTTTTTTAGTTTTTGGTATTCATTGCGAGCTGTTCTGTATATGAGTTCTCATTATGAATAACAATGCATATTTGTCTAAGCTCAACTTTTATGAAGTACTAATTTATTAGCTCAATATTTACAATTATTTTATTTGCTTGTTTTGAAACAAAGTGTTTATATATAGATAAGAAAGGCATGAAATTCAAGATCTTCTTGCTCTGCCTCCTGAGTGCTGCACTATTCTTGGCTGCAACCATATTTTTGGAGACATACATATATAGAGAAACTTCAAGTTCCTAGAAATATTACAGAAAAGAAAATCATAGCTGCTCCCCTCTTTACAGTGAGACATGCTGGCCTTAGAGTCAATAAAAGCAAACAATTTACCCCTTTCCCTCTCCTCTTTTATACCTTTGATGCACCACATTGTAAAAGATCTGGATTAAACTCCGTCTTGCAATGAGTGAATGCCATTTCTGTGTGGCCATTTGTAAGATCCGTAGCTCAGTTCTTCTTTAGCAAGAAAAGAAATCATACATAGAAGACTGAAATTTATTTAGTCTGTTTATGTCTAAATGTCAAGAAGTGCTTGCTTTCCATTTGTATTTCAGCAAACTGTCCTTTGACAAATAATCACAAGTAATTGAGGTCCAAGAGAAGCCATAGACATTTGGAGTTCTTCAAAGACCGATGGAGATTCCTTTAGCTTTGATATTTGAATATTTGAGGAGCATCGTGCTTCTTAGTAGCATCCTAAAGCTTTGAAACATATCATTTCTCTCCATATATGTGCCTCCTTTAGACAATCATATGCACATATCAGACTCCCCCCCACCTAAGAAACAGCAGACTTTCCCTAGAAACAGAAGGTGACGATGTCCAATGTCCTCCCAGCTTGAGCTTCTGTGAGTGAAGTCAGTGAAACCAGGGGTTTCTTAAGAAGGGGTGACTACTTCACGTCCCCTACTAGACCATGGATTTTGTTTAGTGTTCATGGGAGATCTATAGAGAAGAACTTGTTAGTGGATGCTATTTTTCCTGATTGTGAGTTAACTAGGTATTCTAAACTGGTCCCTGCTCATTCCTTGAAGTTCATTCAGAACTGTTACGATTTGGGTTGATTTACTCTATTCATCTACTTCTTTGGTTGCTGACTCTTCCTTTCATGATCTGCTTGTGTTAGGGTTCTCTAATATGTATGTGTATGTGTGTGTATGTATGTATGTATATATATATATATATATATATATATATATATATATACATTTTCTGTATTTGTATATGTATATATTTCTTTGTGTGTACTATAAAAAGAAACTAATCGCATTAGTTTACACAGCTGGATGCTGAGTCATTCAACAGTGTCCATTTGCATGCTGAAGAGGCAGAAAACTTGGTAACCTTAAGTCCAAGAGGCTGGAGGTCTCACTAGAAAGAGCCAATGGTGTCTGGGGCTAAAGACCATGAAATTTTCTGGAGAGTCGCTGGTATCTGCTGGTAATAGCAACAGCAATACTTGCTCAGGAAGAAAGAAGTTCACACACACAGAATGGCTTTCTCTTGCATTCAGACTCCCGCCTTTAAGGTGGGACTACCCATATTCAGGGCAGGTGCTAGCCCCTCAGTTGCTCCCCTACTTATCAATAATCTTCGGCATTTTCCTCACAGATAAACCCCGAGATGTGTTTCATTGTTCACTAGGCTATTCTCCACTCAGTCAAGCTCACACCGAAGATGAACCATTACACTACTATAGGCAAAATAGGCCTGCTTCTTGTTTACGCTTGGCCCCTAACAAACTTAATTCTAAATGACTCATGACTGTGCATTATCTGACTTTGTTTCTTGTCAGAATGGCAGCAAGGCTCTGTTTTTGCTGTATGCATTCCAAGCATATAAAAGGCTGATGTTTTCAGGTCTCACACCACAATCACCTGCTCCAGGGTGCCTAGCAGGAAAGAGTCAGAAGCCAAGGGTTTCCAAAGTTCACAGAAACAAACTGTTTGACCCAGATGATCAAGCATAGTCTTATTCATCTTCTTAATGACACCCTGAACTATTGACTCAGTATGTCCTACGGTTTGCCATATGCTTCAAACTCTACTGTTAGCTAGCACTTTTGTAGGGAATTAGTCACAAACTAAAGTCAAAGCCACTTTTATTTTATCCTAAATATGTTTCTTAATATCTCCCACTATGCTCTGGGATACCTTAAACTTCAGCCACTTGAGCTGATAGTCTAAGAATAGTGTGGTGCAGGATAATTCTCTATATTCTGTCAATTATGTTTTAAATATATGCTGATTGGCCAGTAGCCAGGCAAGAAGTATAGGTGGGACAACCGGACAGGAAGTAGAGGCGGGTCAATGAGAACAGGAGAATTCTGAAAACAGGGAAGCTCCTTCTGCAGTCCTGTCCAGACACAGAAGAAGCAAGATGTGACTAGGCCACTGAAAAAGGTATTGAGCCATGTGGCTAACACAGATGAGAATAATGGGTTAATGTAAGTTATAAGAGTTAATAAGAAGCCTGAGCTAATGGGCCAATCAATTTATGATTAATGTAGACCTCTGTGTGATTTCTTTGAAACTTAATGACTGCAGCAACTGGGCAGGGCAGAAACCTCAGACAACATTAGTGGGAATGAAACTTCCTGTGATAGAATTCAGGACCACTTACTAGCTCTGTGAGTCAGGGTTAAAAGGAAACTTTTCTCTATCAGGCTCCAGTGTCGTTATCTGTATACTTCTAGGAATCACATCTCAAAAGCATTCTAATTAAAACCAAAATTCGTTCAAGTTCAGGTCCACAGTCATTGTTTCTTTTGTGTCTTTGTTTACTTGTTTGTTGATTTTGGACTAGGAATTGAGTTTTACGTCAGATCAACAAGTGCTCTACAACTGCATACACCCCTAGATTCTCTTTGCTCTTAAACTTGTCTTTGTGATCATGCAAGGGAGCAATCCCATTTCCCATAGTAGGAGGTGTACGTAATTGCCTTTGGGTAGATGATGAAGTTTCTCATTTTGACAAGTGCTAATATGCATGGCGTTACTCTCAAGTCTTTTCTTCTTTCATTATCCTTGTTGGTTTACACTCTTGTTATTTCCAATGATTCTATTGAGATTGAACAAGAATTGACTTGAGGATCTAGGTGTCTATGGAGTTTTGGTTTCTTCTCTAAGTACTAGATGCTCTGGAGTTAGTTATTCATCAAAACATGCATTGAGCACCTACTGTGATTTGGGAATTGTTCTGGCCAGATGTTAGTGTAGTTTTTCTAAGGCTTTTGTTTTATGAACTGTTTAAAATTGAGAAGAGACAATAGACTACTGTATTCACTAACAAACAGAGAACAATCAGCAAGGAGTCAAGTTGTTATATCATTTGATGATACTGCTAATTACAGTAAGAATCATGATATTTAAGATTTTGATATCTTTTACGTTGGTGTTAGAATTGAACATTTTCAAAAAGTATTATAAGATTATTAATAAAGACTAAATTGCTTGTTCTTTATGTCAGTTATAATTTTTCTTCAATCAATTTTTTTAAATGCAAACTACAAAATTTTAGTTAACCCTATACATCTTGATTCAGTTAGTTAAGTGTTCTGGACAATTTCATTTTTGATACATAGTAGTTAAACTGAAAACATGTGTTTTAACCTTTTGTTCGAAAATTATTCAGTCTGATTCTTTTTCACTTAGGTGAGCTAGATTTTGAGGAACTATTTTATTTTATACTGTTAAGGTTTTTTGGGGGGTGTGTATCTGCATGTATGTGTTTGTATGCTTCTGCAGACTCATATGTTTGTGCATGTATGTGGAAAACAGAGACTAGTCTCATGTGTAATTAATTTATCTTCTAATGCTTTAAATTTTATTTTTGAGACAGGATCTCTGCTGGCCTAGAGCCCATTGATTAGGCTAGGTGTGCTGGCCAATGAGCCCTGGTGGCACCAACATTATTAATTATTTTATAGGAATTCTGGAGCTTGAACTCAGGTCCTTATTTGTGCAGCCCTATGTTATTAGTATGTCTCGAAGTTTGAATGAGAATAGCTCTCATTGGTTCTTATATTTGAATACTTGCTTCCCAGTTGGTAGAATGATTTGGGAAAGATTAGGAGGTGTGGCCTTATTAGAGGAGCTATGTCACAGTGGGATGGGAGGGATTTGAGGTCCCAAAAGCTCATGCCAGGCCCAGTTAGCTCTCTCTGTCTTGTGGAACAAGATGTGAGTAGTCAGCTACTTCTCCAGTTTTGTGCCTGCCTACCTGCCTGTTGCCATGCTCCCCACCAAGATAGAATGGTCATAAACTTTCTCTCCAAAAATAAATATAGCCCCCCAAATAAAAGCTTGTTATTATTACTTTTTCCTCTCCTCCCGTTCTCCTCCTCCTCCTCCTCCTCCTCCTCCTCCTCCTCCTCCTCCTCCTCCTCCTCCTCTTCTTCTTCTTCTTCTTCTTCTTCTTCTTCTTCTTCTTCTTCTTCTCCTTCTCCTCCTCCTCCTTCTTCTTCTTTACCTCCTCCTCCTTCTCCTCCTCCTCTTCCTCCTCCTCCTTCTCTCTCTCCCTTTTCTTCTTTCTTATTTTTTGAGACAGAGTCTCTCTGTGTAGTCTTGGCTGGCCTGCAACTCTCTGTGTATATAAAGTTGACCTTAATCTTACAGTGTTTCTGACCCCCAAGTTCTGGGACTAAAGGCATGCACCACCATCTGGGCATTATCTTATCTTAAAAAAGTTGTGGATAACTTTACAGCTTAAGGAAGTGGACTGGTCATATATGTCTATCTCTACCTTTCACTTGTATGATAGAAAGAGAGAAGAAATAAAAACTCAGGAAGAATAAGAAGAAATATAACAGGAGAAAAGGTGTTAATTAATTAATTTATTTGTTTATCTCTTGTTTGTTTACTGAGACAGGTTCTTAATATGTAGCTCTATTGGCCCAGACTTCACTATGTGTACCAAGGTGGGCCAAACTCTATTTAAGGACATAAAATTGTTTTTCTCAACTTAAAAAGTAAGAGTCCTGGTGCTTAAAAGCTGTGCCTGAAAATAGGACCTTGCTGAAAACCAGAAAGCAAAGCCTTGATCTGCCTTTACTCCCTCCCCTTCCCTGGGCAATTAGAAAAGCAGCTCAGGTTTCTCCTCTCTAATTAGGAGAGCAAAATTACTCTCCTAGGAAATCTGGACTGCCAATGTGCAGGACGTGGAGATTTTTCAGAGGAATCATTGGGTGTGTGAACAGGAAGGCAACCATATGTGTTGATCCCAATGTATATACACTGTGGGGTACAAGAGGCATAGTGCTGCCTACTCTCCACAACAACTTTCAGTAAATGGCCGTAAAATGCCTTATTTTAACAAATCAGGCCATTATGATAATTTTTCCAACAGATGGATGTAAAGTAAGTATCTCTGAGGGAGATGGGCCTTTTTCTAAATCACACACACATACTTTTCAGGCTGGAAATCATTATCAGCACCTGATATCCCTTCCTCCTACACAACATCATGTACATAGAAGACTGGAGAGTTCCTCTCCATAAATGCACGGCTTTCAAAGAAGAAAACAAAATCTTTATAGAATTCCATGAGGAGAGATGCATTACTAAAATAGCCAGCACTCAACCCTATCTTACTCTCTGAGAACGAAGCTCTGCCCATCTGCAAAGAGTTTAAGTCCACAGACAACCTCCGATCCTGACATATGTGGAAAACACCTCAAGCGTGCAGCAGAGAATCAGTCAACAAATAGAGAAAAACAAGCATGAACCAGAGATCCAGCAGAATCAAAAGAATACAGGAGCAATGACAGCCAACACGAACTCCAATATAGGAGAATGCAACTGTTATAAAGAAGACGATGAGCAACTCACTTCAAAGTAAGGAAATTTGAACACTGAAATAGAAATTCCAGAGGGGTTAGAATGTAGGTTAAACCAACCTAATAGACAGCAGAGCACCAAGAAAAAAAAAAGGAAAGATAAAAAACCCATGAGATTAATTTAAGAAGTCTAACATGCTAAGCAGAAAGCCCCAGGAAAAGTGGGTAGAGGAAGCCAGGGGAATGGTCATAATAACAGAAGGCCAATTCTGAGCGCCATGATAATAACAGAAGGCCAATTGTGAGCTCCAGGAAGGGCCAAAGGCCCACACAAGTGTTTTCAATAATCATCTAAAAGGAAGATCTGCCAAGGAGCTCAACTGGGAGACTCAGCACCAATGATGAGGATAAAATAATAATACTTCCTTTGAAGGAGGTTGAATGTGAGGCTGAGAATTAAAATGCATCAGATTTTGGCAGTTATAAAATCCCATGCTGCAGGATATATCAAATCATTCAGAAATACAAAGGAAATATCCCACTTAAATCCTTCAAAAAGCCAGGCGGTTAATATGGTGTGAAAGAGATTTTCTGGGATACAAATGCTGAACTTCAAGTACTAATGATTCTTTTGAATTTCTACCTTGTTTTCACGTTCTTAAAAATATCTATGGCTCAGTTAGGAGCAGAAACTTATGAACCCCTTCCTTCTCTGTTCAGCTGAAACCTCCACCTGGCTACTGCATGATCCAGAAAGTCCCATTCCTGTTTCTCTCTCTCTCCAAATTCCACCCACTCAGAGAGTCTTCAAACAAAGAAAAGGCACCAAAAATCCCAGTTCTGCAACCTTGGTGGTTACTGCAGCTTCCTCTTCTGAAATTACCAGCCACCCAAGTCCCTGTCTAAAGCGCTCAGCTTTTGACCATACCTGGGCACAAACCCAGCTTGTGGTGGACACATCATCACTGCTTGGCTACAACCTATAAAATCTTCCTGCTCTAGCTCCGGTGGGACTGGACAACCTGCCTGGGAGTTGCTTTGCTCAAATAAACCTGTTGCTATATACTTTTACGGTTCAGTTTGATCTGGCTTACTTTCATCAGTGTAGAAACCTATTATTGAGAGGCAGAAAAACCTATTATACTCCATGGTAGATATGCATGTTTAACCGAAGCTGAGATCTACACACAAGTCAGGTCATATGATATTTACCCTCCTGTGTTTAATAGAAGCTGGGATCCACACATGAGCGAGGATATGTGATACTTACCCTTCTGTGTTTGGGTGACTTCATACACTATTTTCAGTTATATCCATTTTTCTGATTTTTGATTTTTCTTTACTGCTGAATAAAATCCATTGTGTGAGTGCATCACATTTTCATAAATCATTTAATCTTCATGTAGTAGGGTGCCATCACTGTGTGAAATAGTATGATTTAGTTGAGGGTATTTAAATATGTTATGTATTTTACATTTGTTTTCCTTGATTTATGATCTTTGATAGAAAAACATTGAGAAATGGAAGTAAACATGAAAAAAAAGAAAAAGACAGCTTTACTATTTAACAAATTCTACCATTCAAAAAGAAGAACATTAAAAATGGTAACTTACTCTGATTATTGAGAAAAAACTAGAAATAGGTAGAAACTTAGGGAAGTGTCAATCTTTTTGGCATGCTTTAGTGTGATATATTTTCTCCAATTGCTACTATGAGCATTCTTTGAACTACCACAGAAGTCAGCACACATTATCCTACAGATAACAGGGTTAACAATTCTATGTCTATCTTCATCCAAATTGATCACAGTTATTTTATGCAACCAAGTTTATGTTATTGCTTCTTAATTTGAAAAAAAAGTGAACTCAATGTATTCATGCTTTTTTTTTTCAAGATAGGTTTTTTTTCTTTTTTTTTCCTTTTTTTTATTGATAAAAAGACAATAAAGAAAGAAAAAAACAAATTTCCACCTCCTCCCAGCCTCCCATTTCCCTCCCCCTCCTCCCACTCTTCTCCCCCTCCTCCCACTCTTCTCCCCCTCCTCCCACTCTTCTCCCCCTCCTCCCAATCTTCTCCCCCTCCTCCCACTCTTCTCCCCCTCCTCCCACCCCTCTCCCCTTCCCCCCACTCCTCTCCCCCTCCCTCTCCAGTCCAAAGAGCAGTCAGGGTTCCCTGCCCTGTGGTAAGTCCTAGGTCCTCCCCCCTCCATCCATATCTAGGAAGGTGAACATCCAAACTGGCTAGGCTCCCACCAAGCCAGCAGATTGCGTAGGATCAAAACCACGTGCCATTGTCTTTGGCGTCTCATCAGCCCTCATTGTTCGCCATGTTCAGAGAGTCCAGTTTTATCCCATGCTTTTTTGGTAGCAGTCCAGCTGGCCTTGGTGAGCTCCCAGTAGATCAGCTCCACTGTCTCAGTGGGTGGGTGCACCCCTAGTGGTCCCGACTTCTTTGCTCATGTTCTCCCTCCTTCTGCTCCTCATTGGGACCTTGGGAGCTCAGTCCAGTGCTCCAGTGTGGGTCTCTGTCTCTATCTCTATCCATCGCCAGATGAAAGTTCTAGGATGATATGCAAGATATTCATCAGTATTGCTCTAGGATAGGGTCATTTCAGGTTCCCTATCCTCAGCTGCCCAAGGAACTAACTGGGGACCTCAGCTTGGGCACCTGGGAGCCCCTCTAATGTCAATTCTCCTGCCCACCCTAAAGTGGGTCCCTTAACTAAGAATTGTGGTTCCGTGCTCCCCTATCCAACCTTCCTTTATCCCGATCCTCCTGTTTCCCCAAGTCCCCCCTCCTTCCCTTCTACCTTTTCTCTCCCCATCTCCCCATACCCCCATCCCACCCCACCCCCAAGATCCCACTTTTCTCCCCGGCAATTTTGTCTACTTCCCTTATCCAAGAAGATAACTATATGTTTTTCCTTGGGTTCACCTTCTTACTCAGCTTCTTTAGGTTCACCTATTGTAGACTCCGTGACCCCTATTTATGGCTAGAAACCAATTATGAGTGAGTACATCCCATGTTCATCTTTTTGTGTCTGGGATAACTCACTCAGGATAGTGTTTTCTATTTCCATCCATTAAATGAGGTCTTAAAGTGAATTTTAGTTAGGAAATGTTAAGCATCAAATTGTGCATCTCATTTTATTCATATTTTCTTTTCTTTTTTAAAAAAGACACTATGCAAAAATGTCTCAAGTTGCCTGTGCACTAGTTTTTTTAAATATATTTTTTAAATTTTAATTTTTTAAATATAATTCTATATTTTACTGAAAATAGGTTCTTCTCTCATACAATATATCCCAACCACGGTTTCCCCTCCCACCACTCCTCCTAGATTCACTCTCTCTCTATTTTCCTTCAGAAAAGAACAGGCCTCCAAGAAAGAACAACCAAACATGGCAAAACAGGATAAAACAAGATAAGGCAAAAGCCCTCATCTTTAGGTTTGACAAGGCAATCCAATAGGAGAAAAGAGTCCCAAGATAAGGGAAAAGATTCAAAGACACATTCCTCCCAAACACCAAGCTGACAGCCATAACAAAAATAGAGGACCAGGTCCGTAACAGGTCCGTAATTGATTATTTAAATTCCTTTTTCTGCTTAATTCAGAACTGGCTGAAATCAATGTTTGGTTGGAATGTCAGACTCAAACACCCACATTGCCAAGGAAGCTTCATTCCTGTTTCTCTCTTTCTCCAAACCCTGGCCACTCTGAGAGTCTCCAAAACAAGAAAAAGCAAAGAGCTCAGTTCCACATTTTCCATGACTGTTGCAACTCGCTTGCCTGGTATCCTCAGCCGCCCAAGTCTTGGCCTAAGAGCTCAGCTTTTGACCACACTTAGGCACAAACCCAACTTGTAGTGGACACATCATCATCCCTCACCTACAAATTGTAAAGCTTTCCTGCCCTGGTTCAGGTGTGCAACTTCCGTGGTCTCATTCTGTGAGTCCAGTGAATCTGCCTGGAAGTTGCTTTGTGCAATATACCTATTGTTTAGACTTTTTTAGTTTGGCTATATCTGGCTTACATTGTGGCAGAGAAACTTATTACCAGGTGCAGCACACAACGCCTATCTGTGCTCTATGTGCTACCATAGAGTTCGTGAGCTTCAGGCAAGGGGCTGGAGGTTGAAAGACACATGGAGAGACAAACACATGGACCTCTAATCACTGGTAAGAAGCCCTTTATTCAGTAGCACCACGGAGGCTTATATACCCAACAGGCAGGTAGGCCAACAGGTGAAAACCTTGTCCTCTGATCCTCAAGGCCAAGGCAACACAGAGCTGGTAAACAACTTTGACACAACTTTCAGTAACTCAAATCAGAAGAAAAGTAAAGATCACTAGCAGGAAAGAGCTGCCCAATCACCCCATCTATCCTTTCTCATGCCTTGGTAATGGATGTTCAGCTCTTTATTAGACCCATTAGGTGTTTTAGACAGGCAAAGTAACACAGCTTCACAAAGCTAAACAAATGTGACATGTCTTTGCATCATTAAACAAATATTCCACAGCATAAACAAATGTAATACATATTTAACTAATACTCTACAACACTACACCATAAAAACTATACCCTCACCCAAACTCTCTTCAGATATGTTATTCTGCAGCTATGGGTGCACAGGACTGGTCTCTTCACATGCTCCAGCAGGTCAAAACGGGGTAGATGCTGAGGTGTGACAACTCAAAGCCCTGGATGTGGGTTTGGGTGGTAGCTGAGTTGGTAAGCCCAGGCCTCCACTGGAACTCTCATTCTGAGTGGTCATGCCAGCTCTACTGTACCCACACCACTGGGGCCACTCTGGCATTAGAAAGCAGTGGAAAGCAATGAGCACTACCAGGGCCAGGGAGGTACAGGGCCATCTCACTACAGCCCTCACACATCAACATGGCCTCAGTTGGCAGTGTAGACCCTGGGCATTTACATCACCTTTGGTAGTAACACCGGCTGTGGATATCAACACGGACACTGGCTGAGGTAGGGCCATAGACCCAGACATGACCCTCAGCTACTGTTAGACCAGATGTCAGCATGGCCTCAGTTGGAAACACAGACCGCTCAAACCAGGATGACCCTGAGACAGTGTGTCCCTCTGACATTAACATGGTCTCATTAGCATCCCAGACCATGGGCATTTGCTTGGCCTTTGGTGGTAATGGCATCAACACTCACATTGGCCAGTTCCGCACTGCTATTGAGTCTCTAATTCCTCTCTTTAAACCATCCCACTTCCCTTTCTCTTCCATCTCTCCCCCACATACTTGTTTACTATTGTGGCTCTTGGTTGCAAGCCAGCCTTGTGGCCTCTGGCCAACTGTCTCTTGGTTTTGATTTTGTTGTTTATTTGCTGTGAGCATCTCTCACTTGACCTGGCATTGACTGATTAGTCAAGCGTAGATAGCTGGCCAGTGATCCACAAAGGTCCTCTTCCTTTCGCCTCCTCAGTACTGAGATTAAAAGTGTGTGCTGTTATACTCAGCATTAAAAAACAAAACAAAACAAAACACATGGGCTCTCGTCTTGAAACCCAGGTTCTATCTTGTACAACAAGCACTAACCTGGCTGAGCTATCTCCCTGGCTAATTTTATTTCTATGCTAACACTTCTCTCTTCTTCTTCTGGTTTCTAGCATTTAAATCATCTTGGTCTGATTAAGCATTCACAGAATTTCCTCGACTTCTTAGATTGTGAGCTCTTAAGCTGCCTTCCTATCTTGACATTTGCTCTTGAAACCTAATGGGACTTGAAGATTAAAGTCCTTGAGTGATGATGTCTCTGTGCTGCCTGGCAGACAGTCCCACTGCAACAGCAGGGATCAGGTTCTTGAGACATTAACACCGTCTTCAAGTCACAATAAGATGTAATGAAGAAGTCTGAGAGAAAAGCAAATGGCCAGTTTTCATTCTTTACTGTTAAATGTATGGGCCATATTTTTTCACAATTAGCTCTTATAGGGGAACAGTTTTCCTTTTTAGGGGGTAAGATTAGGTTAGGGTTGTTATTGAAATGTTTTATATTAAGTTCTATGGGAATCGTCTTTACAAAACTATTAGAAACCTATATTTGAAAAGATGTTCTTGTACTAGGCAATCGTTTCACACGGCCTGAGCATCTTCCCTTGTTGCTGGGAAATCACACTAGCAAGAGCAAATCAAGGGAGAGAGGATTAGATTTTGCTCAGTTGAAGGTACTTCATGAAGGCAAAGAGGCTGGAGCTCGAAGCAGTTGGTCACATTGCATCCACAGACAGGAAACAGATAGGATAAATATGTGGTTTCTGTATTGTATATAGTATATGTGTATATAGTCAGGACCCCTTGCCCAGGGAATATGCCAGCATATAAGATGGGTCTTCACAATCAGTTAAAGAAATCGAGGGAATCCTCCACAGGGCTGTCACTGTCCTTCCAGGTGATACTAGGCTCTGTCACTGGATAACACTAACATACACCTTTGATTAATTGACTTTTCTGTGTGATTTTTAGATGGGAAGATGTTAGGAGAATTTCTGAAAGTCATTCACTGAATGGCTGTAAAGTCAGCTTAAATCCTCCAATACATTGAGGGGTTTGGTTTGGATCAAAAAAGGATAGGCACTCACCGAGAATTATTTGTGCTCAAACTTTAATGTGACTGAATTGTGTTTACCTTCTCATGCATCATAGAATGAAATATTCAGAGTGATTTTGAACAGTTTATTTAATTATAGGAACAAATAAGTCTTAAACGACTCCCTATGATATTACCAAAACCTTTTTTTTTCTTGCCAGTTTCAACATATATTAAGAATAGTGTAAAATTAATAGTGAATAAGTGATTAGGCTAATTTGTACTACATAAAACCATGTTGTTATTAAGACTAATATAGAGAAGATACATGCAATTATTTAAACTTTCATAGTAAAATGTATAATTTTAGGATAGTTGAGGCTTTATATTGGTTGTCCTAGCAACCTGATTCCTACACAAGCTGGATCGATTGAACGTTAATCTAACTCAGTGTTCCTGGGAGTGACTTCAATATAGTCAGATGCAGGGCTATAGCAACAGTTAACACCAAGGAATTTATCAGCTGTCGCTGCACAGGATGGCTTTTTCATGTCTGTGTTTTTACTTGGGCTACTTGATGGAGGGTCAATGTAAATGAACAGGTGCACCTCCCAGTGATAATCTACAGTTTAAAAAAAATAATTAAAAATGCTGCCATTAGTTCATGATACCAAAACAGAAGCCATATCTTGATATTTCCTGGAGGCTTCTTCTGAAATATAATTTCTCTAGCTGCTTTTTTTAGTCTGTATAACTTTATTTTGGTTTTTTGTATGTAAGACAATTTTAGATTGTTTCTCAGCCTTGTCAGAAGCGACACCCACACTGTCACACCATCATGACTACCTGAACCTGAACTGAACACAGATGACACCAATAGACCTGCTAATGTGGGTAAGAAAAGCCTATGACACCTCACCCCTATACAAAGAATTTTTAAGAGACTACCACCATGCAGGACCCTGAGAGTCAGAAGGAGGAAGATTGATGTGAATGATGGCAAGGAACTGGCTCTCTTCACGTTGGGTATCAGGACATGGGGCACAAGAGGTGGTACTTATGTCCATGATTAGGAATGAGAGTGAGTGTGGAGTCAGAGCAAGATGCCACTGCCACTTCAGAAGACTCTAACACCGTTTCTAAGCAGGCCTTCCAGAATGATGCGCTATATGGCAGGTGTCTTCCTTGCAGGTCGTTCCTCCACCAGCCATCCCCTGTCACGTTCTCTCACACTTCTCTGATAATGCTATAGCATTGCTGCTATGACTCTGGGGCCGATGCACTGGATATGAATTTCACAGCAGCGAGGCAATCCATTTCCAGTGACAGGCTGTAATGAACCGAGAGGGTTACTTTATCAAATGCACTTCTGGCGGGAGTGCTCGGAGTCCAAATATACATTAGTCAAATAGCCTAAAATGCCCTTTTGTGTGCTGGCAAGGGATGGCAATAACAGGGCCACACTCAGAAAAGACGGTGCAAGGCATGTTGGAAAGGAAGCTTCCCCTACAGGGGTTAAGCCTTCGGGGCTCTTGAGCAATGTGTGAGTAATTGCGCTCTGTCACCATCAATATTTAGGAGGGTAATTAGGGGACCGCACACATGAGAAAAGCACTTTTTTCCCTAGGAAGAAATAAAAAGCATTCACATGGCTAAGAAATTGGCAAAAAAACTTTCTTCTTCTTCATTTAAAAATTAAGTCTTCCTTGATTATTTCAGCTCTACTCTTCCTTCCTGTTTCAATTTTTCCCCTATTTCTGATGGGTTTTCCTTTAACTGTCTAAGTGCCTTAGCGCTGGCACTTAGCCACGGCATAGGCATAGTACTATCACCTCAGAAAGACCTAGGAAAGAAAATGTTAGGTAGTGTAGGCATAATTAAAGAGGTCCACAAAAGCCTGAAGTAAAAAATAACAAGTATTTATTTATTTGGGGAAAACTCACAAAAAGAATAGCAACAGTCCTCTGTGTGTGCTGGAAGCTGTGAACTGAACTCTGACCACCCATTGAGAGAGAGAGGGACCACACCCTAACGGACCGGTATCCAAAAGGCTATTGGGAATAAATCCCTCAACAAGGTAGCGTGTTGTTGGCTGTGACAAAATGCCTGAGGGGATTAACCTAAAGGTATTATCAATGCAAACACAATTCTCATCTCAAAGGGAGTAAGAGAAAGCTTTTTATTGAGCCAAATATCAGTGTCCATGGCCTATAAACATGGATTTAAATTATACCCAACAATATGTTCCAGTGTGTAGGTAACTACATGAACCTTTTGTCACATGACAAAGAAAGCCATAAATCAAGGCATTACCAAAGGAGGAGTATAGATAGGTGGCTTATTGCAAAGAAGGAGAAACAGTTCTTAGGTGTTATCAGGTGACAATATTGAGTTTTAGATTTGTTAAAGCTAGATATATCCTACGAAGATTAGATTCTGAATGCTTTACCTGATAGTCAACAGACAATGAATAGCTAACAAGCAAGGCTAAGAACAGCTTTGGCTCTGCATCTAGAATATTCTAACTTTCCACAGTCAAGATGTTCTAATTTGTCAGCCGTCCTTGAATCTGTACCACAGTTGTAACGTTCTTCTTTCTTTATCAGAATATTAGCTTACAGGAAGGCATTTATTTTGACTCATGATTCAGAGGTTTCAATCCACAGTAGTCTAGCTCTGTGATTTTAGGCTCGAGGAAGGGAAGATCATCATGGTAGCAGGGGTGGGGCAAAGAAGGATTATTGACTCCATGACAACACACTTACTTCACGAAACGAAGTAAGAAAATTGAGGCCAGAAACAAAATATAACCCTTTTAAAGTCATGTCCCTGGTGACCCCCACTTCCTGTTGTGGTTTCAATGAGGAATGCCCTCCGTAGCTTCATGTATTTGAAGTTTGGTCCACAGTTGGGGCAGTTATGGAACATTTCAGAGGTGGAGCCTCCTGGAAGAAGTATGTCACTGGGGACGTTTTTGAGGTGTTATTGCTTCCCCCAAATTTGTTTTTCCTCTCTCTGTTTCCTGTATGTGGGTGAACTGTGGTCAGGCAGCATTCTCTTGAGATCATGCTTTCTCTTGGCTGTGCCTTCTCTGCAATGATTGTATCCCTCTGCAGCCATAAGCCAAAAGAAACCCTTTCTTCCTTAAGTTGCCTTCATCAGAGTGCTTTATCACAACAATAATTAATTAATGCACCTAATTAACCAACTTATTACATTAATTAATTGCACCTGTCAAGTAATTAATTAATGTATCTACCAATAGCTCATTCAACTATTCATTGATGAGATAAAGTAGCATTTTAGTTATCTCCAAATAATGTCACTAGCTGGGGACCAAGCTTTCAGTGCATAATTCAAATCCAAAGCAGAGTTAAGTCTAGAGAAAGAAAGGCTTATATATAAAATATAGGATTTATAGATGTATAATTAACAAATTCTTTACTAATATGGGTAAAGAAGTTAGTATCAAACACTAATATATCAAGAATAATATTAGGGTATTAGTAGTAACTGAAAGTATTATATTTTATAAATATAACTAAAGCATTTATGAATAATTTCTACCTGAAAATCCTGTCTTTTCATAAGATCCTGCACAACCTGTGTGCCATCAATTGCTAAATTGACGGGATTACTGTAGTAATAAGGGGAGCGGCGGGGCTGCGTCCCCAAAACCCCAGCCGCTTGCCCAGCTAGCTTTACCCGAAATAATTACACAGACACTGTATTCATTTAAACACTGCTTTGGCCCATTTCTATCTAGCCTCTTCTAGGCTAATTCTCACATATTAATTTAGCCCATTTCTAATCATCTGTGTAGCGCCCCTAGGTGCGCTTACCAGGAAGATTCTAGCCTATGTCCATCCTGGGTCGGAGCTTCATTGCTTGCGTCTGCCTGGGAGCTGGGAGGATGGTGTCTCTCTGAAGGCGTCTGCTCCCGAGAGGAGAGCTGTCGAGTCTGAGCTCACTTCCTCTTCCTCCCGGCATTCTGTTCTGTTTACTCCACCCACCTAAGGGTGGGCCTATCCAATGGGCCTAGCAGTTTCTTTATTGCTTAGCCAATGAAATCAACAGATTGATATATGACACTCCCACATCAGATTACCTTACAAAGCATTCTTGGAAGACTCAAAATTGCCTGGAATTTCAGGTATTAGAGGATGAAAAAGACGGACATAGCCTGCAGGGCTTCAGTTTGGCGATGTGGATGTGTCTGGGTGGGCACTGTCTGGGGAATTTTCCATCCTCTTCCATTTCAGGCCAGAAATACAAATGCTGAGGAAGTACTCTTTGGCTTCTTAAGTAGGTGTAACCTTCTGATAGAAGCAGAACACTCTGGGGAGAAAGAAACTGTTCCATGACCGCTGATGGCCAGGAAAGGGAGAGGAGAACACAGCCCCTCCTCTGAAAATCTTGGCTAAGGTGTCATAAGATCTGACTCAGCATCTTTCTATTTCTTGCAGCAAATGATGAGATCTGCACATCTGGCAAAAATCAGACTCTCTTAGGTTGGTTGCTCCGTCCAGGTGGGACTGGGAGGAAGACACAGGGTCTCTCGGGGAACAAATCACTCAGGGGGATGATTCACTCTGTGCCCATGTGACCCCCACGACGGACTTTCAGGCTGTTTTACATACTTCTGTGGCTCAGGAATTAGAGAGTTACTTATTCTAGGGTCTGGCTACTCTAGATATTCATGGTCATTCTATTTCTTTTCCCGACTTGTTTTTCTCAATCTCTGGAAAGAATTAAAGTATTATTTTAAGTACAGTCACCATTAAGACCAGAGAAAAATGGTTGGAATGTTTATTGTTGCTTTGAGGAACTTACATTTTCAGAGTATACTCCTATGGAGAAATACTTACATTTATTTGAATATTTCATATGTCTCTTATTTGCATGAGTTAAAGTAATTTAGAATTACTATCATATTTCTACAGTAACAAAGATTTCAAAATTCCATTATTGTAATGGCTTGTTTAATTTCCATTCACAATCCAACTGTTTTACAATGATTCTACAGTCGCTTTCATCCATTTCCCTCTCTGCCCTTCCCCGAGTGTGTTTCTCCTCCTGCCTTCTATCCCATTACTGCTAATGATATTTAACACCCTCCTATCCATCCAAAGAATCTGAACATTAAAAGCCTCTTCATTCCCGCAACACATTTTCAAACCTCAAAACAGAGCCAAGATTCTGCACTTACCATCTCCAAATCTGTTTTCTTCTGTTTGCTAAGACACACAGTTGTGCAGATAATGACATCTCTTTTCATTACTGGATGGCCGGATGTTTCTTTCTTCTTCTGACCAACAACTACAAGTACAGTCTCTGGAGAGTTGCTCCTGGGAAGCTTCTTAGAAATCAGTCCAGGTGCCACTTGCAGTGGTGTTTTTTTTTTTCTTGTCTCTTCTGCTACTCGCTCCTATCTAGAGTCCAAACACTGGGTACCTAGTAAAGCTGGTGGACCAGTAAGACTGGAAAATGCTTGCCAACCAATGTGAGGCTAGTCCTCGAGCGCAGAACTGCCAAGAACTGAATTTCTTTCACATGAGATAATAAAAACTTGAATGAATTTTTTTTTTAAAAAATCATCATTTTGTGTTCTCTATTGTATGAGTCAAATATAAACACAGTTTACCTTCTTCCTTGGGATTTTGCCCTAGTCTTGCCTTTTTCCCCATTGCAGCTCACGTCACAGGAAACTGAGCATATACATACCGTAGAAGATGCTGGCCAGCACAGGCTTTGGATAGCATTTACCTTATTCTCTGGTCTCTGCTCTGTGTCTAATGTAACCTCTCTGTGTGCCTCGTGCACTCATTGATAAATGGTGAGCTCATAAGTTTCAAGCATCAATGAAACAACACATGTGAGAAACTCCTATGCATGATGTCCAGCAGTACGTACTCATAAAGGAGTTCTTCCTTGTTTTATTGCCTTGTTTAGTTTCATCTCATGAAGAGATCTCAGGGGAAATGCCTTTGGGCATGATGTAATTTAGCTTGGTCATTTTTATGTTTATGTAGAAATTTAATGGTTGGCATATTAATATTTACACTTACACTCAAGGTGCTCCCATTTATTGCCATGTTAAATCATTTACTTAAAGTGCCCCTAATGTAAGCATTTTTGATATGATGCCTCCCCTAGGTTTCCTGGCATAATCTTTTATGCCATCTTCTGGAGAGTGGAGCTTCTGTTCATCTCCTCCTGTCTTCTTTCAGACTTACCATACCTACAGACTTAGCTTGACCTTCGCTCTAGTTTTTTCTTTATGCAAATCAATAAAGTTATGGAGTCAATTTCAGTAGACTTATTCAAAGGCGAAGCTCATTTAGCTACATGCTGATGCCAAATCTCACATTTTCTCTTATAAGTTTCTTTAAAAAAAAAACCCTTAAGACATTTATCCTAATATTTTATGTTATCAAGTTAAAGTTGGTAACATTATTGGGTTGTCTTTTCATGACAACAACTTTTTTCTTTTTGTTGTGAATCTAGCTGCAATCCACTACTCTAGTCATCCATGCTTCCCTATAGCCATGACCCAGCAACTGGAGTGGATGCCATCATTGACCCAAGTGCTCTGCCTTGATGCTTTTCTACTGGTCCATCGTAAGTTCTCACGAGGTTCACTGTCAGACACTGCAGTCATCCTCTGTTTAAAACTCCAATTAACTTTTCTCCTCTGCTTCCTTCTATAACATTTTCTACTGTTTCAGAGAAATGCCATCAACTAACGCCGTGAAACTGGATACACTCGGCCAAAAGCCATAGTTTAGTTTTTTTGTCTTCCCTGGGTGAAAACAAAAAGCCATCTCAGTCTTATTTTATAGATTAATTTGTTTTATGTCTAAAATGGCAAGTGGTCGTATTTTGTTTGTTTTGTTGGTTGGTTGGTTTTTGAGATAGAGTTCCTCACAGAGATCTACCCAAAATATTAGTTTTCTTATTCATAATTGCTAAACTAAGCATGGGCTCTCTTTGGCCTCTGCTATGTTGACCATCATTTTACTAATATACTAAGGAGAGTGGTCAGCAGGAGGTCAGGAAAGCAAGGTTTAGAGATCAAGACAGGCAAAACCTGTTGACAAAATTAAAGGAGTAAGAAAGAAACTGAAGTCCCAGATAACTCCAAGTTTTGAGTCCTGTGGAAAATAGACGTGAAAGCAGGGAAAGTGCCTTGGTTTTTAAACTAAGTCCATGGTTTTCTGTTAGAGAGCCCACGTTCTTGACTTTCTGTTAGAGAGCCCACGTTCTTGACTTTCTGTTAGAGAGTCCACGTTCTTGACTTTCTGTTAGAGAGCCCACGTTCTTGACTTTCTGTTAGAGAGCCCACATTCTTGACTTTCTGTTAGAGAGCCCACATTCTTGACTTTCTGTTATGAATCATCAGAAACCCAAGGAACAGTCTATAATGGTATCATCTGGACAAGAAGAATAGAAATATGATAACACAGGTTGTCTTTCAACAGTCTTACGATATTTTTCCAATTTTTATTAAGCCGGGTGGGTAGCGTGGCATTTTCAGAAGGAGAGGCAGACAGTGGCACTAATTTTTGGATTATTTCCAAATAGTTCCTTTTGGCTTCGCATCTTGTGTTCTGGATCAACATTCTGTATATTGTGAGTGGCGAGCAGCTTCTTCAGAGTTTGACAAGCTAGACCAGGACTGACCAGTGAGCTTGAAGTAGAAGATCTTATTGCTACAGAATTGTGAAAATATGCATAAAATATAGAAATATGTATATAGCAAGTAGCAGTTGAGCCAGACTAATTATTAGCATTCCTGTGAACTTTAAGTTTTGAATGTCTCTGAAGAGCAATACTATGTATTGAATTGGGGGATTTTCATTGACCTAGTGGGAGTTTTTACTGAAGGCAACTGAGAACCTTGTGATGGAAGGGAGGGTACTTAGATCCCTCTGGGCTGATGCTTTGTTCTGGAGTCCTGCTGTTATCTCTCAGTGCTTCTGTATCATGAGGTGAAGCTGTATGCTTTTATATTATATTTTAAAAAGAACTCAAAACAAATTAGATCCCCTTGCTGAAGGTTTTTCCCATCTTGCCCTGAGAATCTTGCAATTTCCTATTAGTTGGTGTATTTCTAGCTACAGGCCCACACCCTGGTAATATGCTCTCTGGAAAATGCATTTAATTAATAATATTCCACAGAATCACCCGCTTCTGATAAATCTCTTAGGCTTTATCTGTCTGAAGACATTTTATAATTCTATTTCCGTTACTTTGTGTTTTCTTTTAGAACTGTTTTGTTGTTTGTTTGGAAGTCAACTTGTGACTGTTCTTACAATTTTCTCTGTGGACGAACTGCCTCTTTACTAAACCAGCATAATTCCTAACTGCACTCTAAATATTTGTGCTTAAACCCATAAAGAAGTGTAGTTCTCACCCTTCATCAGAGAAGCTTCTTTTTGCAACAGACGAGACCATTACAGAAAGCAACAACTGGGAGAAGTGCAGAGAATAAGAGATTCGGGGGTATCCAGCCTCAAGACAACTCCTGCACCTAAGGCTCAAGGGTTATCTCAAAAGAAGGGTGTGGTATGTTGAAAGAAGATGGCCTCAAAATGGAGTGTCACTATTATGAGGTGTGGCTTTGTTGGAGGAAGTGTGTCACTATTGGTGTGGACTTGAGGTCTTTTGCTCAAGCTCCAAGCAGTCTGAGAGTCAGTGGACTAACTTCCTGTTGCCTTCTGGGTAAGATGTAGCCAGCGCCTTAGTGTCTTCCTGCATGCTGACATGCTTTCATAGTTATGATAATGGACCGAACCTCTGAAACTGTAAACCACCACTTCAATTAAATTTTTTTTTGGTAAGAGTTGTCGTGGTCATGGTGTCTCTTCACAGGTTAAAAAGCCCTAACTAAAACACAGGAGACAAAAGAAGAGCCAGAGGACTAGGCTTCTAGAAGTAACAGGCAAGCTTCACACATGATACCTCAACAACATGACTGACTAAATAAGACCAATAGTCATGCTAACACCAAAGTGGGAAAATTTCACAGACAAAAAATTTCCATAGACAATGAATTATAGGCAATTAAAAAAGGCTGAGAATGGGATAAATAATTTTATTAGGCATGAGATCCTCTAATTAGTTATCTAATCATACACATACAGGTAACACTAAACAGATTGAAGAATTTATATACCCAGTTTTGGTGTATATATGTGTTTGTGTGCATGAAATAACAATTAAACAAAAACAAATAACAAAGAGACCTTGATTTAATTTTTTACTTTTATTTTTGTGGGATTAAAATATATCATTTCTTTCCTTTCCTTTCCTCCCCTCTCTCCAAACCCTCCAATATACCCCCTCCTTGATCCATTTCAAATTCATAGGCTAGAATTTTGAGAGGGAGAAAGAGGTATATATAGAAGGAATTGAAATTCTTTGTGGGGCGATGGTGGCACACTTTTTTTAATCCCAGTGCTCTGGAGGTAGAGAAAGGTAGATCTCTAAGAGTTTGAGGCCAGCTTTGTCTACAGAGTGAGTTCCAGGACAGGCTCCAAAGTTACAGAGAAACCCTGTCTTGAAAAGCCAAAAAAAAAAAGGAAAATAAGAAGGAAGAAGAAGAAGAAGAAGAAGAAGAAGAAGAAGAAGAAGAAGAAGAAGAAGAAGAAGAAGAAGAAGAAGAAGAAGAAGAAGGCAAGAAAGAAACAAAAAAAGGAAGAATTCTTCTTTGTCTTGGACTAACTATAGTTTTGGTGGGTTTTTTTTTTCCTTCTCCAAATGTGCTTCTTTTTGTATTAAGTAAATTTGTGACTTGAAAGTGTTCTTCAAACTCAGGCTTACTGTTACTGTTTTAGTTTCTGGACATTGCATTGTGATTAAGATAAGAAAAATGATGGCTGGACAGTGGAGCAGAAATACATCATGAGTCTAAGCCAGCAAAGAGGAATCATAGGGTTGATGTCATTGTCTTACATTCTATGTGAGACACTACTTTTTTACTTATTAAGGACTCTTAGAAGGAGGAAAGAGAAATAGAGTAGCTTTCAAAGTTATTTATTTAGGATCTTCATTGAGAACTTTATTCAGACAGAAATCAGGAGTCATAAATGTTATATAAATAAGCACTCCCGGACATTTGATGGTGGAGATGTATATTCTCTGAAAAAGCCTGTGTTTCTTGGCAAGCCAAGGAAATGGTGATTCATAACATTAGCAAATCCTGACCCAAAAACCCTGAACTCTCTCTAGCATAGGATAATATTGAAAACATAGGTGCCCATCTTGCAATATACTTTAGCCAGTATATTGCTTTTTTTGTCTTTCCAGAAGTACATTGTATTTGACAATTCGCTATGAATTTTGATATGCCTTGCAAAATTAACTTCTTTATTTTCTGTGAGCTGTTGTTTAGTAGAGGAAATGAATGTCATTGTTTTCTCAGGGACAAATATGTTTTTCCAGTATTCATATGCTAGTTGTTGTGGTAGGGCATATATTTGAAGAACTAACTTTATAATTTTATGGAGTCCTCTGGTTGAGAAATAGTACATGTGTTTATATATTCATTCTGTCTTGCCTGCTTGGTTCAAAATTACAAGTGATCAGAAGCCCCTAGAATGGTTGGTTCATCTGCAGAGTCTAGGGATTGACAATCATTTAGCAAATGTTCTCTTTAGTATGCGATATGTGAAAATAAACTATTAGTTTTCTGTGTCCTATATTTTACCTCAAATCCTACTTCTATAATCAAAAATATTGTTATATTAACAGTCAACTTGGAGATAAAATCTGAGATTTATTACCCATCAGGCTGTGCATTAGTGCTGTTAAATCAGAATAGTAAAAAAAATGTATCTGAAACTTGTTACTAGCTGTGTTGCTTTTGTAAATTGTTTCAATTCTGTGTTTGGTCCATAGTTCTCTGATTTGAAAAATTCAAATGAGATTAGCATGCTTATTTGACTATTAAGTAATACATACAAAGTGCCTGGCTTACTCTACAGTATACATATTAATATAATAACAATAAGGAGAATAATACAAAAATAGCAGGTAATTGCTGTAATGAACATAGAGACTTTCTTAAAATTTAGTCTTATAAGTGAAGAAGACTGTCCATAGGGAAAAAGGAGAAGAAGGATGACAAAGATACATTTGGATGATTAAAAAAAAGTGTGGAATTTATAGATATCTATCAGAGATTGAGTATCAGAACATTTTGGTGGAATTTTTAAGCCCAGAAAGGATCTGCATGCACCTACTTCTTGCAAATAATTAGTGTCTAAAGAGGAAGATCATAGGAATGAAGACAAAGAGCATCCAGACCCTGACCAAGAGGCCCCTGGAGTGGGAGAAGCTCTCCAAAGTTGGCAGAGGTCCGAAATGACCCTCAGTGAAGGGAACTGGTCTCAAAATGCATGATGGGAGAGCAAGATTTCCCTCCAACACATAAGGTGTAATGTTGAAGGCATTGTGCATTTTACACTCTTGAGGCAACTACACTTTTAAATGAAGTAGTTTTCTATTTTCAAGATGCTTCTCAAAAGATGAGTGCACAATCAGGCATTTGTACAAATGAGCGAGAGCTCATAACACAGAACAAGACACCACATCTTCACTGAAGCCACATGTGGAATAGAAGTCATTTTGTGGAATATGTCATTTTAGCACCAACTTCAGTGCACCGCTGTGGGGCTGGGTTTTTCTGATGAAACCAAAAACATAATCAGGTTGGGAATGCCATCTTCATGCCTGGAAACACAATTTAACTGCATATCATTTTGAATTTTGTAGGTTATCTGTTCTTTGATTTGGAAGTTGGTCCATAGCCAATTCAGTTTTGATCTGACCGTATATCAGAGGCAGGAGAGCACTCATCTGGGACACTTTTTATGACTCTCATCCTGTAACATGGACTAGGATGCCTGATAACAGAAGATACCATATAGATATGCGGTCATTTTGCTGTAAAAGGCCATCTGCCTACCACGGCACAACACGGTTACAGAAGCATAAAATGAAGACCCAAATCCCTTTATACCCCTGAAGACCAGATGTCTTACGACATGACTGATGGGTGGGGTGAAACTCTCCCCAGTGCCTGGGCAGTAGGTTGATAATAGGCAGTAGGCAATAGAGCTAGCTGTTGGGAATTTGAAACACAATTTCAATTTAGCATTTCATCACCCAAATCCAGCTCGAAGCTGATTTTTTTTAATTTAGTGATTTTTATGAGGAAATTTAGGAAAGCATGATTCTTTGCGACATGCAAAATATAGCTGTTTGCTATCTTACTCTAGCTTTGGCTGGCTCTTTAAAAATGCTATGTATTTGGAATAAGCTTGGTGTTTCTTTTCTTAGGAAACAGCAAACTTAGTTTAAACAATGCAATGAATTAGAAACTCAAGAGGCAACTATTTTACCCCTGCTTTTGTGTATAGTGTGCTTTGTAACTATGGGCAATGCATTTAACCTGCAGAGGGAACTGGAAAACTTACCGAAGTGTTTCCTCCCAGGGTGGCGAGTTCTGTAATGCTCCATGAAGCCCTGAGTGCGTTGGAGTTAATAGCAATGATTATATTCTTCTAAGATGAGCTTCTCACTTTTGTGGAATTACTTTAATATGCTGTTCAATTGGAAAAGATATGAGAAATGAACCTCTCTGATTCCTGACTTTGGCTGAGAGTCTTGGATGGCCAACGAGACAATCTGTTTTTGCTGGCTACTGCTCCCGGGTTAGTTAACGGCAGCCATTCAGACGCTCACGGCAACATCTATTTTCACGGAGTGGTGGTTTTCTGGTTCCAGTGATGGTCTTGGCATTCTTTGCAGCCCAAGCAAAAAAGACCCCTTTCCTGGCCTTCTCTTGTGCTGCAGTTTGGGGCCCATAGCTCACATTCTCTGTGCTTCCTCAGGCTCATCAGTCAGTGTGTGACCATCTGTCTTTGTACCATTAACCCACCCACTGGGCATGGCACAGTTGTTGTTTTCCGTGTCTCTTCTTGTGAATTATGTGTCGTGGCTGCTGTGCAGTCTGAGGTACATGTTGGCCTGGTGACAGCTCTCTCAGATAGGATATGGGTGGCAAATGTGTTGTGAGAATGGGAAGCTGGAGCAGAGTTTGGTCCTGGGATTCCAGGGATCAGATAAGAGTGATCGAGCTGTTGCCAATCATGCCATCGAAAGGGGGGAGCGATGGGAAAATGTCACTCTTTCCTGGTCAGCAGATAGGATGAGAATCCAGGGGCACAGAGGAGAAAATCAAATGGAGGTTGAAGCCGTCCTCTGGTTGTGGAAGACAAACAATAGCAGAAAGAGAGTGACAACACCAGAACAGTTAGCAGGAGTTATTGTGTGCTTCCTTTGTTTTCTCTAATGAATCCCATCCCAGGGCCAGCACAGGTGGCTTCCTATAGGCCACTCCTGCTGCTGGGCAAGAAAGAACCAAAGTCTATTGTCTCTGGAGGCCCAACCCAACCAGGGCAGAAGAATAGCCACTGTCAAGGAGAGAAGACAGAGTACCAGGGCAGTGGCTGAGCCACTCTGGGTTTTTATGTTGGCTTTCTAGAATTCTGTGAAAGAATTCTAGGAGATGCTAGGCGTGGAGTGTGGTAATAGTGGCACGGAGGGCATCAGGCTACTGAGTGCTGTCTCAAGAAAGAGACTGTGGGAACTAGGGAAGAGGCATGCCCTCCCTTCCATTTATGTTTTTACTGAGGTTAATATATCAGCACAGATTGATGAGTGTTTACTTATTCCATGGTTTTAAAATTTTTGGTTATTGTTATATTTCGTGTAGAAGCTAGATAGAGTTTAATCCAGAATAAAGTGGAGCTTTCTCAAGGAGTGAGAGTAGACAAGGACTGAAGATATGGTAAGAGAGGGCTTTATTATGGGTTTTAGTTTAATGTTATTGTTTATTTTGTTTGTCTAGTTTTCTTTTTCTGGCCATTAAGAGGTCATGTGGTTGCTTCCTGTGTCTAGGCTCATATAATAGCATTGTGTCCCAGCCTAGGAATTAATCACATATTTAAGGTATCTTAAATGGAAAATGGTGTTTGGAAACCGAAATGATCATGACTGCTTGGGCACCAATGTTTCTAAGCCCTCTCAGCAAACAAAACTAGGAAACGTTTATGTATTTAGGTGCACATGTGTGTGCTTATATGACTTGCAGCTGTATCCATTTGCATATCTGTTTATCTCTTGAAAGCTACAGCTTTATTTTGCTACCTCTTACTCCAACTTAGTTCTTGTACTTCTCTGGAATTTCTTTCCCTCACAGGAAAGACTCTGGGTCCCTGCGTAGAACTGTGTTTATTTATTTGATCAATGCTGGTTTATAGCTAAGGTGATTTTAGCAATGCTAACCTAGGCCTCTGTGAGAAACACATTTTCTAACTAAGTTGGAGAAATTGTACATGGGTTTTCTTTCTTTTTTTTTTTTTGTCTTTGGATGTAGGCTTGTTTTGATAATATATTTATTTCCCCGCAAATTTAGATTTCAAGGTGCCCTTCCTCTGTATCAGCTCTAGTGAGGTCATTATCGCTTGAATGGATTTTTGGAGGTGTGGGTTATCACTGGAATGCAGCAATGTGCAAACTGTCTGCAGATAACAAAGATGCTTGTATTCTGAGGGAAAAAGTTCGCCCAAGTTTACTTACTTTATAATTGAAAGCATCCATTTTGGTATAACTTTTTGATACTCCCTGCTCCCCAGCATCACCTCCAAAATAAATATTTCTGTGAAGTTTTAAAGCACATTACTAAATGTAGGCCGGAAGTTCATCCTATCCACAGACATTTTAGTTTCTGGTTACAGAATTATAAAACAAGATAACTTGAATTTTTCTTCTATAACCCACTTGGATAGAATTCATCTCTTGGTAGGATTTCAAAATAGTGGATAATAATCTATATCTATATATATGGAAATCTTTATGATATTTCTATATCTATATTTTGTGTGTCTTCCTCAAATTTATTTCTATAACTATAAGCTATACACCTGAGAACAATTCTTTCTTTCTACTGGGGTCTTACACAGATGATCTTAACTTCATGATGGGACTCCTGAATGTTGGGACTAAAGGCAACATGTACCTCATCATGAAGCTTTTCAAAGTGTAAGTTTTTACAAAGCCAATGAAGATGCTCAAATTTGTTTAAAATGTGTGATAAATTAAAATAAGAATGTAATGGCCTTTCTATCTGGTAAGAGGCCAAGGGTTAAACAGAGGTAATGAATAAATGCAATTCATTCATAGTTCATACAATTATGTTAAGACGAGAAACTAGATTCTGGGAAAACAGCTGCCATTAAGATAGAAAAGTCTCCATTTTATGGAATTTGTGTTAGAACGGAAGATAGAAGAAATGTAAAATCAGTGTACTGTATAACTTGAAGAAAGTAAGTGATATGGAAGAAAAAGCAAGAAGAGTTGGGATCTGGTGTGCATCATACATTTATCTGGGATTGTCAGTAAAGAAATCATTGAAAATGTGCAGGTTGAGGAAAAACGCTGGAGGAGGTGAGGGAAGAAAGCAAGAGGAATCTGTGTGAATAAATGGCATCTAGACCCAAGGTAGGACCACACCTCACGAAGGAGCCACCACAGGGTCAGAGTGTCAGGAATGGGATCAAGTTGAGAAGGTAGTGAGATGAGATGCAGAGCAAACAGAGTAGTGATGAGCACTTGCCTTGAAAGCTCTAATTTTCAGTTACATTGCAAAGGCAAACTACTTGACCAGTTGCTAGATGTGATCAAGGCCTCATTTGTGTGTGTGTGTGTGTGTGTGTGTGTGTGTGTGTGTGTGTGTGTCTAAAACTGTGGTTACTACATACAATATGTGACCATCACCATTTTGACTAAGGTAGGGTGACTTCAATGCCATTTTGACTAAGGTCAGGTAACCTTATTGCCATATTAACTCAGGGCAGGTCAAGGGACCAAGTCCCACTATCTTTATGGAGGTATTCCTTGACTAGTCTTGTGGTTTACTTATGTTTTTGTTTCTAAATTCCTCTTATTCTTCCCCCTCCTCTCTATCTCTGTCCTTATTTTGGAGAGGCAACTTCTGCCTCTCTCCCTTCTGCCCCCTTCTGCTGTTCTTCCACCCTTCTCCTGATGCTGCTGGGCCCTGCTCTGTCTCTTGGGCTCAGCTCTGGTTCCCTGCTTGGCAGCCAAACAGGCATTCTGTTCCCCCTTCTCTGCTGCCTCCCACAGCAGCAAAGGAATTGTCTCTTTCATTCATGGAGCCCTGTTTCTACCACTGCTGTGCTGCAGGCAAAAGTCCTAAACCTGAACCTTCTACCAGCCCACTTCCAACTTTCCATCAGCTGCTGAGACAATTGGTAAGATTGTCCCATTTTTGGCCTAGTGTCTTTCATGTGACTGCCCTTTCTTGGCTTCTCCCCTAGCACCACACTCACTGAGCAGAGCATTCCTTTTTGGTGTTTGGGGCCCTTCAAATATTTTTCTGCCTCATTGCTTCCCATAGCTAAAAATGTGAGTGGACCAATTGGAGTGGTCTTCACACTGTTTGGATTTGTTTTTGTTTTGTTTTTGGACCTCTTATAAGTGGTCCTCACTGTGTGGGCTACTTGGAGTGGTCCCTAGCCTCTGGTTCCTGAGCCCATAGGCTGGGAATCAGCTTGACTTTATTATCAACCCCTGCACTAGCCTGGAGGTATCAAGTTTTCAGCTATGGAAAACCAACCGCATTTCTAATTTCTACCAGCGGATGGCTAAATTTAAATAGTCCTACCACGTGGACAACCATGGCTACTGCCATTTTCTTTGAGTTTAACAAGGGGAGGAGACAGAGGTTCTGCCCCTAGGCAAAGAGCTCTAGCAGTAGGCTCTCCCACCCCAGCCAGCTTACTTTTACTCACTTTTTATTTAACTATATGTGTATAAAACTCAAATTCAACTGGGTGTAAATGCACGTATATTTACTGTTAAATGTTAAATAATTGTCTGTTCATTATATCTCATTCCAGACTACAAAACAATAAGTATCATGTTTTAAATTGGTATGTACTTTTAAGTCTCTTATAAAAAATACTGTGTATGTAATCCAACCCTGCTTTAAAATATATTAAGCCATTCTCTACTATTGTCAGTTCCACTATTAAGGTTCTATTGCAAACAGTTTTTTTCCTTCTTTGTCTTTCACAAGTATAAATCTCACTTGTTAAGTTGAGAGCCATTACAGTCAAGCTTGGACCCAGCTCTCGAGGCAGATTCTATACTGTAGTTATAACTTATCTATACCTAATAAACAGCCCTCAACTGCTCAGAGATCTGGGGAATATAGCATTTAAATGATTAATTTTTAAAAGACTTTTCATACCAGAGACAGGTTGGCTCCTAGCAGCACTCAGTTTCCTCCAAAGAACACGGAAGACAAATGGGCACAGAACAACAAAATTTGCTTCATCAACTTCCAAGCACTGACCACTGGGGAAAACTGCTTTTCATCTAAACTAAAGATCTCCAGATGTGGAGAGATCACTGGAATTGATGGCCTAGCTGCTAGGGTCAAGGTAGGTTTGTCTTCCTACAGATTTCCAAACCACAAGATCTTCTAATATGTGACAGGCTTTGTGCTAAACAGCAAAAGACGAATATGAACCTCAATGACAATGGAGGACCTTGAGGAATGTCTCTAGGTAGTCAACCAAGTAAGTTTTCTGTCACTTTTGGATCAATAGCTCAAGTAAAATTTTATTCTTCTCAACGATCTCTGATGCAGTCTGACAGCTGAGAGGTTTTGTCAGTTTAAAATGACAGCCTCACCAAACAAATTTCAGTAAAATACTAATATAAGTTATTAAGGTGTGTACCTGCAAGTTATAAAGATGTGAGAACAAATACAAGTTATCAAATTTCTCTCTCATGATGCCTTTCATAGTCTTAAAAATGCTTTTTATTGTGCAAAAAAAACCCTCTCATAGTCATTCTTACATAAATGTGCTAAAACTTATGTTTCACAAGCCTAAACAATTCTTTTGAATTCCAGGGAGCTGAACTGAACAGGTCAGATACACCCTTCTCAATTCCCTGATCCCCCAAATATTTTCTTCTTATATTTAACTTTGTCCTCTGTTCTGCCAACACCTTGCCAGGTCCAGGAGACACCAGACAGTTCCATAACACAAACCTTGGACAAGCGAAAGGTTACCAGCTACCCCAGGATGTGACCAGCTTTCAGCTTTCTCATGTCCCCCCAAGACAACGCCCACAAATAAGCAGGAAGCAGTCTTGTGAATCCACCATCCCAGTTTCTTTAACCTGTTGTGCCTAAAATCCCACCTTTTTATTATAAGAAAGAGATGGGAATGTTATGATCTGCTGGCCTGGTCTGTCACCTGAGTACCCTGTCCCTTTAAGAGACAATCCCCGCCCACTCCCAACCTTTTCCTTCTGCTTTTTCTTCCAGCCTGCACCCTTTCTCTTTCTGTCTCTCTCTTGAAGAGTATATTTTCTCCTTTCTGTTAAAACCTTGATTTTACTCTAATTAAAAATTAGAAAATTAGGAGTGATCCTCCACAAACTTTTACAGCCATCTATATGCAATTAGTGTTTAACAAAGCATCCTGAGCTTTCTTTCCTGTAACCAGAAATAAAATTTAATGTTCCAGTTAAAGCCTACCCCTCCCAACTGTATGTTGAATCCATTCTTTCTTTATTCCTAGCTATCTATATACCTACCTACCAATCTTTGTACCTACCTATCTTCTATCTATCTATCTATCTATCTATCTATCTATCTATCTATCTATCTATCTATCTATCTAATCTATCTTTTAGATATTTTTAATTGAAAATATTTTACACAATATATCCTGATCACCATTTCTACGCACCCAACTCCTCACAGATTCTCTCTACATTCCCTCCTGTGCTGGCTAGTTTTGTGTCAACTTGAAACAAGCTCGAGTTATTTGAAAGGATGGAATCTCATCTGAGAAAATGCTTCCATCAGATCTTGCTGTAGGGCATTTTCTGAATTAATGATTGGTGGGGGAGGGCCCAGGCCATTGTGGGTGGTGCCATACCTGAGTTAGATAAGGAAGCAGGCTGAGCAAGCCATAATGAGTAAGCCAGTAATCAGCACCTTTCCTTGGCCTCTTCTGCATTGGCTCCTGCCTCCACATTCTTGCCTGCCCTGGTAAGTTCCTGTCATCACTGCTTTTGATGATGAATGGCTATATGGAACTGGGAGTGAAATGAACACCTTTCTCCCTAAGTTGCTTTTGGTCATTGAGTTTCATTACAGCAATTGTAGCCCTAACTAAGAAGCTACCCATGCAACGCCACGTGCTTTCTTTCTTTCTTCCTTGTATGCAACAACAAGTAATGAGAAAAAGGACCATGAAAGCGGTACATAAAAGGGGGCACATGAAAGGGCTTGGAGGGAAAGAGAAGCAGGAAATAACATGATTGTAAGATAATCCCAAAAGGAAAGAAATAATTAAAAATCGAAAGTCACTGACACACACACACACACACACACACACACACACACACAAACGTAAAACCTCCTGAAAGGAGCAACAACAAAAAACAAGCAAAAATTATCAATATCTTCCTTCGCCAATCCATTTCTTTATTTTGCTTTGTAATATGATTCTATAAAAATATTTTTTTCCTATTCTTCATTGTATACTTTTACAGCCTCTCATGCAACGATTTTAGTTAGGGCCATTTCTGTTGGCTACAGCACTGACAATTGCTCTTGTCAAGGTCTCAAGAGTCATGTTGTTAAACCCACTGCTCAGATCTCAGCTTCATAGCAACAACAGGCGTCAACTCTTGGCTGCTCATTTCCTTCATTCCATGGTTTCCTGGGTACCACACTTACCAGGTTTCTTTTCTTCACAGTAGCCCTCTCTCAGGATTATTTGCCAATTCCCACTCTCTTCTCTGTAGCTAATAATCGGGGTTCCTGAAGTTTTACTTCACAAGTCTCTTCTTTATTGATATTGACTTTCTTGGACTTCATCTAATCTCATGCATTTACTTACTCTCTATATGTTAACAACTCCAAAATCCCTATCTTCAGCACAGACTTCTATTCCCACCTTACTTCACTTCCAGCTGTTAGACTATACTTTTGGTTGGAAATCTAATTCCTCATTATCACTTTAAGCCATTATCACTCATTTTGTTATTGCTATTGTCAGAAAAAGAAAAATATATAGGTTATTCTCAAGTGTGTACTTTGGTAATTTTTTTTGGTCTTTAACTATTTGTTAATTTCAATTTCATTCATTTTTAACTGTAGATTTCAGTATATTAAATACATTTAGAGTACTTTTCAATTAGCAGTACTCTCATTCCCTAAACACAGACTTTATCCTCATTAAATGAGTTTCATTCTGCTAGTCTCTTATTTTCCACCCCATTGACTTGCATTATGCTATGCTTCTCACACATTTGATCATGCTGGGTCCTATGCACACTAGAATCATTCTAGGACTGTTACTTTAGCATCTGTATTTTTTCAGATAATGATTTTAAGGTGAACATCATATATTCCTATAGTAAAAAGCACTCTGTTCAAGTGGCAGAGAAATCCTCAGCATCTACAAAAAAGCACTTCTCTCTGGAGGCATCGCTTCACTTGGTTCTTCAGTTTAGTGAGATGAGGAGATGGGCTTGTAGGTGAAAAGAGAATGACTCACGGAAAACAATAACTTCACTGGGAGCACAGACCTCACACTCATTGATCTGGCTCACCAGGGATAATAGGCAAAATGATATATTTAAAGAGCTGCACGAATTTAAGAGCATTGAGTAAAAAGTTCAGTTCAGGATACGTCTTAAAGACAGATATAACAGAATTTGCTGATGAAACAAAGAGAGGAGTCAAGAACGCTAGCAATGTGTTTGGCCTGGGGAACTAAAATCACGAACATCTGCTGGTGGAAGTGTGATCTCACATTACTACTGAGCCTGTAAATGTTCCAACCTTTTTTGAGAAGCAAAATGGTTTCATGAGTTTAAATCATTCATATTTTCAGAATCATTGTCCTTTTTTCAATAAAAGGAAAAACCTATATACAATATAATCATTATAATATTATCCAGGGTAGTATCATGGAAAATGTGTTTAATATAACATTAAGTGAAACATGCAATAACACATTTACCAAAATTATAAAAATATAAACTCTTTATGGAAGTGGGCAAGTCAAAATGAATATTTGCAAAAATAAAACCCATTGTGCTAAGCCAGAATGAAGAGAGGTACTTAAATTTTTAAATTAAAATATTATATGATGTTTTGTCATATTTTTGTATTCATAAGAGAAAATAATGTTCGACATCAAATTAGGTGTCATGTCTATTCTAGAAAACAGATGTATCCCTTTAAATAGCTCTTCTTCCAAGGCATTTGCTTATATCCAATAATAACATGGTTAACAATTTCTTATTCAGATTTACAATGATTTTTAAAGTTTTTTTTAAATAAATGAAGTCCTATAGATTTCTACTTCAAGAATTTTGTTTTACCCCAATATTATTGTTTGAGTCTGCAATGTTCAGTGAAAGCTCATGTTTTGGAGACTTGGCCCGAGCTGGTGGCATTATTGAAGGTGGCATGTGGAAGAGAGTTTAGGCGGTGTCACCTAGTTGGAGGACACAACATGCTTAAAGCTTGCTGTGCCCTTCTCTTACTTCTCACTTCCTAGCTCCATGACATGGAGTTTGCTTCTCCACAGTTTGCCATGATATCTGCATCCCTACTACTAGAAACAGCACAGCAGGCTGACCATGGACAGAATCCTCTGAAAACTACATGCAAAAAGGAATGAATCTCCCCCAATTTGTCACAGGACACACACACTCAGAGACCTAATAGCCGACTGAAGAATGACTGAAAAATGATTTGGGGTGAAAGCCCAATTTTTTCTTGACTGCAGTGAATCTCAGTAACTCTAAGTTCAGTTTTGCAATTGCAAAATGCAGTTTCCTTTCTCTTCCACCCATGTAATGAGGGAGTTGTGAAGAACAGTGGCTATGACATGTCTGGAACCATCTTTAAATCATTACAGAAACATGGCGATGCACGGTAGCTTAGGTTCATACTATTTCTTCTTCTTGAAGACTGCATCTTACATTTTTAGCATCAAATGATCCCAGGTGAAAAACATCCTTTCGAATGCTACTAGTTGTGGTTTTTAAAAGAAAACAAGTAATAATATGAACGTGTCTTTTTCCCAATAGGAAAAAAAATGGGATGCTAATAAATCGTATGTTTATCTCATAAGGATTAGTAAAAGATTAAAAATAACAGATTAATTCACGGTATAATCTTCTTATATGCATCCTTAGCACATGCATATTGGAAAAAGACAAACAGTAAAAGTTAAACAAGTTTTAAGCTTAAAAAAAGAAGCAGCAGGCTATTTAGAACTACACTGCTTGCTCTTTAATAGGTCTTTTGGAGGAGGCTGGACTACAAGATTAGGTTATTAACAAAAGAAAATAGGCTCAACTATATACAAGGTATCCTGTGTACAGAAAAGAGCTGGCAGAGTCTTAAACCTCAGCACTTTCTTGAAGAGGAAGATTTAGAAAGGCTGCAGTCACACAGAACTGTAGGATGGAGAAAGCATCAGAATTCAAATTAAAATAGTTAAATTATGGCTCTCCTGAAGTAGCATATTTCAGCAGTACATATTTAAGAATCACAAACAAAAAGCAAATGAAAGGGTCCGTTGGTCTGCAACAAATCTTCCCATTCTTTCTAAATCTGCCTGCATGTTATGGGATAATATTCACTGGGACGAAAATAGAAAGCATTGTAAACTGAGAGATGCCAATTATTATTTTTGAAAAGACAACCGAAATTTGCACAAAGTTTACAGCTATGGCTGCAAATCTCCACAATAAGAAGCAATGCGATTATACAGTAGACTCGCTAAAAACAGACCATCCCATGCCTGATCAGTGACAGAAATAATCTGACAATGGCAATGGGTTTGGGCCCAGAGCCAAAGTGAAGCAAATGAAACAGGAGAAGAAGGCGTGTTGGAAGAACTCGGTCCCCTTCTTTTGAGGGTCTCGTCTCCATCCCAGTCTCCTTTCCCGTCAGTCACTCTTCATCCTCTCCCTCCAGACTGCAGACCCGCCCCTTCCTAGTTATGCTGAGCCAGCCCTCTCCACAGTGGCTTCTGAGGAGAAACAAAGCTAGTCAATTAACCAAAGAAGAAAGTGAATCCTCATCTTGTCATCATTAAAATGTGAAAATCCAAGTTTTCTAAAGTCCTTTCCAGCTCTAAAAGCATACTTTCTGATAACTGGCACTGATCCACCAGTTTCAGAGGGACCAGTTTCTAATAGCAGGACCTGCTGTTAACAGTCTCTTACAGGTAGGCTGTTTCCACCACCATTCATTATGTTTTGGTACAGGAACTTTTACTTGTCCTTGCGTTGTGTTCTCTGTGTTTGCATCTCCATCTTCCTTCTTTTCTTGGCCAGACCCCAGGTTCTGCTAGGATATAATCTCTGAGCCATCCATGTAATAAACAAACAAACCAACTAGCTGCACGGAGGTGGAGATTAACTTGCCGCACAGCTGGGAGATGCAGCGTATTGTACCCTGCCATCGGTACTAACTGACCAATAAATTCATACCTAGGTTGGAATGAACTCATTTGTTCCGTGAATTTTTAAGTTCTTCTCCTTGGTCTTGTGGTACCTGGGTTACTGTACTAATTCTTTCATCTCTGTGTGAGATTGTTTTCCTCTCTGAAGTTTTAAGGTCTCTATCTTAAAGAGAGCTGAAAACACAATAAAGATTGTATTTTTGAAGTTTATTTACTTAGTATTATTGTGACTGTTCTTTTCAGCCCATAGAAACCTTTATTATGAATCTTACAATTTTCTTCCCATTTTTCTCTTTACTGTTTTCCTGGAATAGGTAGGTATTAGCCAGTGGCCTGATCTCCTGGCCTGATTCTGTGAACCTTCCTTTTCTCCTGTTTCCAACCTCTGTTCTTTCTTTTACCTCTCTCATTTCAAAATATCTACATTTTATTTTCTAACTTTGTCTTTGTATTCTATATTTCTACCATTATATTCTTCATGCTCAGGAAGCTCAATTTAGTTTCCTGGAAAAAAAATCTTTTCTATAACCCAAAATTTGTTCCCCTGGATACTAGGCTTTTTTTTTTTAATCTTCTATCACAGTTTCATCAGGAATGTTCCCTATAGGTTAATGTTCTAAACACTGGTCCTTGGTTTGTGACTTCTTGGAAGGCTGTGGGGCTTTAGAAGGTGGAAGCTAATTGGCAGAGGTAGGTGATTGTTTTGAGCATTTGAAGGCTACATTCACTTGGGGTCCCATTACCTCTTTCCGCTTCCCTGTCTCCATATGTGAGGAGCCTGCAACATATACAAACCTTCACCAAAACTTCTTCCAGCACTTCAGCATTGAACAAGCCTCTGGAACCATGAGACAAAGTCAACTTCTCCTTCTTTAAGTAGTTTCTGTCAGATATTTAATCACACTGACATTAGAAGTAGCTAATAGAAAGATCTTAATTTTTTGTTTGTTGGATTTCTTCTTCCTTTGGCATTCTCGTTTCTTTTCACTTTTTTGTAGTCATTTGTCTGCTGCAATCTTTCTCATTTGTGTTGGATACCAGTCTCAATTATCCAGACAATCTTGACTCAACTTCCCAGATAATTTATTCATGTTCAAGACAGAGGCCCTAAAGACAGATTTCAATTCTTTGTATACTAGTAGAATGTATCAATGTTGGCTTGTGTCTGAGTAGAACCTTGGCATTTTACTTAGAGCTGTATAACTATTTGTGTATATGAACACAATTCCTTTGCTAGCTACTGGTTATGTGGGCTGTCCTTTTGTATATGTGCTGTTGGTTGATGAAGGAATCTGTTTTGACCAATGGCTTAGCAGAGTGAAGCCACATGAGAAATCTGAATATATATATATATATATATATATATATATATATATATATATATATATATAAAGAGTAGGTGGAGTCAAGGAGATGCTATATATCCTCTAAAGGAGAAAGGTGCCAGAACATTACCGGTAAGCCACAACCACATGGAGACACATAGATCAATAGAAATAAGTTACTTTAAGATGTAAGAGCTAGCTAATAATGCACCTAAGCCATTAGCCAATAAGTGTGGCAATTAATATAGTTTAGTGTGTTTATTTGGATTTGGGCAGCCAGGAAATGAAAGCACAGTCTCTGTGTAAAACTGGTTCCCTGAGGAAGTATCTCTCCAATTGTGTTGGGGTCAGAGATTGGCTGTCCTGTGCCTTCAACAAGGAAAAGGAGGCTGGAGTACCAAGAGAGGGTCTTACTGTTCAATTTTAAGAATGAGTTTTAACTCTCAGTCTCTATTATGCCTAGGGTTGACCCTTGTCTCTGCTGAAATGAGACAGCTGGCTAGGTTGTGTGACTGCTAGGGGTCCGACTGTTCTTTCTATAAATTTCAAATGCTGCATGTGTGTACATATATTTATGCACGTTTGTGTTTGAGAGTACATGCACACATGTGTGCTGGTGTGTGCCAATGTCAGAAGTCAACCTCAGGGGTTGTGACTCAGAAGCCATCCACCCTTTTGAGAAAGGGTCTTTTGCTGGTACCAGGGGCTTGCAGACTTGGATGTGCCTACAGGCTAGTAAGGCCTGACAATTTGTCGGATTCCAGCTCCAGTACTGGAAATGAAACTCACCTCTCATGGTTACATGACCACTCTTTACTGATTTAACTATGACCTCAGCCCTTAGTGTTTTGTGGCGTGACATTTTCTTTTGCTAACTCACAAGCTTTCCTGGGTCAGATATTTTACAGTTTTTCAAATATTATTACTTTGTTTACATCATGTTTGATGATGTTTTTGGTATTTGTGTTTATTTTCCTCCTTTATAAAATTTTAGCCATGATTTTTTTTCTAAGCAACAGAGCAAACTTATATTTTTGCTTTCATGGTGAAGCATAGATTATAATTACTAAATTATAGATGATAAAACAACTCCCCCTTCCTTTAGATAATAAGCACAATGTACACTGATTTTTCTTCCATGTGGGGTTTTCTAGTTAGAGTATATCTTTGATTTATATGAAAATCCAGAGACACGGTGGTTTCATATATGCTTGAGAAATCTGTATCTTTTGCTTAGAGCTGGCTGAAGCAAAGCAAAATATTGAGAATAGATTTTTGGTCTTTCAGAATCTTTTAAGACAAGTCAGAGATATTATTTCTTCTTCCGTTCCATTCATAAGGACTGACAGGAGCTGACAAGCCGCAATATTTTGCTCTTCGGTTAACAGTCTCTGTCAGGATTCTTGTTGCTCTCAAATGTCCATTTGTATGCTTCTTAGTTTTATTCCCAGCTGCTGTGATAAAATGCTCTGACAAAAGTAACTTAACTTAGGTGAGGCAGGTTTATTTCCTCTCTTAATTTCCTGTTACATTCCTTAATTCTCGGAATCAAGGCAGCAGGAACTTGAAACAGCCACATCTATGGCCAAAAGCAGAAGAATGCATGCATATATGACTAAACTCAGCTTCAATTTTCCACTTTTATACAGGATCTCTTGGCTAGGGAATGGTGCCACTCACTGTGGACATGCCCTCCCACCACAATTCTCCACAGACTTACTCAAAGGCTCAACTGATCTAGACAGCAGTGTCTCAATGAGGCTCTCTTCCCAGGTAATTCCACATTGTGTCAAGTTGATCATGGAAGCTATCACATCATATTTCCATATATAGAAGGGATTCACTCTGCACTCTGGGGAAATAATCTAAATGTCTGACTTTATTCTTTTTTTTTTAGCACTAATTGCAGTATTTCTGGGTAGTGTCATTCACTATCAACAGACCTAGGTGTAGGCTAGATCTAGATATGAGCATCACAATACAAGGTACCTTGTCTCTCAATACAACTCTGTGTGCTCACATATACAAAATACAGTGGTTGCTTAATTTGGAAAAAAGCAAACTGAGAAATATAGTAATTACTTATCTGGAACAGTGATGAAATCTTGGTGAGTGAGATTCATATAAAAGAGGAACTTATTCAGGCACTAGATCCTAAGTCTGGGAGGAGTTTCCTTTTTCATTTTTCTGTTTGACTATCAGCACCACTTTCCTGTCCCTCATCTTTCTGGGTGCAATTGAAGTGGGTGTTGTTGGAGAACCATACTTTGCTCTGCCCTCTTCCATTTTGCCCAAAAGAAATCCTCTTAATATAGTTGAAGGGCCCATGTCAAAGGTTTTTTTTTTTTTTGTGTGTGTGAGACTATACCTGTTTGAGGCTTCTTGGATTAATCATTTGTTTTATTTCCAATTTATTTCATTGTCAGCAATTCTGTTTCTTTCCTACCTTCCAGATACTTTCTAACTGTAGTTCTTCAGTTTGAATTACTTCTTTGATTTCTAGGCCTTATGGTTTTTTTTTCATTGAAGCTGTGGGTACCCTGAAGCTGTCTGAAATGTTAATTTTGACTGAGAAGGCAGGCAACATTCCTGAAGATTTCTTCTCCATAAGGCTAAACTCTGTTTAACTGAAATGACTTAGTAGGCTTTTGCTGTTCAAAGACTTTTCAGAGTTTATCTTTTGCCTATTTAGGAGCTGGAGGCAATCTGATTTTATAATTTTTTGTTTGTTTTTTTGCTTCTGCCTCTCAGACTAGTCAATTCATGTTGTAAGTCATCCTCTCTTGTAAAATTTTCACAGACTCAACACGTATCTGCCAGTAAAGAATCTAAACGTTGCAAGCTCCCCTTGAATCATCTGGATTTGCTAATGCTATTTGCTGTGAGACGTAAGCCTCCACCTTTACTAGTTTAATTTCTTATTTTTGAAATTATTCCTGGGTGATGGATGTTTTTGGTTTCTTCTATTGATGTGCTCATCCCTACAGTTGTCCAGGAGAAGGGAAGAGCTTATGAACATGGTTCATTAGCTTATCAAATGTCTGTGAAGACAGTAACATGCATTTCTAAGATCTGGAAGAATCATCCACTATGGTTAGAACCATTCTCTAGGCAGAGGATCCTGACCTATATAAAAGTGGAAAATTCAAGTTGGGAAAGGCAGACATTCATTCATTCTTTTGTTTTCAAACATAAATGTGACTACATCATGTCCTTCTTGCCTTCACTTTCCTATGATGATGGAATGTAGCCTGGAATTGTGGGCTGGGATAAAGTGAAAAAAGTGTTTCTGGGAAATGTATTCTTTGATCTTTTAGCCACTTCCTTGCAAACAAGTCCATAATGTACAAAGGGCAGGAAAATTTTTGATAGCTATGCATTTGTACACAGTTCTAGGGAAATGAAGACGAATCAACTACATTGAGACTTTTTTTCCTGTTGGATATAAAATGCTCTGTGTTAAAAAATGTTTATTTCCAAATTCTTTGTTTGTTAATGATTTTGCACTTTATCAGCACCAAGAAAGATATTTCCCCTCTCTTCTCTGTTTAATAATTTGTGTTGAGTATAACTGAAACAGTAGAGTAGGATTTTTCTTCTAACATAGAAGATGTTTAAAAAATGTAAGTGGTCTGAATGTTGTAAATTTTAGTTGCAGAAAATATTCTATAGCTCACAACACCTTCTCCTTTCTGTGGGCATGGTCTTCTGTGACTTGACTTTTGGACACACTGATTCACCTTTATAGAAACTGGGCCACGTAATCTCTTAAAAGACTGGAATGTAATACTGGGGGTGTAACTCAGTGAGAGTACTCAGCTCACATGCATAGCATCTTAGGTTCAATCTCCAGTGCTGCTTCAAAGACAACTGAAATATGAAAATGGTAGCTATGATTCTGCAGAGCTGGGTCGTGGTAGCAAGCCCAAAACCTGCCTCTGAAACCCTGCCCTGAGATTCTCAGAGATTCTTCTTTCTTGAGTCTTTGTTTAGTTCCTTCTGCAACATCTTAAGAAGTAAAGTCATTCTTTCAGAGGAGTCACTCACGCATTGTCTGCCCAGAACCTGTGTGCTTTCTGATGTCAATAACCAAAGGTGCTTTACTAGTACCCCTAGCAGGGAGACAATGGGGATAACCAATGCCTCGCCAACGCCCTTTGGCATTTTGAAATTTTCTTCTCATTAATTCTTAAATTAAGGGCTTAGATTGAATGTCTTATCCTGTGACCTGTATGTCTTTTCAAGTCAAAGGAGTGATTTCTTAGAACCAGGCAATGTCATTGTCCACTGTAACCATTCATTTGGTTCTTTGCCAGATTCCCCAGGAGCACAAGCTGCTGCAAGGAGCCATTGGTACTTTAGGATGATGAAGGGGCCATTTCAGGCAAATGTGCCTCTCTTTCACAGAAGCCTGTTTCCATCCGACACACACCGCAGTGTCCTCTGACACCGAGGAACTGGCAGGCTCCAGGACTGCCTGCTTGATTAGCGACAATGTTTCTTTACCCAGCACAGGTCTCTGATTTAACTTGTCATGTGGAGAAGAATAGGCACAGCTTCATGCACTCCAGAGTCAGGGAAGGTGTGTGGGTATCTGCCTTGGAAGTTCAGAGTGGTGTGGTTAACAGTTTGGGCCTGATTTCTGTTGAATATAGCACAACTCACTCACATTCTGCCCTTGGTTTTATTGTTGTTGTTGCTAAGCAGTGATTATAGGAAAATGTGTCTCAAAAGATTTCTGGGATAGAGCATTATAGAAAGTAAATGTCTATTTTTAAATTTATTTATTTTTAAAATGTCATTGTGCACTCACATTCCAACTAAAGTTCTCCCTTCCACTCCTCCTTTTCCCACCTCCCCTCCAGCTCACCCCCGTCCGTTCCTCCCACCAGGTAGGAACTTCCTTCCCTGGGGAGTCCACTCAGTAGGGCACATTAAATTAGGCCAGGAACAAGCTCCTCCCCTCTTCATTAAGTTTGAGCATGGCATTCCCTCATAGTGGATGGGCTCTAACAAGTTAGTTCATGCACCAGGAATAGACCCTGGTCCTGCAGCCAGAGGCCTCTCAGATAGCCTAAACTTTACAACTGTCTCCAGCATATGGAGAGCCTAGTTTGGTCCCGTGGAGGCTTCACAGCTGTCTGTCCGGAGTTCTTGAGTTTCCAGGAACTCGGTTCAGCTGTTCTGCAGATTTCTCCATCATGATCTCACGTGTTCATGTAGTCTTTTCTCCTGCTCTTTGTCTAGATTCCCGGAGCTTGGCCTGGTGCTTGGTTGTGGATTTCGGTATCTGTTTCCATCAATTACTGGAAGAAAGTCCTAACTTCTTTGGATCTGTGGATTGTAATCTGTTTATCCTTTGCTTTATATCTAATATCCACTTACGAGTGTTTCTCTTTTTGAGACTGGGTTACCTCACTCAGGATGTTTTTTTCTAGTTCCATTCATTTGCCTGAAAATTGCATGATGTCCATTGTTTTTTACAGCTGAGTGATTCATTGTGTAAATGTACAACATTATTTTTTCCGTTCTTCAGCTGAGGGGTATCTAGGTTGTTTCTGGGTTCTGGCTATTACAAATAATGATGCTATAAATATTGTTGAGCAAGTGTCCTTATGTTATGATTAAGCATTCTTTGCGATGAATATGCCCAGGAGTGATATCATTGGTTCTTGAGGTAGACTGGTTCCCAATGTTCTGAGAAACCGCCATACTGATTTCCAAAGTGGCTGTACAAGTTTGCACCCCCACCAGGAGTGAAGTGTTCCTTTGAGTCCATATCCTCTCCAACATAAGCTGTCTTCACTATTTTTGATCTTAGCCATCCAGGCATGTGTAAGATGGTATCTCAGAGTCTTTTTGATTTCATTTCCCCAATTATCAAGGATGTTAAGCAATTCTTTAAATGTCTTTTGGTCATTTGAGTTTCTTCTGTTAAGAATTCTCTGTTTAGTTCTCCACCCCATTTTAATTGGATTATTTGGTATTTTGCTGTCTAGTTTCTCGAGTTCTTTACATATTTTGGAGATCAGCCCTCTGTCAGACGTAGGGCTGGAGAAGATCTTTTCCCATTCTGTTTCGACTTGTTTACTGTGGCCTTTGCCTTTTCAGTTACAGGAGGTCCCATTTATTGATTGTTGATTGCTGACTGTAGATCTCAGTGTCTGTGCTATGGTGTTCTATTCAGGAAGTGGTCTCCTATGCCAATGCATTGAAGGCTGTTCCCCACTTCTCTTCTATCAGGTTCAATGTGAACTGGCTTTATGTTGAGGTCCTTGATTCACTTGGACTTGAGTTTTGTGCAAGGCGATAGATATGGATCTATTTGCAATCTTCTGAATGATGTCATCCAGCTATGCCAGCACCATTTGTCAAAGATGTTTTCCTTTTCTCATTGTACCTCTTTGGCTTCTTTGTCAAAAATCAGGTGCTCATATGTGTGTGGATAAATGTCAGGCTCTTCAATTTGATTCCATTGATCCGCGTGTCTGTTTTTGTGTCAACACCGAGCTATTTTTATTACTATAGTTCTATAATAGAGCTTGAGGTCAGAGATGGTGATGCCTCCAGAAGTTCCTTTATTGCACAGGATTGTTTTAGCAAGTCTGGGTTTTTGTTTTTCCTTATGAAGTTGAGTAATGTTCTATAAAGGTCTGTGAAAAATTGTGTTGGGATTTTGATGAAGATTGTATTGAATCTGTAGATTGCTTTTGTTAAGATTTCCATTTTTATTATGTTGATTCTACCCATCCAACAGTGTGGGAGATCTTTCCATTTTCTGATGTCTTCTTCAATTTCTTTCTTTAGAAATTTAAAGTTCTTCTCATACAGGTCTTTCACTTGTTTGGTTAGAATTACCCCAATATATTTTATGTTTGTGGCTATTGTAAATGGTGATGCTTCTCTGATTTCTTTCTCAGCCCTTTTACCTTTTGTGTATAGGAGAGATATTGATTTTTTTTGAGTTAAACTTGTATCCTGACACATTATTGAAGGTGTTTATCTCCCAGGAAGAGGTTTTGGAGTCATTTATTTTTTTTGTATTGTTTTCTTGTTCCTATTTTGGTGACTTCAGTTCTCAATTTGATTATTTCCTGGCTTCTAAGGTCATGGAGGTCACATAGCAATTAGTTAATGGTGATGGAATTTTAATCTTTGTTTGTAAGACTCCAGAGCTAAAGATCAAAATCTCTATAGACAACATTGAGAGTCATTCCTCAGGCACTGCACTTTAAAAAAAATCCTTATTTCAGAATATAATATAGTTACAATAATTCTCTCTTCCCTTTTGTCCCTTTAAACCCTCCCATAAACTCTTGCCCACTCTCTTTCAAGTTCATTGCCTCTGCCTCTTTTTCACTATATTATTGCATATATATATATTGCAAATATTTAGTGTCTAAAGAGGAAGATCATAGGAATGAAGACAAAGAGCATCCAGACCCTGACCAAGAGGCCCCTGGAGTGGGAGAAGCTCTCCAAAGTTGGCAGAGGTCCGAAATGACCCTCAGTGAAGGGAACTGGTCTCAAAATGCATGATGGGAGAGCAAGATTTCCCTCCAACACATAAGGTGTAATGTTGAAGGCATTGTGCATTTTACACTCTTGAGGCAACTACACTTTTAAATGAAGTAGTTTTCTATTTTCAAGATGCTTCTCAAAAGATGAGTGCACAATCAGGCATTTGTACAAATGAGCGAGAGCTCATAACACAGAACAAGACACCACATCTTCACTGAAGCCACATGTGGAATAGAAGTCATTTTGTGGAATATGTCATTTTAGCACCAACTTCAGTGCACCGCTGTGGGGCTGGGTTTTTCTGATGAAACCAAAAACATAATCAGGTTGGGAATGCCATCTTCATGCCTGGAAACACAATTTAACTGCATATCATTTTGAATTTTGTAGGTTATCTGTTCTTTGATTTGGAAGTTGGTCCATAGCCAATTCAGTTTTGATCTGACCGTATATCAGAGGCAGGAGAGCACTCATCTGGGACACTTTTTATGACTCTCATCCTGTAACATGGACTAGGATGCCTGATAACAGAAGATACCATATAGATATGCGGTCATTTTGCTGTAAAAGGCCATCTGCCTACCACGGCACAACACGGTTACAGAAGCATAAAATGAAGACCCAAATCCCTTTATACCCCTGAAGACCAGATGTCTTACGACATGACTGATGGGTGGGGTGAAACTCTCCCCAGTGCCTGGGCAGTAGGTTGATAATAGGCAGTAGGCAATAGAGCTAGCTGTTGGGAATTTGAAACACAATTTCAATTTAGCATTTCATCACCCAAATCCAGCTCGAAGCTGATTTTTTTTAATTTAGTGATTTTTATGAGGAAATTTAGGAAAGCATGATTCTTTGCGACATGCAAAATATAGCTGTTTGCTATCTTACTCTAGCTTTGGCTGGCTCTTTAAAAATGCTATGTATTTGGAATAAGCTTGGTGTTTCTTTTCTTAGGAAACAGCAAACTTAGTTTAAACAATGCAATGAATTAGAAACTCAAGAGGCAACTATTTTACCCCTGCTTTTGTGTATAGTGTGCTTTGTAACTATGGGCAATGCATTTAACCTGCAGAGGGAACTGGAAAACTTACCGAAGTGTTTCCTCCCAGGGTGGCGAGTTCTGTAATGCTCCATGAAGCCCTGAGTGCGTTGGAGTTAATAGCAATGATTATATTCTTCTAAGATGAGCTTCTCACTTTTGTGGAATTACTTTAATATGCTGTTCAATTGGAAAAGATATGAGAAATGAACCTCTCTGATTCCTGACTTTGGCTGAGAGTCTTGGATGGCCAACGAGACAATCTGTTTTTGCTGGCTACTGCTCCCGGGTTAGTTAACGGCAGCCATTCAGACGCTCACGGCAACATCTATTTTCACGGAGTGGTGGTTTTCTGGTTCCAGTGATGGTCTTGGCATTCTTTGCAGCCCAAGCAAAAAAGACCCCTTTCCTGGCCTTCTCTTGTGCTGCAGTTTGGGGCCCATAGCTCACATTCTCTGTGCTTCCTCAGGCTCATCAGTCAGTGTGTGACCATCTGTCTTTGTACCATTAACCCACCCACTGGGCATGGCACAGTTGTTGTTTTCCGTGTCTCTTCTTGTGAATTATGTGTCGTGGCTGCTGTGCAGTCTGAGGTACATGTTGGCCTGGTGACAGCTCTCTCAGATAGGATATGGGTGGCAAATGTGTTGTGAGAATGGGAAGCTGGAGCAGAGTTTGGTCCTGGGATTCCAGGGATCAGATAAGAGTGATCGAGCTGTTGCCAATCATGCCATCGAAAGGGGGGAGCGATGGGAAAATGTCACTCTTTCCTGGTCAGCAGATAGGATGAGAATCCAGGGGCACAGAGGAGAAAATCAAATGGAGGTTGAAGCCGTCCTCTGGTTGTGGAAGACAAACAATAGCAGAAAGAGAGTGACAACACCAGAACAGTTAGCAGGAGTTATTGTGTGCTTCCTTTGTTTTCTCTAATGAATCCCATCCCAGGGCCAGCACAGGTGGCTTCCTATAGGCCACTCCTGCTGCTGGGCAAGAAAGAACCAAAGTCTATTGTCTCTGGAGGCCCAACCCAACCAGGGCAGAAGAATAGCCACTGTCAAGGAGAGAAGACAGAGTACCAGGGCAGTGGCTGAGCCACTCTGGGTTTTTATGTTGGCTTTCTAGAATTCTGTGAAAGAATTCTAGGAGATGCTAGGCGTGGAGTGTGGTAATAGTGGCACGGAGGGCATCAGGCTACTGAGTGCTGTCTCAAGAAAGAGACTGTGGGAACTAGGGAAGAGGCATGCCCTCCCTTCCATTTATGTTTTTACTGAGGTTAATATATCAGCACAGATTGATGAGTGTTTACTTATTCCATGGTTTTAAAATTTTTGGTTATTGTTATATTTCGTGTAGAAGCTAGATAGAGTTTAATCCAGAATAAAGTGGAGCTTTCTCAAGGAGTGAGAGTAGACAAGGACTGAAGATATGGTAAGAGAGGGCTTTATTATGGGTTTTAGTTTAATGTTATTGTTTATTTTGTTTGTCTAGTTTTCTTTTTCTGGCCATTAAGAGGTCATGTGGTTGCTTCCTGTGTCTAGGCTCATATAATAGCATTGTGTCCCAGCCTAGGAATTAATCACATATTTAAGGTATCTTAAATGGAAAATGGTGTTTGGAAACCGAAATGATCATGACTGCTTGGGCACCAATGTTTCTAAGCCCTCTCAGCAAACAAAACTAGGAAACGTTTATGTATTTAGGTGCACATGTGTGTGCTTATATGACTTGCAGCTGTATCCATTTGCATATCTGTTTATCTCTTGAAAGCTACAGCTTTATTTTGCTACCTCTTACTCCAACTTAGTTCTTGTACTTCTCTGGAATTTCTTTCCCTCACAGGAAAGACTCTGGGTCCCTGCGTAGAACTGTGTTTATTTATTTGATCAATGCTGGTTTATAGCTAAGGTGATTTTAGCAATGCTAACCTAGGCCTCTGTGAGAAACACATTTTCTAACTAAGTTGGAGAAATTGTACATGGGTTTTCTTTCTTTTTTTTTTTTTGTCTTTGGATGTAGGCTTGTTTTGATAATATATTTATTTCCCCGCAAATTTAGATTTCAAGGTGCCCTTCCTCTGTATCAGCTCTAGTGAGGTCATTATCGCTTGAATGGATTTTTGGAGGTGTGGGTTATCACTGGAATGCAGCAATGTGCAAACTGTCTGCAGATAACAAAGATGCTTGTATTCTGAGGGAAAAAGTTCGCCCAAGTTTACTTACTTTATAATTGAAAGCATCCATTTTGGTATAACTTTTTGATACTCCCTGCTCCCCAGCATCACCTCCAAAATAAATATTTCTGTGAAGTTTTAAAGCACATTACTAAATGTAGGCCGGAAGTTCATCCTATCCACAGACATTTTAGTTTCTGGTTACAGAATTATAAAACAAGATAACTTGAATTTTTCTTCTATAACCCACTTGGATAGAATTCATCTCTTGGTAGGATTTCAAAATAGTGGATAATAATCTATATCTATATATATGGAAATCTTTATGATATTTCTATATCTATATTTTGTGTGTCTTCCTCAAATTTATTTCTATAACTATAAGCTATACACCTGAGAACAATTCTTTCTTTCTACTGGGGTCTTACACAGATGATCTTAACTTCATGATGGGACTCCTGAATGTTGGGACTAAAGGCAACATGTACCTCATCATGAAGCTTTTCAAAGTGTAAGTTTTTACAAAGCCAATGAAGATGCTCAAATTTGTTTAAAATGTGTGATAAATTAAAATAAGAATGTAATGGCCTTTCTATCTGGTAAGAGGCCAAGGGTTAAACAGAGGTAATGAATAAATGCAATTCATTCATAGTTCATACAATTATGTTAAGACGAGAAACTAGATTCTGGGAAAACAGCTGCCATTAAGATAGAAACGTCTCCATTTTATGGAATTTGTGTTAGAACGGAAGATAGAAGAAATGTAAAATCAGTGTACTGTATAACTTGAAGAAAGTAAGTGATATGGAAGAAAAAGCAAGAAGAGTTGGGATCTGGTGTGCATCATACATTTATCTGGGATTGTCAGTAAAGAAATCATTGAAAATGTGCAGGTTGAGGAAAAACGCTGGAGGAGGTGAGGGAAGAAAGCAAGAGGAATCTGTGTGAATAAATGGCATCTAGACCCAAGGTAGGACCACACCTCACGAAGGAGCCACCACAGGGTCAGAGTGTCAGGAATGGGATCAAGTTGAGAAGGTAGTGAGATGAGATGCAGAGCAAACAGAGTAGTGATGAGCACTTGCCTTGAAAGCTCTAATTTTCAGTTACATTGCAAAGGCAAACTACTTGACCAGTTGCTAGATGTGATCAAGGCCTCATTTGTGTGTGTGTGTGTGTGTGTGTGTGTGTGTGTGTGTGTGTGTGTCTAAAACTGTGGTTACTACATACAATATGTGACCATCACCATTTTGACTAAGGTAGGGTGACTTCAATGCCATTTTGACTAAGGTCAGGTAACCTTATTGCCATATTAACTCAGGGCAGGTCAAGGGACCAAGTCCCACTATCTTTATGGAGGTATTCCTTGACTAGTCTTGTGGTTTACTTATGTTTTTGTTTCTAAATTCCTCTTATTCTTCCCCCTCCTCTCTATCTCTGTCCTTATTTTGGAGAGGCAACTTCTGCCTCTCTCCCTTCTGCCCCCTTCTGCTGTTCTTCCACCCTTCTCCTGATGCTGCTGGGCCCTGCTCTGTCTCTTGGGCTCAGCTCTGGTTCCCTGCTTGGCAGCCAAACAGGCATTCTGTTCCCCCTTCTCTGCTGCCTCCCACAGCAGCAAAGGAATTGTCTCTTTCATTCATGGAGCCCTGTTTCTACCACTGCTGTGCTGCAGGCAAAAGTCCTAAACCTGAACCTTCTACCAGCCCACTTCCAACTTTCCATCAGCTGCTGAGACAATTGGTAAGATTGTCCCATTTTTGGCCTAGTGTCTTTCATGTGACTGCCCTTTCTTGGCTTCTCCCCTAGCACCACACTCACTGAGCAGAGCATTCCTTTTTGGTGTTTGGGGCCCTTCAAATATTTTTCTGCCTCATTGCTTCCCATAGCTAAAAATGTGAGTGGACCAATTGGAGTGGTCTTCACACTGTTTGGATTTGTTTTTGTTTTGTTTTTGGACCTCTTATAAGTGGTCCTCACTGTGTGGGCTACTTGGAGTGGTCCCTAGCCTCTGGTTCCTGAGCCCATAGGCTGGGAATCAGCTTGACTTTATTATCAACCCCTGCACTAGCCTGGAGGTATCAAGTTTTCAGCTATGGAAAACCAACCGCATTTCTAATTTCTACCAGCGGATGGCTAAATTTAAATAGTCCTACCACGTGGACAACCATGGCTACTGCCATTTTCTTTGAGTTTAACAAGGGGAGGAGACAGAGGTTCTGCCCCTAGGCAAAGAGCTCTAGCAGTAGGCTCTCCCACCCCAGCCAGCTTACTTTTACTCACTTTTTATTTAACTATATGTGTATAAAACTCAAATTCAACTGGGTGTAAATGCACGTATATTTACTGTTAAATGTTAAATAATTGTCTGTTCATTATATCTCATTCCAGACTACAAAACAATAAGTATCATGTTTTAAATTGGTATGTACTTTTAAGTCTCTTATAAAAAATACTGTGTATGTAATCCAACCCTGCTTTAAAATATATTAAGCCATTCTCTACTATTGTCAGTTCCACTATTAAGGTTCTATTGCAAACAGTTTTTTTCCTTCTTTGTCTTTCACAAGTATAAATCTCACTTGTTAAGTTGAGAGCCATTACAGTCAAGCTTGGACCCAGCTCTCGAGGCAGATTCTATACTGTAGTTATAACTTATCTATACCTAATAAACAGCCCTCAACTGCTCAGAGATCTGGGGAATATAGCATTTAAATGATTAATTTTTAAAAGACTTTTCATACCAGAGACAGGTTGGCTCCTAGCAGCACTCAGTTTCCTCCAAAGAACACGGAAGACAAATGGGCACAGAACAACAAAATTTGCTTCATCAACTTCCAAGCACTGACCACTGGGGAAAACTGCTTTTCATCTAAACTAAAGATCTCCAGATGTGGAGAGATCACTGGAATTGATGGCCTAGCTGCTAGGGTCAAGGTAGGTTTGTCTTCCTACAGATTTCCAAACCACAAGATCTTCTAATATGTGACAGGCTTTGTGCTAAACAGCAAAAGACGAATATGAACCTCAATGACAATGGAGGACCTTGAGGAATGTCTCTAGGTAGTCAACCAAGTAAGTTTTCTGTCACTTTTGGATCAATAGCTCAAGTAAAATTTTATTCTTCTCAACGATCTCTGATGCAGTCTGACAGCTGAGAGGTTTTGTCAGTTTAAAATGACAGCCTCACCAAACAAATTTCAGTAAAATACTAATATAAGTTATTAAGGTGTGTACCTGCAAGTTATAAAGATGTGAGAACAAATACAAGTTATCAAATTTCTCTCTCATGATGCCTTTCATAGTCTTAAAAATGCTTTTTATTGTGCAAAAAAAAACCCTCTCATAGTCATTCTTACATAAATGTGCTAAAACTTATGTTTCACAAGCCTAAACAATTCTTTTGAATTCCAGGGAGCTGAACTGAACAGGTCAGATACACCCTTCTCAATTCCCTGATCCCCCAAATATTTTCTTCTTATATTTAACTTTGTCCTCTGTTCTGCCAACACCTTGCCAGGTCCAGGAGACACCAGACAGTTCCATAACACAAACCTTGGACAAGCGAAAGGTTACCAGCTACCCCAGGATGTGACCAGCTTTCAGCTTTCTCATGTCCCCCCAAGACAACGCCCACAAATAAGCAGGAAGCAGTCTTGTGAATCCACCATCCCAGTTTCTTTAACCTGTTGTGCCTAAAATCCCACCTTTTTATTATAAGAAAGAGATGGGAATGTTATGATCTGCTGGCCTGGTCTGTCACCTGAGTACCCTGTCCCTTTAAGAGACAATCCCCGCCCACTCCCAACCTTTTCCTTCTGCTTTTTCTTCCAGCCTGCACCCTTTCTCTTTCTGTCTCTCTCTTGAAGAGTATATTTTCTCCTTTCTGTTAAAACCTTGATTTTACTCTAATTAAAAATTAGAAAATTAGGAGTGATCCTCCACAAACTTTTACAGCCATCTATATGCAATTAGTGTTTAACAAAGCATCCTGAGCTTTCTTTCCTGTAACCAGAAATAAAATTTAATGTTCCAGTTAAAGCCTACCCCTCCCAACTGTATGTTGAATCCATTCTTTCTTTATTCCTAGCTATCTATATACCTACCTACCAATCTTTGTACCTACCTATCTTCTATCTATCTATCTATCTATCTATCTATCTATCTATCTATCTATCTATCTATCTATCTATCTATCTAATCTATCTTTTAGATATTTTTAATTGAAAATATTTTACACAATATATCCTGATCACCATTTCTACGCACCCAACTCCTCACAGATTCTCTCTACATTCCCTCCTGTGCTGGCTAGTTTTGTGTCAACTTGAAACAAGCTCGAGTTATTTGAAAGGATGGAATCTCATCTGAGAAAATGCTTCCATCAGATCTTGCTGTAGGGCATTTTCTGAATTAATGATTGGTGGGGGAGGGCCCAGGCCATTGTGGGTGGTGCCATACCTGAGTTAGATAAGGAAGCAGGCTGAGCAAGCCATAATGAGTAAGCCAGTAATCAGCACCTTTCCTTGGCCTCTTCTGCATTGGCTCCTGCCTCCACATTCTTGCCTGCCCTGGTAAGTTCCTGTCATCACTGCTTTTGATGATGAATGGCTATATGGAACTGGGAGTGAAATGAACACCTTTCTCCCTAAGTTGCTTTTGGTCATTGAGTTTCATTACAGCAATTGTAGCCCTAACTAAGAAGCTACCCATGCAACGCCACGTGCTTTCTTTCTTTCTTCCTTGTATGCAACAACAAGTAATGAGAAAAAGGACCATGAAAGCGGTACATAAAAGGGGGCACATGAAAGGGCTTGGAGGGAAAGAGAAGCAGGAAATAACATGATTGTAAGATAATCCCAAAAGGAAAGAAATAATTAAAAATCGAAAGTCACTGACACACACACACACACACACACACACACACACACACAAACGTAAAACCTCCTGAAAGGAGCAACAACAAAAAACAAGCAAAAATTATCAATATCTTCCTTCGCCAATCCATTTCTTTATTTTGCTTTGTAATATGATTCTATAAAAATATTTTTTTCCTATTCTTCATTGTATACTTTTACAGCCTCTCATGCAACGATTTTAGTTAGGGCCATTTCTGTTGGCTACAGCACTGACAATTGCTCTTGTCAAGGTCTCAAGAGTCATGTTGTTAAACCCACTGCTCAGATCTCAGCTTCATAGCAACAACAGGCGTCAACTCTTGGCTGCTCATTTCCTTCATTCCATGGTTTCCTGGGTACCACACTTACCAGGTTTCTTTTCTTCACAGTAGCCCTCTCTCAGGATTATTTGCCAATTCCCACTCTCTTCTCTGTAGCTAATAATCGGGGTTCCTGAAGTTTTACTTCACAAGTCTCTTCTTTATTGATATTGACTTTCTTGGACTTCATCTAATCTCATGCATTTACTTACTCTCTATATGTTAACAACTCCAAAATCCCTATCTTCAGCACAGACTTCTATTCCCACCTTACTTCACTTCCAGCTGTTAGACTATACTTTTGGTTGGAAATCTAATTCCTCATTATCACTTTAAGCCATTATCACTCATTTTGTTATTGCTATTGTCAGAAAAAGAAAAATATATAGGTTATTCTCAAGTGTGTACTTTGGTAATTTTTTTTGGTCTTTAACTATTTGTTAATTTCAATTTCATTCATTTTTAACTGTAGATTTCAGTATATTAAATACATTTAGAGTACTTTTCAATTAGCAGTACTCTCATTCCCTAAACACAGACTTTATCCTCATTAAATGAGTTTCATTCTGCTAGTCTCTTATTTTCCACCCCATTGACTTGCATTATGCTATGCTTCTCACACATTTGATCATGCTGGGTCCTATGCACACTAGAATCATTCTAGGACTGTTACTTTAGCATCTGTATTTTTTCAGATAATGATTTTAAGGTGAACATCATATATTCCTATAGTAAAAAGCACTCTGTTCAAGTGGCAGAGAAATCCTCAGCATCTACAAAAAAGCACTTCTCTCTGGAGGCATCGCTTCACTTGGTTCTTCAGTTTAGTGAGATGAGGAGATGGGCTTGTAGGTGAAAAGAGAATGACTCACGGAAAACAATAACTTCACTGGGAGCACAGACCTCACACTCATTGATCTGGCTCACCAGGGATAATAGGCAAAATGATATATTTAAAGAGCTGCACGAATTTAAGAGCATTGAGTAAAAAGTTCAGTTCAGGATACGTCTTAAAGACAGATATAACAGAATTTGCTGATGAAACAAAGAGAGGAGTCAAGAACGCTAGCAATGTGTTTGGCCTGGGGAACTAAAATCACGAACATCTGCTGGTGGAAGTGTGATCTCACATTACTACTGAGCCTGTAAATGTTCCAACCTTTTTTGAGAAGCAAAATGGTTTCATGAGTTTAAATCATTCATATTTTCAGAATCATTGTCCTTTTTTCAATAAAAGGAAAAACCTATATACAATATAATCATTATAATATTATCCAGGGTAGTATCATGGAAAATGTGTTTAATATAACATTAAGTGAAACATGCAATAACACATTTACCAAAATTATAAAAATATAAACTCTTTATGGAAGTGGGCAAGTCAAAATGAATATTTGCAAAAATAAAACCCATTGTGCTAAGCCAGAATGAAGAGAGGTACTTAAATTTTTAAATTAAAATATTATATGATGTTTTGTCATATTTTTGTATTCATAAGAGAAAATAATGTTCGACATCAAATTAGGTGTCATGTCTATTCTAGAAAACAGATGTATCCCTTTAAATAGCTCTTCTTCCAAGGCATTTGCTTATATCCAATAATAACATGGTTAACAATTTCTTATTCAGATTTACAATGATTTTTAAAGTTTTTTTTAAATAAATGAAGTCCTATAGATTTCTACTTCAAGAATTTTGTTTTACCCCAATATTATTGTTTGAGTCTGCAATGTTCAGTGAAAGCTCATGTTTTGGAGACTTGGCCCGAGCTGGTGGCATTATTGAAGGTGGCATGTGGAAGAGAGTTTAGGCGGTGTCACCTAGTTGGAGGACACAACATGCTTAAAGCTTGCTGTGCCCTTCTCTTACTTCTCACTTCCTAGCTCCATGACATGGAGTTTGCTTCTCCACAGTTTGCCATGATATCTGCATCCCTACTACTAGAAACAGCACAGCAGGCTGACCATGGACAGAATCCTCTGAAAACTACATGCAAAAAGGAATGAATCTCCCCCAATTTGTCACAGGACACACACACTCAGAGACCTAATAGCCGACTGAAGAATGACTGAAAAATGATTTGGGGTGAAAGCCCAATTTTTTCTTGACTGCAGTGAATCTCAGTAACTCTAAGTTCAGTTTTGCAATTGCAAAATGCAGTTTCCTTTCTCTTCCACCCATGTAATGAGGGAGTTGTGAAGAACAGTGGCTATGACATGTCTGGAACCATCTTTAAATCATTACAGAAACATGGCGATGCACGGTAGCTTAGGTTCATACTATTTCTTCTTCTTGAAGACTGCATCTTACATTTTTAGCATCAAATGATCCCAGGTGAAAAACATCCTTTCGAATGCTACTAGTTGTGGTTTTTAAAAGAAAACAAGTAATAATATGAACGTGTCTTTTTCCCAATAGGAAAAAAAATGGGATGCTAATAAATCGTATGTTTATCTCATAAGGATTAGTAAAAGATTAAAAATAACAGATTAATTCACGGTATAATCTTCTTATATGCATCCTTAGCACATGCATATTGGAAAAAGACAAACAGTAAAAGTTAAACAAGTTTTAAGCTTAAAAAAAGAAGCAGCAGGCTATTTAGAACTACACTGCTTGCTCTTTAATAGGTCTTTTGGAGGAGGCTGGACTACAAGATTAGGTTATTAACAAAAGAAAATAGGCTCAACTATATACAAGGTATCCTGTGTACAGAAAAGAGCTGGCAGAGTCTTAAACCTCAGCACTTTCTTGAAGAGGAAGATTTAGAAAGGCTGCAGTCACACAGAACTGTAGGATGGAGAAAGCATCAGAATTCAAATTAAAATAGTTAAATTATGGCTCTCCTGAAGTAGCATATTTCAGCAGTACATATTTAAGAATCACAAACAAAAAGCAAATGAAAGGGTCCGTTGGTCTGCAACAAATCTTCCCATTCTTTCTAAATCTGCCTGCATGTTATGGGATAATATTCACTGGGACGAAAATAGAAAGCATTGTAAACTGAGAGATGCCAATTATTATTTTTGAAAAGACAACCGAAATTTGCACAAAGTTTACAGCTATGGCTGCAAATCTCCACAATAAGAAGCAATGCGATTATACAGTAGACTCGCTAAAAACAGACCATCCCATGCCTGATCAGTGACAGAAATAATCTGACAATGGCAATGGGTTTGGGCCCAGAGCCAAAGTGAAGCAAATGAAACAGGAGAAGAAGGCGTGTTGGAAGAACTCGGTCCCCTTCTTTTGAGGGTCTCGTCTCCATCCCAGTCTCCTTTCCCGTCAGTCACTCTTCATCCTCTCCCTCCAGACTGCAGACCCGCCCCTTCCTAGTTATGCTGAGCCAGCCCTCTCCACAGTGGCTTCTGAGGAGAAACAAAGCTAGTCAATTAACCAAAGAAGAAAGTGAATCCTCATCTTGTCATCATTAAAATGTGAAAATCCAAGTTTTCTAAAGTCCTTTCCAGCTCTAAAAGCATACTTTCTGATAACTGGCACTGATCCACCAGTTTCAGAGGGACCAGTTTCTAATAGCAGGACCTGCTGTTAACAGTCTCTTACAGGTAGGCTGTTTCCACCACCATTCATTATGTTTTGGTACAGGAACTTTTACTTGTCCTTGCGTTGTGTTCTCTGTGTTTGCATCTCCATCTTCCTTCTTTTCTTGGCCAGACCCCAGGTTCTGCTAGGATATAATCTCTGAGCCATCCATGTAATAAACAAACAAACCAACTAGCTGCACGGAGGTGGAGATTAACTTGCCGCACAGCTGGGAGATGCAGCGTATTGTACCCTGCCATCGGTACTAACTGACCAATAAATTCATACCTAGGTTGGAATGAACTCATTTGTTCCGTGAATTTTTAAGTTCTTCTCCTTGGTCTTGTGGTACCTGGGTTACTGTACTAATTCTTTCATCTCTGTGTGAGATTGTTTTCCTCTCTGAAGTTTTAAGGTCTCTATCTTAAAGAGAGCTGAAAACACAATAAAGATTGTATTTTTGAAGTTTATTTACTTAGTATTATTGTGACTGTTCTTTTCAGCCCATAGAAACCTTTATTATGAATCTTACAATTTTCTTCCCATTTTTCTCTTTACTGTTTTCCTGGAATAGGTAGGTATTAGCCAGTGGCCTGATCTCCTGGCCTGATTCTGTGAACCTTCCTTTTCTCCTGTTTCCAACCTCTGTTCTTTCTTTTACCTCTCTCATTTCAAAATATCTACATTTTATTTTCTAACTTTGTCTTTGTATTCTATATTTCTACCATTATATTCTTCATGCTCAGGAAGCTCAATTTAGTTTCCTGGAAAAAAAATCTTTTCTATAACCCAAAATTTGTTCCCCTGGATACTAGGCTTTTTTTTTTTAATCTTCTATCACAGTTTCATCAGGAATGTTCCCTATAGGTTAATGTTCTAAACACTGGTCCTTGGTTTGTGACTTCTTGGAAGGCTGTGGGGCTTTAGAAGGTGGAAGCTAATTGGCAGAGGTAGGTGATTGTTTTGAGCATTTGAAGGCTACATTCACTTGGGGTCCCATTACCTCTTTCCGCTTCCCTGTCTCCATATGTGAGGAGCCTGCAACATATACAAACCTTCACCAAAACTTCTTCCAGCACTTCAGCATTGAACAAGCCTCTGGAACCATGAGACAAAGTCAACTTCTCCTTCTTTAAGTAGTTTCTGTCAGATATTTAATCACACTGACATTAGAAGTAGCTAATAGAAAGATCTTAATTTTTTGTTTGTTGGATTTCTTCTTCCTTTGGCATTCTCGTTTCTTTTCACTTTTTTGTAGTCATTTGTCTGCTGCAATCTTTCTCATTTGTGTTGGATACCAGTCTCAATTATCCAGACAATCTTGACTCAACTTCCCAGATAATTTATTCATGTTCAAGACAGAGGCCCTAAAGACAGATTTCAATTCTTTGTATACTAGTAGAATGTATCAATGTTGGCTTGTGTCTGAGTAGAACCTTGGCATTTTACTTAGAGCTGTATAACTATTTGTGTATATGAACACAATTCCTTTGCTAGCTACTGGTTATGTGGGCTGTCCTTTTGTATATGTGCTGTTGGTTGATGAAGGAATCTGTTTTGACCAATGGCTTAGCAGAGTGAAGCCACATGAGAAATCTGAATATATATATATATATATATATATATATATATATATATATATATATAAAGAGTAGGTGGAGTCAAGGAGATGCTATATATCCTCTAAAGGAGAAAGGTGCCAGAACATTACCGGTAAGCCACAACCACATGGAGACACATAGATCAATAGAAATAAGTTACTTTAAGATGTAAGAGCTAGCTAATAATGCACCTAAGCCATTAGCCAATAAGTGTGGCAATTAATATAGTTTAGTGTGTTTATTTGGATTTGGGCAGCCAGGAAATGAAAGCACAGTCTCTGTGTAAAACTGGTTCCCTGAGGAAGTATCTCTCCAATTGTGTTGGGGTCAGAGATTGGCTGTCCTGTGCCTTCAACAAGGAAAAGGAGGCTGGAGTACCAAGAGAGGGTCTTACTGTTCAATTTTAAGAATGAGTTTTAACTCTCAGTCTCTATTATGCCTAGGGTTGACCCTTGTCTCTGCTGAAATGAGACAGCTGGCTAGGTTGTGTGACTGCTAGGGGTCCGACTGTTCTTTCTATAAATTTCAAATGCTGCATGTGTGTACATATATTTATGCACGTTTGTGTTTGAGAGTACATGCACACATGTGTGCTGGTGTGTGCCAATGTCAGAAGTCAACCTCAGGGGTTGTGACTCAGAAGCCATCCACCCTTTTGAGAAAGGGTCTTTTGCTGGTACCAGGGGCTTGCAGACTTGGATGTGCCTACAGGCTAGTAAGGCCTGACAATTTGTCGGATTCCAGCTCCAGTACTGGAAATGAAACTCACCTCTCATGGTTACATGACCACTCTTTACTGATTTAACTATGACCTCAGCCCTTAGTGTTTTGTGGCGTGACATTTTCTTTTGCTAACTCACAAGCTTTCCTGGGTCAGATATTTTACAGTTTTTCAAATATTATTACTTTGTTTACATCATGTTTGATGATGTTTTTGGTATTTGTGTTTATTTTCCTCCTTTATAAAATTTTAGCCATGATTTTTTTTCTAAGCAACAGAGCAAACTTATATTTTTGCTTTCATGGTGAAGCATAGATTATAATTACTAAATTATAGATGATAAAACAACTCCCCCTTCCTTTAGATAATAAGCACAATGTACACTGATTTTTCTTCCATGTGGGGTTTTCTAGTTAGAGTATATCTTTGATTTATATGAAAATCCAGAGACACGGTGGTTTCATATATGCTTGAGAAATCTGTATCTTTTGCTTAGAGCTGGCTGAAGCAAAGCAAAATATTGAGAATAGATTTTTGGTCTTTCAGAATCTTTTAAGACAAGTCAGAGATATTATTTCTTCTTCCGTTCCATTCATAAGGACTGACAGGAGCTGACAAGCCGCAATATTTTGCTCTTCGGTTAACAGTCTCTGTCAGGATTCTTGTTGCTCTCAAATGTCCATTTGTATGCTTCTTAGTTTTATTCCCAGCTGCTGTGATAAAATGCTCTGACAAAAGTAACTTAACTTAGGTGAGGCAGGTTTATTTCCTCTCTTAATTTCCTGTTACATTCCTTAATTCTCGGAATCAAGGCAGCAGGAACTTGAAACAGCCACATCTATGGCCAAAAGCAGAAGAATGCATGCATATATGACTAAACTCAGCTTCAATTTTCCACTTTTATACAGGATCTCTTGGCTAGGGAATGGTGCCACTCACTGTGGACATGCCCTCCCACCACAATTCTCCACAGACTTACTCAAAGGCTCAACTGATCTAGACAGCAGTGTCTCAATGAGGCTCTCTTCCCAGGTAATTCCACATTGTGTCAAGTTGATCATGGAAGCTATCACATCATATTTCCATATATAGAAGGGATTCACTCTGCACTCTGGGGAAATAATCTAAATGTCTGACTTTATTCTTTTTTTTTTAGCACTAATTGCAGTATTTCTGGGTAGTGTCATTCACTATCAACAGACCTAGGTGTAGGCTAGATCTAGATATGAGCATCACAATACAAGGTACCTTGTCTCTCAATACAACTCTGTGTGCTCACATATACAAAATACAGTGGTTGCTTAATTTGGAAAAAAGCAAACTGAGAAATATAGTAATTACTTATCTGGAACAGTGATGAAATCTTGGTGAGTGAGATTCATATAAAAGAGGAACTTATTCAGGCACTAGATCCTAAGTCTGGGAGGAGTTTCCTTTTTCATTTTTCTGTTTGACTATCAGCACCACTTTCCTGTCCCTCATCTTTCTGGGTGCAATTGAAGTGGGTGTTGTTGGAGAACCATACTTTGCTCTGCCCTCTTCCATTTTGCCCAAAAGAAATCCTCTTAATATAGTTGAAGGGCCCATGTCAAAGGTTTTTTTTTTTTTTGTGTGTGTGAGACTATACCTGTTTGAGGCTTCTTGGATTAATCATTTGTTTTATTTCCAATTTATTTCATTGTCAGCAATTCTGTTTCTTTCCTACCTTCCAGATACTTTCTAACTGTAGTTCTTCAGTTTGAATTACTTCTTTGATTTCTAGGCCTTATGGTTTTTTTTTCATTGAAGCTGTGGGTACCCTGAAGCTGTCTGAAATGTTAATTTTGACTGAGAAGGCAGGCAACATTCCTGAAGATTTCTTCTCCATAAGGCTAAACTCTGTTTAACTGAAATGACTTAGTAGGCTTTTGCTGTTCAAAGACTTTTCAGAGTTTATCTTTTGCCTATTTAGGAGCTGGAGGCAATCTGATTTTATAATTTTTTGTTTGTTTTTTTGCTTCTGCCTCTCAGACTAGTCAATTCATGTTGTAAGTCATCCTCTCTTGTAAAATTTTCACAGACTCAACACGTATCTGCCAGTAAAGAATCTAAACGTTGCAAGCTCCCCTTGAATCATCTGGATTTGCTAATGCTATTTGCTGTGAGACGTAAGCCTCCACCTTTACTAGTTTAATTTCTTATTTTTGAAATTATTCCTGGGTGATGGATGTTTTTGGTTTCTTCTATTGATGTGCTCATCCCTACAGTTGTCCAGGAGAAGGGAAGAGCTTATGAACATGGTTCATTAGCTTATCAAATGTCTGTGAAGACAGTAACATGCATTTCTAAGATCTGGAAGAATCATCCACTATGGTTAGAACCATTCTCTAGGCAGAGGATCCTGACCTATATAAAAGTGGAAAATTCAAGTTGGGAAAGGCAGACATTCATTCATTCTTTTGTTTTCAAACATAAATGTGACTACATCATGTCCTTCTTGCCTTCACTTTCCTATGATGATGGAATGTAGCCTGGAATTGTGGGCTGGGATAAAGTGAAAAAAGTGTTTCTGGGAAATGTATTCTTTGATCTTTTAGCCACTTCCTTGCAAACAAGTCCATAATGTACAAAGGGCAGGAAAATTTTTGATAGCTATGCATTTGTACACAGTTCTAGGGAAATGAAGACGAATCAACTACATTGAGACTTTTTTTCCTGTTGGATATAAAATGCTCTGTGTTAAAAAATGTTTATTTCCAAATTCTTTGTTTGTTAATGATTTTGCACTTTATCAGCACCAAGAAAGATATTTCCCCTCTCTTCTCTGTTTAATAATTTGTGTTGAGTATAACTGAAACAGTAGAGTAGGATTTTTCTTCTAACATAGAAGATGTTTAAAAAATGTAAGTGGTCTGAATGTTGTAAATTTTAGTTGCAGAAAATATTCTATAGCTCACAACACCTTCTCCTTTCTGTGGGCATGGTCTTCTGTGACTTGACTTTTGGACACACTGATTCACCTTTATAGAAACTGGGCCACGTAATCTCTTAAAAGACTGGAATGTAATACTGGGGGTGTAACTCAGTGAGAGTACTCAGCTCACATGCATAGCATCTTAGGTTCAATCTCCAGTGCTGCTTCAAAGACAACTGAAATATGAAAATGGTAGCTATGATTCTGCAGAGCTGGGTCGTGGTAGCAAGCCCAAAACCTGCCTCTGAAACCCTGCCCTGAGATTCTCAGAGATTCTTCTTTCTTGAGTCTTTGTTTAGTTCCTTCTGCAACATCTTAAGAAGTAAAGTCATTCTTTCAGAGGAGTCACTCACGCATTGTCTGCCCAGAACCTGTGTGCTTTCTGATGTCAATAACCAAAGGTGCTTTACTAGTACCCCTAGCAGGGAGACAATGGGGATAACCAATGCCTCGCCAACGCCCTTTGGCATTTTGAAATTTTCTTCTCATTAATTCTTAAATTAAGGGCTTAGATTGAATGTCTTATCCTGTGACCTGTATGTCTTTTCAAGTCAAAGGAGTGATTTCTTAGAACCAGGCAATGTCATTGTCCACTGTAACCATTCATTTGGTTCTTTGCCAGATTCCCCAGGAGCACAAGCTGCTGCAAGGAGCCATTGGTACTTTAGGATGATGAAGGGGCCATTTCAGGCAAATGTGCCTCTCTTTCACAGAAGCCTGTTTCCATCCGACACACACCGCAGTGTCCTCTGACACCGAGGAACTGGCAGGCTCCAGGACTGCCTGCTTGATTAGCGACAATGTTTCTTTACCCAGCACAGGTCTCTGATTTAACTTGTCATGTGGAGAAGAATAGGCACAGCTTCATGCACTCCAGAGTCAGGGAAGGTGTGTGGGTATCTGCCTTGGAAGTTCAGAGTGGTGTGGTTAACAGTTTGGGCCTGATTTCTGTTGAATATAGCACAACTCACTCACATTCTGCCCTTGGTTTTATTGTTGTTGTTGCTAAGCAGTGATTATAGGAAAATGTGTCTCAAAAGATTTCTGGGATAGAGCATTATAGAAAGTAAATGTCTATTTTTAAATTTATTTATTTTTAAAATGTCATTGTGCACTCACATTCCAACTAAAGTTCTCCCTTCCACTCCTCCTTTTCCCACCTCCCCTCCAGCTCACCCCCGTCCGTTCCTCCCACCAGGTAGGAACTTCCTTCCCTGGGGAGTCCACTCAGTAGGGCACATTAAATTAGGCCAGGAACAAGCTCCTCCCCTCTTCATTAAGTTTGAGCATGGCATTCCCTCATAGTGGATGGGCTCTAACAAGTTAGTTCATGCACCAGGAATAGACCCTGGTCCTGCAGCCAGAGGCCTCTCAGATAGCCTAAACTTTACAACTGTCTCCAGCATATGGAGAGCCTAGTTTGGTCCCGTGGAGGCTTCACAGCTGTCTGTCCGGAGTTCTTGAGTTTCCAGGAACTCGGTTCAGCTGTTCTGCAGATTTCTCCATCATGATCTCACGTGTTCATGTAGTCTTTTCTCCTGCTCTTTGTCTAGATTCCCGGAGCTTGGCCTGGTGCTTGGTTGTGGATTTCGGTATCTGTTTCCATCAATTACTGGAAGAAAGTCCTAACTTCTTTGGATCTGTGGATTGTAATCTGTTTATCCTTTGCTTTATATCTAATATCCACTTACGAGTGTTTCTCTTTTTGAGACTGGGTTACCTCACTCAGGATGTTTTTTTCTAGTTCCATTCATTTGCCTGAAAATTGCATGATGTCCATTGTTTTTTACAGCTGAGTGATTCATTGTGTAAATGTACAACATTATTTTTTCCGTTCTTCAGCTGAGGGGTATCTAGGTTGTTTCTGGGTTCTGGCTATTACAAATAATGATGCTATAAATATTGTTGAGCAAGTGTCCTTATGTTATGATTAAGCATTCTTTGCGATGAATATGCCCAGGAGTGATATCATTGGTTCTTGAGGTAGACTGGTTCCCAATGTTCTGAGAAACCGCCATACTGATTTCCAAAGTGGCTGTACAAGTTTGCACCCCCACCAGGAGTGAAGTGTTCCTTTGAGTCCATATCCTCTCCAACATAAGCTGTCTTCACTATTTTTGATCTTAGCCATCCAGGCATGTGTAAGATGGTATCTCAGAGTCTTTTTGATTTCATTTCCCCAATTATCAAGGATGTTAAGCAATTCTTTAAATGTCTTTTGGTCATTTGAGTTTCTTCTGTTAAGAATTCTCTGTTTAGTTCTCCACCCCATTTTAATTGGATTATTTGGTATTTTGCTGTCTAGTTTCTCGAGTTCTTTACATATTTTGGAGATCAGCCCTCTGTCAGACGTAGGGCTGGAGAAGATCTTTTCCCATTCTGTTTCGACTTGTTTACTGTGGCCTTTGCCTTTTCAGTTACAGGAGGTCCCATTTATTGATTGTTGATTGCTGACTGTAGATCTCAGTGTCTGTGCTATGGTGTTCTATTCAGGAAGTGGTCTCCTATGCCAATGCATTGAAGGCTGTTCCCCACTTCTCTTCTATCAGGTTCAATGTGAACTGGCTTTATGTTGAGGTCCTTGATTCACTTGGACTTGAGTTTTGTGCAAGGCGATAGATATGGATCTATTTGCAATCTTCTGAATGATGTCATCCAGCTATGCCAGCACCATTTGTCAAAGATGTTTTCCTTTTCTCATTGTACCTCTTTGGCTTCTTTGTCAAAAATCAGGTGCTCATATGTGTGTGGATAAATGTCAGGCTCTTCAATTTGATTCCATTGATCCGCGTGTCTGTTTTTGTGTCAACACCGAGCTATTTTTATTACTATAGTTCTATAATAGAGCTTGAGGTCAGAGATGGTGATGCCTCCAGAAGTTCCTTTATTGCACAGGATTGTTTTAGCAAGTCTGGGTTTTTGTTTTTCCTTATGAAGTTGAGTAATGTTCTATAAAGGTCTGTGAAAAATTGTGTTGGGATTTTGATGAAGATTGTATTGAATCTGTAGATTGCTTTTGTTAAGATTTCCATTTTTATTATGTTGATTCTACCCATCCAACAGTGTGGGAGATCTTTCCATTTTCTGATGTCTTCTTCAATTTCTTTCTTTAGAAATTTAAAGTTCTTCTCATACAGGTCTTTCACTTGTTTGGTTAGAATTACCCCAATATATTTTATGTTTGTGGCTATTGTAAATGGTGATGCTTCTCTGATTTCTTTCTCAGCCCTTTTACCTTTTGTGTATAGGAGAGATATTGATTTTTTTTGAGTTAAACTTGTATCCTGACACATTATTGAAGGTGTTTATCTCCCAGGAAGAGGTTTTGGAGTCATTTATTTTTTTTGTATTGTTTTCTTGTTCCTATTTTGGTGACTTCAGTTCTCAATTTGATTATTTCCTGGCTTCTAAGGTCATGGAGGTCACATAGCAATTAGTTAATGGTGATGGAATTTTAATCTTTGTTTGTAAGACTCCAGAGCTAAAGATCAAAATCTCTATAGACAACATTGAGAGTCATTCCTCAGGCACTGCACTTTAAAAAAAATCCTTATTTCAGAATATAATATAGTTACAATAATTCTCTCTTCCCTTTTGTCCCTTTAAACCCTCCCATAAACTCTTGCCCACTCTCTTTCAAGTTCATTGCCTCTGCCTCTTTTTCACTATATTATTGCATATATATATATATATATATATATATATATATATATATGTGTGTGTGTGTGTGTGTGTGTGTGTGTGTGTATTATATACTATAGTCTACATAATGTTACTTGTTTTTAGGGCTGTTTGTCACTGGTCAACCAATTATATTGGTCAATATAATGAGCTGCTGGGAAGGATGTATATTCTGTAGTGTTAGGTGGGTTTAGATGTCTGTTAGGTTTATTTGATTTGTGAGGTTCTTTTATCTTCTGCATTTCTCTGTTTAGCTTTTGTCTGTATAATACATCTTTTAGTGAGTGTTGGTTGCTGAAGTTGCCCACTATCACTGTGTTTGGGTCAGTATTTGATTTTAACTGTAGTAGTGTTTCTTTTATAATTTTGGATGCCCTTGTGTTTGGTGAATAAATATTTAGAATTATAACATCTTCTTGGTGGAGTTTAACACACACACACAAGCATACACTAGAAAGACAAATTAAACTGTAAAAAAGTGATTGCAATAAATATTTAATAATTTCAGTAAAAGTTTTCATATTCTAGACAGCTATTCTTTACTTGTATGCACATGTGTATGACTGTGTGAATGTACTATGTGAGTGCAGGTTCCCAAAGAGGCCGGAAAAAGGTGGCAGATTCTGTGCAACTTGAGATGCAATTGTGAGATGCCTGCTTTGGGTATGCTAACCACTGACCAATGTTTCCAGTACCCACAACTCACTCTTAAGGTAGCTAATCCAGTCATGTGAAATCAAAAACTCCAAGAAAAGCATTAATTTAGGCACTATCTTATTCCTTAGTTTTTAATCTTCCATGTTTATCGTGTACATATTTTACTGAAATAAAGAAGCAAAATAGAAACCCGCAATTCTAAGTCTTCTGATTTCCTTTTACTGTAGAGATCTGAATTTTTAGACAAATATAATCAGCATGCAATAATTTCTGTTTTGATCAACATCTTTCTTGATTCTCCAACATTTTTCATACAGGTGGACTAGGTTGGCCCCACTCTTACTATGTGGCTAAGGATTATCTTTGACTTCTGATATTCCTGCCTCTACATCCCAAGGTGATGGGATTTGAATTGTGTGTCCCATGCCCATTTTTATGTGGTCCTGAGGATGAAACCCAGGGTATTGGGCATGAGAGACAAATACTTTATGAACTGGATGACACCTCTAGTACCTAGTCATCTTCATTATTGAAAGAGCAGCTTACATGTAATTGCTTCAACTTTTGCCAACCAACTCTGTTCTCCCTCAAAAGAATTGGCAAATGTGTAATCAAAGGAACCTGTAAGGGACTTTAATATATTAACAGAACAAAGAGATTGCAAGAAAATGATATTTTACCCCCACACACTGTTTCTCATTCCCCGAGAAAGAAAAGGAAAAAAGAGAACACTAAAGATATATAATGAAACACTCTCAATATTTCATGTGTAGTAGAAACTCAGATTCTTGAATGAACGAATGATCCCAACTTTGGATTGAATTAGGAAATGACTCATAATGATGGAAGGGTAGGGTCAATGTGAGCAAAACCCTGGCCTCCTCACTGCCCCTCCTCTCTAAATATTAACTGCTTATAGGTTCCACATGGATATGATGAGTCAAACAGGACTTTGAGGGATGGGCTAGTTTAAATTTCCTTTTAGTACTTACTTGAGATAGCTGCTATTTGCCAGGCTCCTGCAGCAGCTGGTCAAAAGATGTGGATTCAGACATGGGAGAAGCTCTGAACTTTTGGTTTTAGATTTTGGCACAAGCTTGGATAATGCTAAGGAGCACTGTGTGAGGGGATTAGACTCCCAGTTAATGTTTCTTCATAGAGTGTGTGTGTGTGTGTGAGTGAGTGAGCGTAAGTTTGTGTTTGATATTTTATTATTGTTTAAACTCAAGGGATTAGTTTCAATGTTCGATAAGAATGCCAAGATTATTTGTATCTGTAATAACCAATAACAGATAACAATTGTAATAACAATAACATTTGTAATAACAATTCTGAACAAAGAAAGCAAAAATCTATGTAGAACTTACCAAGGTCAATATTAAATTCTTAGTGTAAGCCAGACAAGATCGCACCCACCTATATCTAAGAGACATGGTTTTTGTGGGAGCAAGATGTAGGCTTTCTTGGTTAGTGGGTGCAACACCGTAACTTTCATCTCATTTCTCACAGAGTATAGACGAAACATGTATTCAAATCCTTACAAGAGCTAGGAATCACAGACAATCCTGTGAGTCACTTTGTAGGGTTATCTAGGGTTTGTGCCAACCTAAGCAAAAAATTATTTTGGATCAATTTTGTTTTGGAGAATATCCAAGTTTGACTAAAAAAAAACCCAAAATAATCGACTAAATTAGTACTGAATTGGACATTTTGTATATCAATTACCCCCAAAATAATGCTTCAGCCTTTTTCCTTTCCCCAGTTCTGTCCTAACGCTTCACATTCTGACTGTCTTGCAGCTCACGTACTGGGTATGGCTCGCAGACACCAGGTGAATTTGAAGTTCTGTATTACTCTAGGCGAGGTAGGATATTCTTGGAACTTAGTACCAGCTCACCATTTTTGTTTCTTGCATCCACATTGCTTTACCATTCTTTTAGAAATATTGACTTTTTTGCACTCTAGTTTCTAGAAAAAATTAAATTATTATTATTTTTTTTAAAAAGCAGAGTAAGGAATAGAAAACCAGGAAGAGGAGCAAGTTTAGTTTGACTTCATTCTGTTGTTGATCGACACTCAGACTAAGACACTAAATCAGTGTATCTTCTTGAAGCTCAGCTACCTAGGCTGGGCTCTGCATCCAAATGAGCCTGGAGAAGGGACTGAACACATGAGGAAGATCAGGAGACTGAGGGGAGACATGATGTGTCACCCCCACTGCTCCCCCCCACTTCTTATTCCTTGGGGAGCAGGAGGAAGAAAAGAGAATACTGATGACTGAATATTTAATTTAGACGATCAGACTGAAAATTTTGCAATTGCTATCAACACTGAAAATACAAACCACGACTTATTTTAACTGCTTTTTAAATATAATAATTCTCTAGCTTGATTTTTTTTGAGACAGGGTTTCTCTGTAGCGTTGGAGACTGTCCTGAAACTAGCTCTTCTAGACCAGGCTGGCTCAAACTTAGGGAGATCTGCCACCACTGTCTCCCGAGTGCTAGGATTAAAGGCGTGTGCCAATACCGCCTAGCTCTAGCTTGACTTTTTATACTAGCAGGATAATTTTTTCTTTTTTTTAAAAATTTTCTCACATGTATTATATACTGACTGCAGTTTCTTTTCCCTTCTGCCCTCTAGTCATCCCCCCCAACCTCCCCTCTTCCCTTGATACACCCACCAAAAGAGCAGACCTCCCAGGGACCAAACACTATATAACATGTCACAATAAGAACAGACACATACCATCACATCAAGGCTGGATGAGGCAACCCAGTAGGAGGAGAAGGACACACAGATAGGAAAAAGATTCAGAGAGAGACAGTTAGGAATCCCGCAAGAACACCAATCCACTCAGCCAATAGTCCTGAGAAGTGTTTTGTAGAATCTTCCCTTACATCCCTGTTCTGAGTTAGTTAAGTTCAACCCCATAATTTTTTGTTGGGGCACACCAGGTGCAGTGTGCTCAGGCAGAAGCCGAGGCAAAGATCTAGCTATTTGTACACGGCCTCTCAAGTTAGGATTGCTTCCGGATTGTTATAAAATAGCTCTACGTTTCATTCACTCCTTCTGAAATGCCTAAGTACCATAGTAGCATCTATCTATTGGATCTACAGCTTCAGTTATAGTTCAAATGTAATGTATAATAAATTAGATTTGATTTAATTATTTCTGTTGACTTCTTGGCTGGTTTGGACTTTCTATGCATAAGGTAAGCATTATTACCTACGACCTCCCAGTGAGGCTCCAAATAGCCTGCATCAATCAGTCTTCTGGATCAATAGTTTGACTAAACGTCAAGCTTTATCTTGACTATTCATTTCAGTATTCAAGTGGCAGTGTTTTTGTATTAAGCAAGTTTTTAGGGGAATCTATTTAGTTAATATTAGAGCTACCTGCTGAGGACAAAGTCTGAGACAATATGAAGGGAGCCATGGAAGGATTTAGACAGTGATGCTTCCTACAATTCATATTGAATTTTTCAGGTATTGGTCATATTAATCATCATCATCATTCTGTACTATCAATATAGCTCCAAAAAATAGCTCCTGCAGGTGTAACCAGTTTAGGAATAACCATTGCCCGAGTTTTTATATTCTATCTCCCTCTACCTCTGTTTCTCTAATTCATTTTTTGTGTGTGTGTGTGTATAAATTCAAAAACTTTATATTTTGAAGTTCAGTGTTTATTAAAAATAGTTTTCTATATTATGACATAGCTTATGAACTTACATTATCCTATTAAAATGAGAAAAGTGTTTCATCTTTAAATAAGCAATAATCAAATATCTTGATAAAATGTTAATAGAATAAAAATTATTTTTTAATACCAACACTACAGAATTTCATTTGTAAAATGGGGCTTGTAGAGGCAAATTGTTCACATGCACTGGATGAAATTTGAATTATAAGTTAATTTGTAATAGTAAGATCTTCTATGTTGTCATTAGCTTCTCTGAGTGTTGCTACATAGCTTCTAGTTCACCTTCAAGTCCAAATACTGTTTATTAAAGAAATAGAATATTATTTTCTGACAGCAGAACTGATTAAGTATTGACTCTGGTTTCTTGCAAAAAATCATCAATTTATCTAAATAGCCACAGAATAACTGAAGTATTAAGATATTAAGAATGTCTAATTTCTCATTTTGTTGGAAAGCTCCAGAGACGAACTGATAATTATTATACAGGTTTATTTTCTAAGATTTTCTTAGGAGAAAGGAAAACATATATAAGAGATTCTATGATGAAGTTTCTCACTTTAAAAATAAACTTGTAAGATATGTTCTAATATTGCAAAAGCCTTTGTCCTTTTCTGGACACTGGTCCCATATCTAGCTCCTGTACTTTTGTAAAATTTGCCCGACAGAGCAGTGAGCTAACGTCCTTGTAAAGTCAGATGTAATGGATGTTCTCTTTCCCTGACTTTGTAGCCCTGTCTCCTCTCATTTTCTTCCTCATGTTTTCTCCTACATACAAGAGTTAAAGCGGTACTTAATTGCTGGAGGTGTTAAGTCAGATCAATTAGGTTCAGGTCAATTTGGCTGCATCGGTCCTGATCAATCCCCAGCTAGTCTAGAGTGAGCAGCATTCTGCCTCAGGTCTCTGATTATTTCTTTTTGTCTTTTATGATTACAGTGCAAAAGCTGATTAAAACAGCAAGGAGGATTGTAAGTTAATGTCCCTACATGTATGCTTAATCGATGCAAACACACAGTTGTCTTTCTTTATAAATATTCAGTTTTGTGGAATTTTCTTTATTTGTGCTTTTTTTTTTTCATTTTTCAAGACAGGGTTTCTCCGTAGGGCTTTTTTTTTTTTTTTTTGGTTCCTGTCCTGGAACTAGCTCTTGTAGACCAGACTGGCCTCGTATTTGTGCTTTTATGGGTTGTGTGTATGTTGTGCTTTATTCTTTTTCTTTTTAATGGCTTTTTATTTGTTTTTTTCTGTTTGGTATGTTTGACTGCTTGTTTTCTAAGGGGAGATAGTAAGGACGGGCATGGAGTTGGGCACACGAGATGAATACTTTACACTGATTGGATCTTGGTTTATTGATACAAATTTAAGGTCATGTATATTGCTGCTCTTAATTAAGGTATTGTGTTTGTGCAGCTCATTTAAAAATTATTGTATTCTTAAAACTACAGATTAATAGATAGTCATCTATATTAGTCAAGCTTATAGTCATGTTTGTTAGGTTTTCTAGATGTACAGAGATATATTTCACATTTATAGTTATTCTTCAACCCTTTCAAAGACTAACAAAGTATGGCATTTAAAATGTTTTAAGAATTTAGGACTTTTCATGATAATGAGACACATCTGCTCCTGGCAGCACCAACCTACTTCAAGAGAATGATGGGCATCGAGGAGGCTCCTTATGGAGTTCGCTAGCCATCTGGACAAGAAACTGCTCTTGCCTGTACTGCCTGAAGGTATGCTGTGTGAACTGAACATGCAGGACCCACAGAAAAATGACTGCTTAACTTACCTAAAGGTGAGATTGTCCTTCGGGATCCTGCTTCATGAAAGAGTCTGCCAGACATTCTTCAGGACACAGAAGAAAGTGACTGACAAACTGACAATATAGGTGGAATAGTCTTTGAAATTTCCTGCTTCATGGAAAAGTCTGCTAGGTACTGTGGGCCTGTAGGCTGAAGACTGGATGCTCCAGTGTCACAGAAGAACTTAGGGTGACTGTCCATGCAGTGAGTTGTCTTTATCAATTATAGAGTTTTGGAAGTTGCTTACAATGTACTTCCTTTTATCTTAGGTAATATTATATCCTTCTGGGGTCTTTGATTGAGCTGAAGAATAGATAGTTATAATTATAGTTTTCCTTAGTTATGATAAAAGATAAAGTAGATATAAATATTGTAATCATAATTCTTGCTTGATACCTGTTTTGTTATATGTAATTTTACTATGTTAATGTTAAAACCTTCCTTATTATTTGAACAGAAAAGGAGAAATGGTGTGGGAAGTCCTTCTGTATATGTGTTGCTTTCATTGGTTAATGAATAAAACTGTTTCAGCCAGTGGCTTAGGAGAATAGAGCAAGGCAGTAATTCCAAGCAGATAAAGAAAGAAAGAAGGCAAAGTCAGTGAGAACCCATGTAATTACTGAAGGAGAAAGATACCCCTGCTGGAACCCCTGGAATTTTGCCAGTAGGCCATGACCTCATGGTGATGCACAGATTAATGGAGATGGGTTATTTTAGGATATAAGAGCTAGCTAGAAATATGCTTAAAATATTGGCCAAACTGTATTGCAAATAATATAGTCTCTGTGTGATTATTTTGGGTCTGGGTGGCCAGGAATGAATGAATAGCCTCCACCTACATGAATTGAAGGAGGGAAAAATGTGATTAGATTTTATTGTACTAAAAAAGTTATTTTCAGTAAAAAAAAATATAAAACCCCCAAACAGTAGTATTAGGATTCTTTTTAAAAGTTTCCATCTTATAACTACATATACATGTAAACATATGTAACTACAAACACATGCATGCTTTAATATATCAATATATGGTTTTCTTGTATTAATAAATTAAGGTTTAGCATCTACGTGATGCTAAGAAACCTGCTGATAAATGAATTTTCTTATGTTGGATTACAGATATGCACCTGTAGTGTAAGGGCCTAAGCAGAGCACAACAGACTCGAGTTGACATTATTCAAAGTCTATGCATTTCCAAGCCCTGGACTCCCTTTTCGTCATTTCTTGCTGTTAAGTCTTTCTGTGTTACTGTCCTTTAAGCACCAAAGTGGCTACTGATAACTTCTTGTTAAGCTAATGCTGTTATTGGGGTTTTTATTTCAAACTGCATTCAATACACATAGTTCAGTTCTCCACAGCACATGTTCTGTGGTCCTTCCTTTCAGAAGCAAAGCAGCACAATTTAGGGGACTTTTAATGTCTTCATCTGGAGGAAATGTAAGGTAAGACATTCTGGAGAGATCCAGGAAGTTTCTCTCAGCTTCTTTTCTCTTGTTTATCCCTGAATTTTAAATTCTCCACCTTCAGGTTTGACAGGTTGAAAATGACAGGTTGAAAATATTAGGCTTGGGAGACTCCCAAGAGAAATAAGGCACCAGTTGGAGGCATCACCAGAATATCTGAAGCTTGCAGCCTATCCTTCTCTGTTTTCTGACAGCCTAGAATGAGAAATGAGAGTCCCAACCATGTCAGCAGAGTGAAGAGCTGAAAAGGTTGCTGAATTGGAGGAAGGGTTATGTGCCTGGGTACAGGTCCAGATTTTACAGTAAGCTAAGACCAACTTAGACTTTTGACATCTGTCTCCTTCATTTTTCAGTTCCCTAATTTTTTATGAAAAGCAATCTCTATTTTTTCAAAAAATGAAAGAAAGAAAAAAGGAAGAAAGAAAGAAAGAAAGAAAGAAAGAAAGAAAGAAAGAAAGAAAGAAAGGAAGGAAGGAAGGAAGGAAGGAAGAAGAATAGATCCAGACAAACCTGTTGGCTGAAATCTTCCTTAGTGGATTCAGCAAAAATTTAACCTGTATACCTCTATTTTTTGCCTATTACTTCCACATTCTGATCAGAGATGATGAGGCTTTGGCAGGTGGCTACCGTGACAGTTTTTAATCTTCTGTCAGTTTTTAGGCTGCTATTTCATGATTATTTTATTCACCTGCCATTCACCCTCTCATCTAAATTTCAATTTCTTTCCATGTTTTCAAAGTGTGTTTTCCTGGAAAAGTGCTGATGAGGGAGCTTGCAAACACTCAGCATATGGTTCTCTAACAGAAAACTCTTCTGATGTTTTGTGCTCCCATCACCCTTAGCAGACCTCTCAGCAGCAGCAAGCTGAGGAAAGAGAGAGCAAGGGAGTTAATATGAGAGAAAAATTCTCCAATTCAAGACCAGTTAGTGCACGAGGTAATCTTATCCCTTTAGTCTCCATCATTTGCAATGGTTCCTTAATTGTTTTTGAAAAATGATCTTGACATTTTAAGCAGTTACAGAGAAGTTATTTTGTAGCACAAACCTCAAATCAGGTATGTCTGATATGTCTTTGTGATTAGATTTTCGTTACACATTTTTCTTGCGGTTGGGAAGGGAGAACACAGCAGGATAGTGTCTTGCTAAGCTTGTCAGCAGGTGTATGATGTTAATTGGTTTCACTACAGCTGATGTTGTTATTCTTGTTAAAGTGTTTTCTGATAGATTGTTCTATTGTAAAGTTACAATTTCCCTTTGTGCACTTTGTAGAGAATACAGTGAGTCTATGTAAATATCCTATTTGACATCAAATTTTCACTTGCCAATTTTAGTACTCAGACTGGTAAATTAGAATGACAATTATTAACTAGACAACATTGTGATGTTCATTCTTGACTTGAAAGACATACCAAATGTATCTTAGACAGTGTCCTTTGTTTTCTGACATAAACAAATGACACATTTATAGTTAACTTAAAAGTACACAATTGCTCGTGCTTTCTCTCCTTCTGCTCCTGATTTAGACCTTGAGATTTCAGTCCTGTGCTCCAATTTGGGTCTCTGTCTCCTTTCATCGCTTGCTGAAGGTTAATATTCAGGAGGATGCCTATATGTTTTTCTTTGGGTTCTCCTTATTTAGCTTCTCTAGGATCACTAATTATAAGCTCAATGTCCTTGGTTTATGGCTAGAAACCAAATATGAGTGAGTACATCCCATGTTCCTCTTTTTGGGTCTGGCTTACCTCACTCAGGATAGTGTTTTCTATTTCCATCCATTTGTATGCAAAATTCATGAAGTCCTTGTTTTTTATTGCTGAGTAGTACTCTAATATGTATAAATTCCATACTTTCTTCATCCATTCTTCCATTGAAGGGCATCTAGGTTGTTTCCAGGTTCTGGCTATCACAAACAATGCTGCTATGAACATTGTAGAGCATATACTTTTGTTGTATGATAAGGCCTCTCTTGGGTTTCTGATCCTACTGCACGCACTGGCTTTGTGGGAGCCTAGGCAGTTTGGATGCTCAACTTACTAGACCTGGATGGAGGTGGGGGTTCCTTGGACTTCCCACAGGACAGGGAACCCTGATTGCTTTTCGGGCTGGGGGGAGACTTAATTGGGGGAGAGGGAGGGAAATGGGAGGCGGTGGCGGGGAAGAGACAGAAAACTTTAATAAATAAATAAATTAAAAAAAATAAAAATAAAAAAAAAGTACACAATTGCTAATTAAAAGAGGCAGGCAGGTCAAAATAAAGGAAGGCAACGAGGAATTCTACCTGAAAAGGATTTTCTGGAGAGGGGCTTGCTCTGCAGTGATAGATATACCATGTGCGAGAGTAACATTGAATGATTTAGCCAGATGGGTGATATTTCAAACAGTTTGAGTACAGGTCTTTATAAGCTGAAGAAAACAGAATCAAGCATTGCCAAGTGAGGGAAATTGTAGGTGAGGTAGGCAATGAGGTGCTCTGTCCCTGGTGAGTCCAAAGGGATTTGAGACTGCCCCCGCCACTGACGAGAAGGGTGATGTTAAATTTGCCTTTCTCTAGAATTTCACAACTTTAGTCCTGGATATTTTGGTTAATTTACTCTCTTTGTACTAAATGAACTGAACCCCACAGAGCTTGGTTAAAAGCACAATAATCACTGTGAGGCAATATATTTATTTATCTTTCCTTTCCATTACACCAAGACTTGGGAACACAGAAGAAACTGTAGTATTTGACTTTATTTTGGAATGGGGAAGATAGTATCAAACCTCCTCCGATCAGCTCACTTCCTCTCGGTACAGACTAGCCTCGTCTTTCATTTAGCTACCATGAGATGTTTTTGGTTTAGAACATAGTCCTTTTGTACATATGAAGCAGAGCTATCTTTCAAAAATGAAAAATGTTCATATATTTAACTTTTATCCATTTTTGATTAAATACCGAGAATATATGATTAAATACCTCATCCAATTGGATGAGACTATCGGTGATCTGAGCCTATATTCCTTTTCATGAGACTCCTGTTCTTCTCTCAGACGTCAGATGGATTCCTTTCCTCTAGTTCCAGAATATGTACTCCCATCCCCAAAAATGTAAGTTCACTGTCACGCTGTAAATATGACCTTATTTGAAAAAAAAAAAGATGTTTTGGTAAATGTAGTTATCATTTTCAATATGAAATTGTCCTCCTGTGGTCCCTATGGCAGCTTATAGTTTCAGAGGTTCAGTCCATTATCATGATGATGGGAAGCATGGTGGCATGACATGGTGCTGGAGCCAAGAGTCCTATATCTTGAGGCAACAGGAAGTCAACTGAGGGAAACTTAAGCAAAAGACCTCAAAGCCCACCCCAACAGTGACACACTTCCTCCAACAAGGCTACATCTCCTAACAGTGCCACGTTCTTTGGGGGTCATTTTCTTTCAAACCACCACAGCGTTTGTTACCAGAGTTCAGAGAAATGAGCAGAGGTCAGATTCATTGTTTTGCCTCAGGGGAAAAGCATACTAAGATCCTTCTTAGCACCGGTTATGTGTTTTTCTTTTTGGTTGCATTGTTCCCCTTTGGGGAAGTCTACCAACTCCTGAGGCCATTACCTCTTTCTGTCTTGTACTTCCATGGAATGGTATAGATTCCCCATTATAGAATTCAAACATTTATTTCTATGTAATTAGCACAATATGTTGTAATTATTCTTTGAAACACATATTATTTCCAGCAACAGGAATCAAACACAAGTCCTTGTACACACTAGGCAAGATGTCTACTACTGAGCTGTTCCCTAGACCCATAATTCACCTTTTCTGCTGTAATATTTAGATTGTAAGTTGTGGCAGGATGCGCATCCTCCACTTTTTTTTGTGTCCTAAAACATCTAGGGAGGTGCTGGCCAGGTGGCAATTGTATAGTTGTTGCTTCACAGAGAAGAGGACACAGCCTTTGAGAAATTAGCAGAATTTCAGTCGCAGGGGAAGGACTAAGCATATTTTAAGCAGAGGAACTAGACATTGCAAAAGCTGCCTGGAATGGATGCAGATGGCCCCACAGGGGAGTGAGTTTAGTGTAAAATAAATTGTTTGGAGATTCACAGCGGAGAATAAGAAAGAAAATGTTCATTTGGGTCAGATGATGAAATGCCATGCCGAAGCCGAAACAGTTTATCTCTTAGACCAAGATTTAAAGCTGGAATGCCTGTGGGTAATATTAAAGAGTGAAGAGCACAAGGTGAAGGATTTCATTCTCTCTTTAATTTGACCCTGAAGAACAAATGCTCCAGCCGTATCCTAAATATCACTTGCGTGGGAGGATAAAAGCACAGCACGCACAGAGCACGTGTTCTCTTTATAGTCACTGCCTGGGAAATGTGGGAATGTAGGAACGGCGATGTTGTATATTTTACTCTTTTTCAACAGAATTCATAGTTCTAAACTTTTATGTCCAAAGGCTTGGTTTATAAATTTTGACAATTGCTTCAAGTTTTTCTGAGTGTAAATATCAGTACTTGAAAAGACGTAACAATAATATATGTAATTCTGTGTAACTGAAAGGGCACAAAACTGTGAGGTGTTTCAAACAACTGCAAAAATAAATGTCTAAGGGGAAAAAATGTCAAGATTCATTATCTTGGTCTGCCTATGTGATGTGATGTAGGAGTCCCCTCTGTGCGCTGTGATTACCACTAATGAATAAAGAAACTGCTTTGGACCTTTATCAAGGCAGAACTTAGGTAGGCAGGGAAAGCTAGGCTGAATGGAGGAAGAAAGGTGGAGTCATAGAGAAGCTAAGGAGCCATCGCCAGAGTCTGACATACCGAAAATTTGCCGGTAAGCTACTGCCATGTGGCGATACACAGATTAATAGAAATGGGTTATACTAACATGTAAGAGTTAGCCAATAAGAAGCTAGAGTGAATGGGCCAACCACTGCTTTAATCAATACAGTTTCTGTGTGTATATTTGGGTCTAAGCTAGCCGGGCGGCCAGGAACCAACAGTTAGCTCTCTCTCCTACTACATTTATGTGTGGTGGTTTGAATAAGAACAGCCCCCCATAGGCTCAATATTTGAAAGCTTAGTCACCAGGGAGTGGCACTATGTGAAAGGATTACAAGGTGTAGCCTTGTCTGAGGAAGCACATCATTGGCAGATAGGATTGGAGTTTTGGAAGCCTGCCTTGTCCAGTGTCTCTCTTTCTGGAGCCTATAAATCTGGATGTAGAACTCTCAACTACTTCTTCAGCACCATGTCTGCCTATGTGCGTCCATGCTGCCAACCATGATAGCAATAGACTAAATCTCTGAAACTGTAAGCCAGCTGTGGTATTTTGACTGTATTTGGGCCCTATAAGCTCACAGGGAGAGGCACAATTAGGAGGTGTGGCTTTCTTAAAGTAGGTACGCTTTTGTCGGAGGAAATGTGTCACTATAAGGAGGGGGTTTGAAGTTTCCTATGTTCAAGATACTGCCCAGTGTCTGAGACCATTTCCTGTTGCCTGCAAGATGCAAGACTCTCAGTTGCTTCTCTAACACGATGTCTGCCTGCATGCCACTATGTGTCAGGGGCCCACTTCACCTTTACTAAAAGTCAGAGAGTTTAGACCCATTCTTGCTCCATTCAAGGTTATATGACAGGATACATGACCTGAGGTATGGTTATAGGATGATCTGCCTGGACAAAAAGATATTTTGATCTAGGGTGTGGTTACTTGATGTTTGGAGATGTGTAGAAGAAATTGCCATGACAAGGAAGTCTTTTGGCTTCCCCTGTGGCACCTGCACCACCTAGAACCACAATCAGGCAAGAGTCTGGGATTAAAAAATGCACAGAGACATGGGTCACTCTTGAAACAAGACTGTCGATTTTATTGTGTTCCAGGGCAGTTTATATAGTGCTTTCCTTGACTAATGGTCACACCCTACCTCTCGAGATTTTTTAGCTGCAAGCCCCAAAAAAACAACTCCCTGTTATTAGGACCTCATGAGGGTCTTGTTCTTAGAGCAGCTGCAAGCATAGGAGGCAAGGGGTCATAAAAGGCTTTGGGTCTGAGGGTCTGTGGTCCCCAACATTTCCCCTGTCAGGGTCCAACCCCAACATAAATTATCTCTCTGGACCGGCGTGCAGGTGTGGGAATAATTGAGACACAGTTCACACAGCAATATTGGAAGGGAGTCTCAGGGTGCATTTAAATCCCGAAGATCACCAGCATTTACTCTCAAAACAGCTTTTATATGCAAAGGAAAACTGAGGGGGAAGTTCTTTAGCATTCTGTTTTCGGGGTAGCAGGACTAAAGTCATGCCTGCAACTATGGCTGCTCTGTCCCTTAGCTTAGATTAACACCTCTTCCCAGGTGATCTCCTTAATACATAATTACAAGGAAGGGAGCAGAACAACATTAGTATATTCTGACCCTGGCGACAGCCTGTCTATAAGTGCTAGGTGACCACCTCAGGTGCGACCTATGGCTTGAGAGCCTGGCGGCCAAACAATGTAGAAATAATATTGCCCCACACCTCCATTTTTGGACTGGGGTATATAAGAACTTTGAATAATAAATTTGAGGCAGATCACAGTATTCACTGGATGTTTCCCAAATCTATCTGTTGTCTCTTATCTATTTCTTTCCTCAATCCACAATCCCCTCCTCTCTAATGTATGGACCTGTCAGGCTAGACCTGACAGATGCCACCTCGATGTGGGGCCTGAGAACTGGGCTTCACAACAACCATGATGTTAATGGACTAAACCTCTGAACTAGAAGTGAGCCACCCTAATTAAATGTTTTCTTTATAAGAGTTACCATGGTTATGGTGTCTCATCATAGCAATAGAATAGTAACCAAGACACTTAGTTACTGGTGAAAGCAGTGAAAATTTGTACTTGGCATCCACAGATTACAATATATTAGGTAGGACAGTTTGCTCTCAATGAGAAAGAACTTGAGGGCTATGTTTAGTTCTAGACATATAAGGCTGTCATCAGTTTGGGTGGTTTTCTAGACTAGAAATACTCGAGTTATTTGTATAAGTTCTCTAATAATAAAATAATATTATATTTGTGAACTTTATATTCACAAATTAAGAAACTTACACACCAAGCACATACTAACGCCAGCTGCTTTTCAAATCCCGTGGGGGTGCGCAGAGGGACACATGGTGAACATCTCTGCTCTCAGAAAGCTTTCATTCAGTACCTCTGCTTCAAATGGATGAAATCATCTTCTCTGTGTCTTGTGTCCCACAGGCACATGCTTCACCGTGGTGTTGGTCCTCTTGATTGTTCGTGTTTGGAAGGATAATTACATTCTGTTGGCCTTTCATTAGCTTTCTCTAATGGTGTCCCTGGCTCTTGTGTTCCATTCGTTAGCTAGTGTTAATTAGAGTTCTAGGAATATACTTGAAATGCCATAACCTTAATTTTACAAATAAAATTATTGCCTTCACATTAACACATTAGACAATATACATACTTTATGAATGCATTCTAGGAGGTGGCATATAAGTATATATGACTGTTGGAAATTTTGGTTTCTTTTTGGAAACCATTCATGTCAAATTAACTTTACTTATAATGTTTTTAAATTAAAAGCCTGATTAGTTGCTATTTCTTTATTAGGTGTAAAGTGGGTCAGAAACCAAAGGAAGGAGACGATAAGAAGTAATTACTGCTGGGAGAATAGAGAGACAAAGGAGTGAACATGAAAGTCAATCCAAAATAAAGCCCACAAAACTACAGGATACACACATAGTCAAGGCATACTGCAGAGGTTAGAGACGAATGAGCAGCAGACAGTTTGGACAGATTGGACCAAAAGTGCAGAGAAGACTGAAAATCTCCATTGGGTTCTCTGCAGCATTACTTCTGGGAAAGAAAGACACAGGGCTCAAAGGAGGCTTTCTAGACCTAAGTGTGTTGGCAACAAAAAAAGGATTCTTTATTGAGTTCCATTGTAAATAAGGAATCTCACACGCTCACTTGAGAAAGGCCTCACACCAAGTAGAATAGCTGAGGTAAAATTTTGCTCCCATTTTAGCCACAAACTCAATGGCTCATACTTTTTGCTTTATGATACTTCTAACGGTGGAATTTAATTTTATATTTCTCCTAAGTGTATATCTAATGATGATGGGCATTACCAATCTGTATGTGAAAATTCAGGGCATCCTGTAAAACTCCCAGATATACTCTCTCGGGTGCTAGGTTGATTTAAATGATTCATTCGTTATCATGTTTATGCATATCCTTTTTGTCTGGAGTTTCCAGTAATTGAACAATGGTGACTATTTCAAACCATCTGCACATATTGCTTAAATGCTCTTGGTAGAATAAAAATGATGATTGAGTTTCATACTTTTCAATCCACAGGCAAGAACTACCATAGACCGTAGAGACCATTGCTGCTTTGCTGTCATGACACTTGCTTGTGAGAATCTCAGGAATATTTGGATGCAAACTCTGTCTCAAACTACATATCTGCATTTTCTATTTTTGTTGATAGCATATTGAAACACATAAGTCATCTGAGTTACTGATCTTACCAAATTCAAGTTTTTAGAATAAAATTTAGATATGTTGAATTTTCTATTTATATCATTTGTGAAAAGTGATAGTTTTCATTTTCTGTTACTTTTAAAAAAAATCTTTCTATCCCTTTTGCCTTACTGTATTGGCTAAGATTTCTATTATATTGTTGAATAGAAGTGGTGATAGTAAATTTATTTGATTTTTTTAAATCTCCCTTAGGAGGCCTCCCATTACATATGAGCTTTGCTTAGTATTTTATTATCAATAATCATATTATTTTGCTAAGCATTATTTATAAAGATTGATAATTTAATGTTAAGCCTTTCTTTGCCTTATTAATGTGTTAAATTATACTCATTAATTTAAAATAATAAGTAAAATCCTGCTTGGTTTTGATGTCTTACAGTTCTGGATAGCACTATTTGGAACCACTAAACTTTTGGTAAAAAAATTTGTCTTCATGAGGTACATCTACCTTTTGAAACCTATTTTACTTTGTGTGAGTGTGCATGTGCTTGTGTGTGTGTTACTCTTTCTCTCTGTCTCTGTCTGTCTCGCTCTTTCTCTATGTCTGTGTATGTATGGGTATGTGTGAGTATGGGCACATGTGGAGATGTGGAGGTAACTTTCAGGAGCTGGAACAGGATTTGGGAGAAATTCAGAGACTAAACTCGAGCCGTCAGACTCCACCTCACTTTTACACATTGAGCCATCTTGCAAACTCAACTGAGTTTTAAATTTAATTTCCTTTTAAGAAGGAAGGTTGAGTATAGTAAGGAGACGACTTGTTGGTTTCTGGCTGCTTAGCCTGGGTAACGTTTGTCCTACTCCAGCAGGGCTACATGGCTTCTCTCTGACTCCACCCTTCTTTCTCCCAGCCTGTAGTTTAGTTTTCTCCACCCAACTCTGTTCCCCTATAGCTCTGCTATAGGCCCAAAGCAGTTCCTTTATTAAGCAATGATATTCACAGCATACAGAGGGGAATCCCACATCAGTTGAGAAAGAGTATGCTAGGAAAGTAATGCTAAGAAACATAAAGAGAAAAACAGAAAGCACAGCTAAAGTTTACCTTGTAACAAGCTGATGTAGGGTTTGCCACACAGGTTTCAATACTTTAAGAACAAAGTAAGGAGCTACCCAGGGACATAGTTACTCCCCATTCCCTCTTCTGGATACACATAAGCCATCAGTGGTCGCCCTGTGCCTTCTAAACAGAAAGAAACGTGAAGCTGGGTGGCATGGAGACAATGCTCCCCTTCTCTGTAAACTTTCTTCTTTCTGTCCACACTGTCTAGTCATATTGGGACTACATGGGTCACATCCCAATCATTCTGCAGGCTTCTCCTTTAATTGTTGTATAGCTAGATTGGTTAAAAGAAACTGAAGTTTCTACATATTTAAATTTAATGTACGATACTCAAAATAAAATTGTGCTATATTATGATTTTCTTAGTATTTTAATCTCTGAGCCATTTACTAGGATTTAAAAAAGTTATTCTTAGAATCAATCTTGTTTTACTCAAAGTTTGAACATTTTTCAAAAACCTTCAGTACATTTTAGAACTTTTTAATTACTACAAGTAGATTGCCATCCATATGTTAAACTTTCATACGCCTCATGTGTCATCCCTACACAAAACTGTAGTGATATTGCCAATCAAGGTGACAGGTGAACTTCCCGAGGCATGTATGCTCTGTCCACTTCCTCTGTGAGATGCAAAATTACCACCTCTTACCTGCTGCAGGAGGAGCTGCAAAGCAAAGCTGAGGACCAGCAGGCTTGGCGTGAATGGCCTCCCGAACCCCTGATGGCCACCTTTCTACTCGCTGTCCCCGTGAATGTGTCACTTCACGGGGTGGATTTGTAGATCATTTCCACTCTGGGACTGGTTTGTTGTACAAACTCTGTGACTGGTTTGTTGTACACCTTTCCAAGCTTCAACTGAAAATTTTAAGTTAACGATTAAGAAAATCAGTAATTTTATTTTCTATTACTGGTTATGTAACTGAAATTTGAATATGCCTCTCTTCTTCAGCCACATAGATTATTATTTGCCACATCCTCTAAAATGGATAAGCTACAACTAGTACATTTTTACAAAGGTATGTTCAAATTACTTTACTTGATATGGAGTTGACTTTCATATATTATATATGATTTGTGCAGTGTTTTTTCTTGTCAAACAAGCACCAGTTTTTCTACCCATTACATACCCTCTTCTCTCACTACTTGTAGTGCCTCTTCCATATGCTCCCTTATGCCTATTTCACATTTTATTCCATTGGTTTATTCACGTATTTCTGCACCAAAGCTGTATTGTCTTAAAATGAATCGTCATGCATTTATGTGAAATTCATTTATTAGACTACTTAAAAATTCCATGTACAGTTTGGTTATGGTTGTTGCTTTCTTCTTGACTGTAGACACAATATGAGCAGCTTCATCAAGCTGCCATTGCTGTTGTGCCTTCTTCACAAAGATGGACTATAGCCTCAAACTGTGACTAAAACTTAAATCATTCCACTGGGCGGGGGTGTCGCACGCCTTTAATCGCAGCTCTCAAGAGGCAGAGATAGGCGGATCTCTGTGTGTTTGAGGCTAGCCTGGTCTACAAGAACTAGTTCCTGTTGGACAGGCTCCAACTCTACAAGAGCTACAGAGAAACACTGTCTCAAAAAACAAAAACAAACAAACAATTCCTTCTTAAGTTTATTGTTAGGGAAAGAAACTAAGACAGTATGATGCAAGGATTCAAGTCACAACAGATATTATGTGGGTTCTTTTTGTGTAGGTTTTGCTTTTTCCTTTTACTCTGTATTCTGGACTCACCTAGAACTCAATTTGTATCTGAGATTGTCTTTGTACTCTGAGCAATCGTCCTGACTCAGCCTTCGGTGTGTTGGGAAAGGTATGAGCCATCATTCTTGGCTAATGAATTTTTGTTAAAATTCCTAGATTGGTTATAGATTTTACTGTAATAGTGACTATCCAGTATTAAATTTCATTTTATTCCTGATTACTGTGGTACTCTGAAGATTGACATTCATTATGTTTTCTATCCCTTCTGTATTACATCTTTGAATATATTATAACTGGTCATGGTTTTGAAGATTTAATGGACTAAATGAAAGAACTGAATCATTCTCAATGACTCAAAGCCTGGTTTGTTCTGGACTTTTCCTTTTCATTTATTACATGCTTTACACCATACATTTAGTTCCAACGAATAGCTCTGTGTAGGTTAGGTCATTTTCATTTTATTGATGCCTATTACTCATCCTTTGTTCCTTTCCATAGAGTATTTCTATAGACCAGTGGAAGGTGACGATATCTGAACTCACCAGACATAATAGGTAATTCCGAACTGATGGAAGAAATGTTGCGGTGCATTCCGTGACCCCAGAGTTGGTTGAGTAGCAGCTATCTATACTGGCTAGTAATTTAACAAATCCCATAATCTACAGATTGAGCCAACCCAGCTGGAGATCCAAGAAAACCAATGACTTAATTCTGAAGGCTAGAGAGCAAAGACTCAAGAGAAATTGTTGTTTTACTTATCATTCAATGACAGAAAAAAAAATAGCATTCTAGTTTGAGAACAGCTAGGCAGAAGAGACTCTCCCTTACTTGGGGAAGGTTTACCTAACTGGGTGAGATCTATCTAGAACAGGAAGGGCAGCATTTATTTAGTCTTCCAATTTAATCATTACTCTCCTCCAGAATAACATCACAGAAACATAAAGAAAACTTCTGTACCAAATATCTGGGTATTCTTTGGTCCACGTGAGTCAATGCATTGAAAGCATCTGTACTTTGTCTTAGCTATTGCGTCCACTTCATGGGACCAGCTATAAATTACCCATACTCTGTCCTTGTCTAAGGATCTGGTTTTCATGTAGGAGTTCAGCTGAGACATTCAAGTAGTGTTTGGTATGCAAAGAAAAATTTGACCATGCAGATGTTGATGCTGCTGCACTGTAAGAGGTATTTATTTATTTATTTATTAGGTTTTTTTCGAGACAGGGTTTCTCTGTAGCTTTGGAGCCTGTCCTGGCACTAGCTCTTGTGGACCAGGCTGGCCTAGAACTCACAGAGATCCACCTGCCTCTGTCTCTCGAGTGCTGGGATTAAAGGTGTGTGCCACCACTGCCCGGCAAGTAAGAGGTATTTACGACTGTTGTAATCACTCGCTGAGATACTAAGCAGTGATAAAATAATGCTGCGCATAAATATTCATTTTCTATAGCTTTTTGAAAATCCTTTAAAATGCAAAATTGCTTTATATAAGATCTTGTCATTTTTCTAAGCATAAAAGTAGATGCTCGTTTGAACCCATGAACACTTTTACAAAAATAGAATAGCACTCCGAATAATTTACAGTTTCTGTAATCACTGCATTGCAAAGCAAGGAAATCAGAGAAGTTGTTGAGTTGTGAGAAGAGGGGAGTTATATATCAGATTCATTGCTCTAATTTGACAGGCTGAGCTTAGCTGAATTTATTCTCAGGACAGCTGTACATTGCTATGGTGCTAATAAGACCCATAATTACTATTAATGACCTCAGCAGTCAAATTTGCTTGTATTTATTGGATAAAAGAAAACTATCAAAATCTTTCAATGACTCAACTTTGTTATTTTTTAATATTAATTTTTTAAAACATTGTGCTTAACAAACTTGTATAGGAAAATAATTTATTTTCCCTTAGCAACATTGACTGCACAGATATTTTCTTTTTAAAGTTACTTAAAAATAAAGATATATAATATTTTGAGCCTGGGTAGGTCTATTTCATTTAGACTATAACAAGGGATACTTGTTATATAGTTGAAAACTGCAGTGTATGTGAAAGGATTGTATTTCATTCTTGCATATACTTGACCTCTTGAGGGTCCTGTCAATTGGGAAAACTTTTAGCTTTTAGTGATGCTGACAGCTCTTGGTGTAGCTGACTATTGTGAGATGAAGCAAATCATTGACTCTAGTTAACCTGTGATATTCCCCTTAAATCACACAGTGTTATTTTCTGGTGGTTGAAGGCAATTCATTTCTACTTCTAGATTTCTGGTTTGCCCAATCAGGCTTAGAGAATGGTACATTAAATGAAAAGAAGGAAGCTGTGATGTTTGAATCAAACTTACAGTGGAAACCTCTGAGCATATTCCGTACAAACTGTCGTTTGTTTTGCTCCTAAATAGGAGTTACTGAGAGGGACAAGTTAGTAGGAAGCACACAGAATCTGAAGTTCAATCTGTATTAAAATTTCACTCTAAAATTTATCATCTATATGACCGTAGATGCATTATTTAATTTTTGTAAGTTTTAATTACTATCCTTCCCTCTCTCCTCTATAAAACATAATTATATATGCTATATATGTATATATATAATAAACATCTCATAGACTCATCATCAAAATTCAAAGTAATATATGTAAAATAGTTGTCAAACACAACACACATACAAAGCTAGACTACAACATTGCAATAGTTGAGATAACTCTTTAGCAATTTGGCAAAGTGCATCAAAAGACTTTCAGGTAATTATCCAAACTCTCACATGGTAGTACAACCTCATTTGGTTCATGACACAGAATCCTGTACATGTATTTTCATGTTACTTTGCTCCTCTTGTAGCTACATTTTTATTTCAATATTGATGCCTTAGACTGACGTCTAATTTTATTGCTTTGTTTTCACAGAACGCTCCTTCATTCTCCAGTGCAGATTTTTATTAACTGGTCTGCAGGATACGGGGTACTCTCTTTTTTCTTTCAAAACTGTTTTATTCACGGCAAATGAAATTCTCAGGATGGAATTTCATTAGAAATGATTGTCCTGACTCTTGTTTTCTGCAAACAACACAATATGGGGGAAGATACTTCAGATTGGATGTGAAAACGTTTCTCAGTGATTTACTCACAGTCACGGAAAGCAGTGAACAGCATGCACAGGGTGCTTTCTCCTTCACTGTGTCTAAGCACCTTGTGGATTTCCCTTCCTCCCTTCCTCCCTTCCTCCCTTCCTCCCTTCCTCCCTTCCTCCCTTCCTCCCTCCCTCCCTCCCTCCCTCCCTCCCTCCCTCCCTCCCTCTCTCCCTCCCTCCCTTCTCTCTCTCCATCCCTCTGTCCTTCTTTCCTTCCTGAATGAATGAATGAATGAAAAAAGAAATAAAAGGGAGGCTATGACTGCTGCTAGGTAGGGTTAGAGGAGAAGGTTTATTGTAGATATGAGTAAGAAAACAGCTAGAGGCAGCGACATCTGGAAGAATCCAGAAAGCAGGGCCAGACTCAGCTGGGCCATGTGAGAAGAGGGTTAAGGTGAGCCTGGGTGGCAAAGAAGCCAAAAGGCAGAAAAGGGTGTAGCCAAAATGGCTGGGTTACATAGGAAAGAACAATAGGTGAAGGGCACCAGCCTAATCTCTGTGCTGGAGTTTAGGGTAGGGGTTGGGGGATGCCAGCCAGGAGGATCCTATAACAGGTAGGGACTTTAGGATGCTGGGACAACCTCTTAGCTAGCACCTGCTTTGATGTGTTAATAGGCACCCCATCTAGCCATTTGTCCAAGGTTGTAGATCTAACTCTTCTTTCCTTCCTCCCTCCCTCCCTCCCTCCCTCCCTCCCTCCCTCCCTCCCTCCCTCCCTTCCTTCCTTCCCACTGACATTTCCCCAACTCTCTGGGCTTCTTTCTGGGAGCTAGGGATTAAACACTGGACCTTGTGCATGCTAAGCAAGCCCTCTATTGCTATCCTAAAGTCCTGCTCTCCCTTGTGTTTCGTTAAAATTAAAGTGTTCAGTTCTGTGTCTGTAACTCCAGAATTACTGGTGCTAACTGCAGAGGTGTGTCCCCGAAATCAACGCATCCATCTTTTGTGCCAAGGAGTTTGCTATCAGGCTGGACAGAGAAACACAGATCTGCTCTCAGAAAGTCTCTGAGAGTGTGAGCCATATTTTACTAATTTTCTTTACCCATGCAAGTTGTTTGGCCTTGATCACAATGCTTACTGTACAGCAGTTACATAATACTTCTTTGATTAAAAAAAAGCAATGAAATATCTATTTATATGAACTTTCTGGGAAAATACAGCTAATGATTAAAATGAGGGAACTTGCTTGTATAAAGATAGGTCTTTTTTCTAAACTGCCAATTTGTCTGTCCTTATAATTCTTTCTTCAGTCACTGTAGCTCTGATCGTGAATATAAACTATGAATCGCAAACCGAATCAAGTAAATAGAAATTTTCTTAGAGAGACTGAAAGCCATTTATAGTTCAAACAGGGTTATATGAGAAAATAGTTCAGTAGACAAAAATAGGAAAAGAAGGGTGGTAAGAATCTTTATATTTGTTCTTAGCATAAATTTTAGTTACCTTGTTTAAAACCTTAGGCCTGTGGAGAAATGACTGAGACTTGAATTAGTTGTGGACTTCAGTGGTGGCTCAGAAATGAAGGCTTGTTTTTCATAATTATGAGGAATACTTGAAGCAGTTTTTAAACTCCTGAGGTCATCACAATGTCATTATTTTCTGGTTTCTGTGTCAGTGCAAAAGTCTTTGAGGTTTTCTACTGTGATGAAAATTGCCCCCATTTCTGTTAGTCTCCTGACTTTTTTTGTATAATATTTTCTGATAGAGACACTTAGGTACATATTCTATTAAATGAATAGGCTCTGTGTGTTCTTAGGACTCTTTGATTTCCTAGATTCCTGATAGAGCAGGTTTGTCCTGGCCCAGGGAGGGATAATGGTTGAAGGTGGTTCTGCTTTTGAAGAGCCTTGTGGGTTTTTAGGCCTGAAGCAAACGCTGTAATGTCACTCCAACAACAGGGAAGGCTGACCATCCTTGTTTGCTGAAAACTTTATCTATTTTATTATGTATTTATTTTGGAGAAGTGTTTCTGGATAGCCCTGGCAGTACTGGAACTCACTTTGTATACCATGCTGGCCTCAAACTTGGAGGTCAACCTCTGCCTCTGGAGTGCTGGGATTAAAGGTCTGGGCCACCACCACCACCTGACCTAAAGACTTTGATTTCTGATGTGTTGTTTCAATAGTAGTTAGAACTCTCTCTTCTCTGATGTTCACACTGATTTTAGATAAAAGTTGTGACGTTCCAGAAGGGTTTATTTGCACAACCTGTTTCTGACCAGTTGCATTCCCCATGTATCAAATGCTATGCTTAAACAAATAATTTTGACCAAACATTTTTTGTACCTCTTTTAATTATTTGACAATTTTCCTTCAATTTATGGAATTTTAGAGATGGAGGGAGCATAGTTTAAGTCGTTCAGATTCCCATAAAACATAGATTCACTCGAATTCTTCTTTGATAGCTTAATATCATTGTACAAGCAAAAATTAAATTATTTGGTCTTTAAAAAGTTTATATATGTAAACAATGTAATTTGCATGCTTAACTTTAATGCTTGTGTACTTACATATTGTTTGTTCCACTGACTTAGTCTTCATACAATAGTGTAAACTAAAGTTTGTATATCCTATAAAATGGGTTTATGAATGTAAGTTTCTTTACATCACTATTAATATAAAATCAGGATATAAACTCAAGGTTTATCATTTTTATAAGTTTCCCACCTCTCTACTTTTGAGTTATTAGAGACATATTAATACTAATTTTACAGCTTGTGCATGAGATTAAAGGATTCCAATTCTTATGTATAGGAAGTAAATAACCTGGCTAAGATAATGGAGTTTTAGTTCAGGCTCAGAGCATAGGGCATGTGTGTATGAATTTAAGTAATATTAGCATAATGTAGGCATTTTCCCTTCTTTTTATAGTTAAAAATTGTAATTTGATAGTAAATTACAGAAAGCAAAGTTGGAGTAAATAGTAATATAATTCTCAAAGAAACCTTTGGTAGGCATTTTTTTTTAATTTCCACAGTGCTTTATCTCTTCACTTTAACATGTCTCAGAAAGGACAGAAACACAAGAAACAAATGAAACTCAAGTACCACAAAGACCTGTTAACTCCACTACCCATGCTAAGACTGGGGGAAATGTTCCACCCTGTGAGGCTTATCATCCTTCTAAGCATTTTCCAGCTTCTTCAGATAAAGGTTAAACTATCCATTAAGGTTATATATCCCATGTTAAGTTTGGGATAAATTTTTATTGGCAAATAACATCTATCTGGTAAAATAACAAATAGAAGCAAAGTTGAAAATAAACAATCACTATTCTTCTTGTTTTTTTTTTTTGTGTAGAGTGGATTCAAGCAAACAAACAATAAATAAATAAAAACCAAATAAAAACCCCACAACAAACAAACAAAAACCCCACATAAAACCAAAAGCTAATCCCTATGTACTGGGTTTTATTTTTTTTTTATGCCTATGAGAGAAAGATTAGGAAAGAGATTTAAAAATTATTTTCAGATATATTTGTATTAGTCAGGGTTATCTAAGGGATTAGAACTGATAGAATAAATAAATATATTTTCATATAATAAATTCCATGCCTGCTACTGCATTTGGCTTTCAGTAGACTTTGAGCATCCAAACTCCGGTCTTCACTGATGCCTGACTAGGGTTTTACATTCCAAACTCTCTCCTACACACATAGAAGTCATTTGAAAATACTATTAAAATTATTTAGTGAGTCTGATAGACTAATCTTATTCTTTATGATAAAAGGTTATTATATTGTATTATGAAGAATCTGAAAAAAAAGATTTTGACTAAGAAGAAAGATGAAGTCAGGAGGATTAGATCCCAAGCTTATTTAAATCACCAAGCCAATTAATTTAGAATTTCACGCCTAAGATATCTATAAAGGAAGGGGTTTGGGTAAGATCCATTGGGGATACATCATCTGCAAGGTGTGTTATATGGGAGTGTATTTGTGCGAGCACTCAGGGAGTCTCCCTGCTGCCTAGTGGCTCCTGGATAACAGATTTAGTGCCTGTGTAAGGCTCTGATGTGATTCCTGCCACTCATACCTACTGTCAACAGCTGCTATTGCGGATTTATTTACTGAAAGATGAAACAATAGAACAGTTTTTATTAAAGGGAACAATTTTTTAATATCTAGGAAAGCTGAGCTGATTTCTTTCAAGTAGCACTTGGAAAATTCAGACACTTTATTCATAAGAAAGACAACATCCTGCATTCCAGTTACTGATAAAAACCAGCTTAAAGCAAATAGGGTTGTGCCCCTATAAACAATGCTAACTGGATGCTCAGAAGCCAAGACATCAGGTTACAACCCAATCTCCAGCTTTCTGTTATTTTGCTTTGTGAATTCCACTTAAGCCAAACCTCATCTAACTTTCACATGAATTGTAGGATGAACTTAGAAGTACTTTTTATACCATTAACTTGTGTTTTCCAGATGAAACTTGACCGCAAACAGAATATGTGGCATATCACCTTAAGAGATAGTTGAACCGTTACCTTAAGAAGCTGGGAGATGCTTAGAAGTCAGATAATGCACAGGCTGGTGCATTTCCCCTGATCTTAGCATGGGTAGCGGAGTTCACAGAACTTTGTGGCACTTGAGTTTGGTGTGTTTCTTGTGTTTCTGTTTTTTTTTTTCTGGGGCATTTCAAAGTGCAGTAGCAAGGGACACACTGTGGCAATCGTGATGATCTGCTGGAGCATCTCAAGAGGAATTCTGGTTGCAAAAGGTTGCCTTCCCACCTCTGGACCAGAAAAGGTAATTTGGATAAATAAAACATTGGAAGAAACATGTGTGAAGCAGAATGGCAACTTCCAGGTACCCCAGGTTCCACTAGCTTACACCGCTGTAGTCTTTAGACTCAGACTAGGTCAACACAGAAGGGGACAGAAACAGCCATTTTGTGTCTATTGGTTGAGAAAATATGATGTCACAGGCTTTAAAGATTTTTTACGGTTGTAGAATAACATATATTGAAGCAAAGTTAAAAATAAATCAGTGTCCTTCTTGATTTATTTTTTGTGGAGAGGATTAAAACAAACAACCCATAAAAAAGAAAAACAAACAAAAAAGAAAATAAAAAATAGTTCCTGTGTACTGGGTTTCATTTTCAAAATATAAAAGGAAAAAAAAACCCTCCTTTTATGTTTTTGAGACATGAGAATTTCTTGAAGCCCTCTGAAGCACTCTCTCGCAGGTGAAATGCAAACTGTGTGTGAGAATGACTTGTCAGGGCTGGTTTAGCAGCCTCTGTTCCCCCTGTGCTCAGTCTGATGCAGTATACAGGACCTCCGGAGGGAACCTCTGCTTGTCACTGCTGCACAAGGCAAGCTGGGAAGCCCTTGTGCAAAATTAAAAATCAGAGGAAGTTAGAATTTGAAGAAGTATCTCCAGTGTCTCTTCACACTTTGGTAGGGCTGTTTTGAAAAGCAGCATTCTCTCCATAGGGAAGTGGCCTCACCTCCTTTCAGCCATGCAGAGGCAGCCTCACACCCTGCCCCCACCTGTCACTATCAAGTCAGGGTGAATAAGTGTGTCGACATAGTTTTTTGTAGCATTTCTTAATTTGTAATTTTTACTAATTTTTATTTGGTAATTTCCCTTTTTGTTTTTATAATAGCTCCTGGTTTCCAGAAACTATTGCTTTTATGCAGTTTTTTTAGGTGTGTGTGGGGGCTCTTTCAACTCTGCTGTTGTGAACAGGTTACTTGGATAGTGTAGAAATGGCTCAAAATAGGAATAGATTCTTTCTCCTGTTCTTTGCCCTCTACACTGTGAGGACAAAGCAATAAGACCACATCAGATCTAGAGTCTCAATCTCAGTCCTCCTGGCTTCCAGAGCTATATGGAAATAAATTTCTGTGCTTAATAAATTGCCCGCTCCATGGTATTCTGCCATAACATCACTAGTGTTTTAAGACATCGGCAGAAGACTGGTTTTTATTTGTTTGTTTGTTTTTGTTTGTTTGAGGGATGTTGTTCTCTTATGTCATTTCCGGTGCTTATAAATGTATGTTTTAATTAACTGTTAACTTATTAAGAGAAAATATGAGTCAAAATTCAGTTTGAGAGAACTTGTTTAACATGTACAAGGACCCAGTTTCGATCCCTAGCAAGGAAATCAAATTAGGTAGAACCTTTGACTATAATCTAATAATTTTAGGACTTAGAATGAAAAGCAGGAACATCTAAGTGGATTATTGAAAACAATGTTCCATGTATATAAAGTGAAGTCGGTTCCACAAATCAGAAGTTAGAGCGCCTGGTTGAGACCTCGGTGTTTTGTTTTGAGATAGGACAGACGAGCTCTGGGTGCTTCCTTTTCTGTAAGTGTCCTCCTGGTCTTGGAGCCTGCCTGTCACATCGAGAGGGTTCACGATACCACTGTTATAGGGCACAGTATCTGGACATGCTGTGTTTAGTCTGTGTTGTGGATAGCAACATTCTATTTCAACTCTGCAATCCGAAGACTTTTTATGTGAGAAATTCCTCCTCAGCGGTCTTTTAAAAACCTTTCTGAAACCTTCCAAATATCTTCCCCTAGATTTCAGTCTTCACATAAATTCATACTTTCCTTCTTAATCTCTCTTTTTCATTTCATCAGCCTAAAAGACCCTCAGTACTAGGAAACAAGATATGATTTAATTATCAAGTATACACTATACATTCTGAATCTAAATCCCAACATGGACTTCAAGTCTTTCCATACATTATTGTACATGGTGATATTGTCCTATAGATTTCATATTTATGCCACAAACATAATAAAGAATGTTTTTTATTAAAAAGCAAAGCAATCTGGATAAAAAGAAGTTGCTGGCTCCACCTTAACATTTTTAGATGGTGATGTATATATTTATAATTATTTTTAGTCAGAGGAACTTGTTTCTCCTCTAAACTAAATAGAAGAACCATTGTGGAGAACATATTTTTAGTGTGTGAGAAAACTGATTTCATTTCTTACAAAGAGTTACATTATTCAGATCAAAGAAATGAAATTAATTGATTTTCAGTCTGGCATACATAAATCATGTTAGATATGTTCAGATATGCACAAGAGGCATAAACCTTCCTCTTTAGAAATTCGTAATTAATTACAAACAAATGTACTTGATTAATGGGTACAATGTTGTATAACAAGACAGGAGGAGTAGGTTCTGGTGCTCTGGACACAGAGGGGGGCAGATGTAATTAATGATCAAATAGAAGAGAGGATTTTGACTGTATATGCTATAAAGAAATGATGAACATGCAGGGTGATGGATGAGGTAATTACCCTGACTTGATCATTACCCAGGGTATGCTTGAATCAAAGCATCAACCTGTACCTCAGGAATGTGCAAAATCTTCTAGGAATACCTCTTCATTTCATATGTCCACCCCTTTGCCTTCATTGCTGTTCTGTGACAGTTCATGTGATTGTAGCATCACTCTTCTGGTGAGAAGACAATTTTGGTATGTGTTGTGTGATGTCCTTCTGTATATATGTTGCTTTTATTGCATAATTAATAAAGCTATTTCAGCCAGTGCCTTAGCAGAGTAAAGCCAGACAGGAAATCAGAACAGAGATGTACAGAGAGAGTATATCAGAGGATATATATGTATATATACAGTATGCATAGATAACATACTATTATATTTAAGCACATAAAAATGCTACACCTTTTAGTAGAATCACTTGAACTTCCGTATGGTCTTAAACACTCACTGAGTCGAACCTACATTCATGCACATGTATGTGCACACAGGTTTATTCTGACTATATTTTGTCTTTTTTTCATGTGACTTTTCACTTTGTAGCCATTATAAGTGACTATGCTTTTAACTCAATGTGATTAGAATTATTTTATTGTTCAACTACTAAAAAAAAGGAATATGTCTGTGTTTCTGGCTAGGATGCCTGAGCACTAAGTGCACATATGTTTGCACTAAAAAATTGTTTTCTTTAGTTGTGTAGGATAAGTGTAAGAAAATGAACAGCAGGAAGACATATGGTTTCAGCATGCCCTGAACAGTCTTGCTTTTTCCTTCACTTGAGCATGTGGTCTTGCTGATTTTGAGTTTGGTTTAAGAGTGCCCATAATGATGGAAGCCTTCGAAAAGCAGAGATAACAAACCCAAGTAATTTCTTGGCCCATGCAAGTGCTATTGCAGAAGTGGGGAAGTACTTTGGAGGAAATGCAGCTGAGTTAGTGTTGATTAGACGTAGGGCCTCACATGTGAAGTCTCTTGTTTCTCAGTTCCTCATCATAATTTCATGATTTTTTGACATAGACACTTCTGCTCCCCCCTTACTATTTGTGCTATATGTCCAGTTTTTCTTAGGGCCTTACTCTTCATTGGTGAAGCAATGTGGAAGGCCTAGGGATCTGGGCTCTCGTGTTTTGTATGCATGCTCATCTCACATATGAGTTTGGTGTGTTGTATCTTCCGTGGAAGGCAGAAAAAGAATGGGAGGTGTGGTCTTTGTTCTTAGAAAGCTGCAGAACTGATATTGATGAAGTTTGTCTCATCCCTGTGCACATATGTTCTTGAGCTGTGTCCTTGAAGGAGGATTTAATTATCTAGTTAGAACTTCAATATTTCTTTATTCTGAAAACCTTGCAAGTCACAGAATTGAAGAACATCAGACCAGGAAGGGACATTAAGAATCATTTCAGCTTAGTATTCAATGTGTCAATGGGGGCAATAATTCTGTTTAGACATCATGAAGAAAAACTTAGTGTCTTTTATGAAAGAGAAAATAACCAGTTTTTTTTTAGGATTTTAATTAATTTCAGAAAACAATTTAAAAAGACTAAAATGTCTAGGTCAGTCAAATACCAACTACAAACAGGGATTTCTTTCTATTATTTTCTTATAGGAAAAAAACCAGGAGAATGAAGTTTGGAATAACATGAGTAGGAGTTAAATCTGCACATTTTCCTGAAAAGTTTAGTCTGTGAAATTTCACTGAAAACCTGGCATAACTGATGGATTGTACTAGAAAGTTATAAAAGAAGTCTCATTCCATTTTATATGAAAATTCAGGAATATTGACTTTTCCTGGAATGCCATTTTTGTCAGTGCAGAGGTGTGGTGTGCAAACCTATCTTGCAACATTGTCTTCTCACACTTAATGAAGGAAGTTTCTCAGAGAAGCTAAACAATCGTGCTGGAAATTTAGAGTAGCAGAGCCATCATTTGAAATATAATTAGTCTGATTCTCAAAGTCTGATACATAGCTAGCTCGTTTCCTGTCTCAACTGGATGACAGTTGAAAATGGTTTTGGGCATTCTGTACAGACCAGGAATAAAAGTCAATATGCTATTGCCTCTAAAGAACCCTGTACAAACGAAAGCAAATGGGCAGAAAAAAGTGGAAGAAGGGAATGAAGAAGAGGAGAAGAGAGGATGAAGGGAAGAGTATGAGGAGAATGAGAAAGAGGAGGAAGAGAGAACAATTGTTCTTTGGCCTTATTCATTCAATTCAGGAAACCTTTGAAGACCAAAGGAGAAAAAGAAAATGAGACAAGCTTATCACAGGTTTGGTAGCGTTTTAAATCCCCCTTTAAAATTACTACAAAAGCAATAGATTCTATCGTGACACTCTCACACATTTCTCTGTCTGTGGGCTTTGATGTCATCACTCACTCCTTCATTGTCCTTTTCCTCTTAGGTTCTTTCCAGATCCACTCTCTGTCTTGTTTGTTTACGTTTTGTTCCTAAGTATCAGTTCTAGTTGCGGATACCTTCATTCAGTGGGAGAGAGAAGAGAACGAACATTCTTCACCCATCTGACCCAAACGTAGATCTACATGAATTAAAAACCATGTTTTTATTTTTATAAGCAATAGGAAAGACCTTGGAAAATAGTATGACCCAAGGTTCTGCCATTATGGAGCAGAAGCAAAAGCTTTCTGGGTCAGAGCATCCTTTCTTCTTAGAACTCTCAATGGGAAGGAGTTTTCTTATGATCATTTCCCAGCTCCCTTTCTGTAGAATTATCTTGATGCTCAGAAACCTCCACAGGTAGGCATGGAACCTCCCATTAGGAGTGTCTGACTCAATTAGATACTGTTATTTTGAACAACTGAGAATGTTATGGTCGTCATTCTGCTTGCCACTTCCTCAGAGTGGCACCACATTTTCCTCAATGACCACCTCCATTTGGCCACTCTAAAGTTCTTTGTTCCTCTGCTCATGACCTGGTCTTCTCAGGAAAGGTTTTTCATGCTGCCCTCAGTACTTTTTAGGACCAAAGTGCTCCATGTTGGATGAATTATATTAAGGGAAATTTTTCTGCAAACTTGAAACTTAATTTAAAGAAAATCGGGAAATATTAATATATTCAGAGGGATCATGGGGATTTTTTTCTTGTGTTCTTCCACATACAAGACTCCCCTCTGAACACTTTGCCTATCTATTGGGAGTCTCTACCCTAACCTGTTTGAATGCACAGTGATTTTACCTTTCCCTGCATATATATTCAGTGGATATCACATTCCTATTCCTGGGAGAAGTCCATTGACAAGCTAAGTTCTTTTTATTTGCAGCTACACATACAACTTTGCCTGGTTGCAGATTCTTTCCTTCTCGGCACCTAGTTCAATAATGCTTAGCCATTCCAGGGTTAATAATGTCAGTCAGGGCTGATTTGTCAACTCGGAGAGAATGACAGCGAGATGAATAGAGATGTGATTTGGTGTGACCGTATGTGGAAATAACTTTAGGTTCAACTGATGTACCACTTACAATTTAATCTAATCTCCTAGCCTTATCCTGTTCTTTGTCCCGGCTCCTTTTTGCATCGATCATCTCCTTCAAAGGAGAGAAGATCTGCTATCTGCCTATATGGATGAAGGGGCTTTTGCATACAAAGTTTATGATGTATTTCATGATTAAGGTAAAAGCATGCGTTGTATTCTTCTATTGTTCATTTCACTGTAACTAGAGAAAATAACAATGCCTGTCACGGAGAGGTGGCCCGCACTCTGCCACTGCTTGTGAGCCTTTGCAAGAGCAATGCATAAGGCTGGAAATTGCCTGTCACTTATTTGTTCTGCTTGGATATAGCCTAGGGTGATTAATATTTAAAGTCTACTTCCCTTTACTTCAGTGTAATCTGGGGACACTGGACCTGTGGAAAATGAGGTGAAAAGCGAAAGTGTGCCTTAGATTCCCAAGGCAGGGAAGCATCTTTAGTGGTTGACAAGGAAAGCCAGCCATGATAGGTGAAAATGTATTTCTTCTGATCACAAACCAAATCTTACATTTCTACATGGGAAAACCCTTTCTTTCTTTCCTTTAAGCAGGGAGAGAGGGAGAAGGAGAGAGAGAGAGAGAGAGAGAGAGAGAGAGAGAGAGAGAGAGAGAGAGAGAGAGCGCTTCAATCTGCCAAATGACATATAGTCAGTTGACTTGCCTACTCCAATCTGAATGTTAAACAAGGTGGGGAAAGGGAAAACTCCCACAATCCATTGCTGGGTAGGAGCCTCTTAAACACTGCTGTGAGTATAATACTCACATGGGAAATATTTTGTTATGTACATTCTGAAGTATCAGGCCTTAGTTTAAATATTTGGGCTAGAAGTGAGATCAATCATGGTTACAGGCAGCTTTCTACGTTGCTTGGAGAGGGGCTCGTGTATGCAGTGCTTGGCTTGGTCTTTGGGCAGGAGTAGAGAGTCATGTGTAAAGTGAAGGACAGTGACAAAGGAGTGTCCGGCACCGCACATGTGTTATCAATGACAAATTATTAGGTTCTGCAATGAGTCAATGAGTATTTAGCCCTGAAAGCTTTTCCAACCCTCTAAATTTCTCAGGTTGAAGCTGTAAATCTTAATGTGCTGTGCATCGGAGTGGGAAATACCAATGATGTGGGTGAGATTAGTGACCTCATGAGAGGATGGAACTGCGAGGGTTTCTCTCGCCATCAAATTAGAATGTCCACAAGCCACGAAGTGACTTCTCCTGAACCTGAACCAGAACCAACTCTGCCTCTATTCTTTTTTTTTTTTTTAAACAAAATAGACTCCATTTTTTTTTATTTGGTCAACCACTTCAAGGAATGGGGTCTGCTCTAGAATGTGGATGATAAAATCCGTGGCACTCTACAGGAGAAAATCAATTTTCCCCATCCCAGTAGATATCAGTCATGCTTCTTGGATAGGGATGGGACTTTGTGTCCACTTCCCCTTCTCAGTTCTGAAACTTTGTCTGGTTTGAGCCTGTCCAAGTTTGCTACATGCCTGCACAGTCTTTGTTCATGTGTATATTGGTACTGATGTTTCTGAAAGACATTGATTTTTGTGTCACTCACCACCTCTGACTATTAACATCTTTCTGCTTCCTCTTCTGCAAAGATCCTGAGCTTATATTTCCAACCCCCAGAATACATGAAAGAAATTCTTATGTAAGCCATTCAGTTTGTGTATCTACTACAGTAGCCAGGGCTGACTTGTTCAATGGCATGCCACATTTGTAATGAGAATATTTAAAATCATCATACTTTTGCTACTTCTTGGTGTGGCTAGAGTATAATATATAAAGAAAGAAACACTTGAAGCTCTTTAAATGAAACTTTAACCATTCCTAGGAAAGTAATTGGTAGTAGATAAATTATCCATCATTACTTTCTACTCTTAGGCTTTTCAGTTTAAGATAAAATCTCTAATGTTCTAAACTTTCAAAGCAATACATCATAAATTAATTTTTAAATATATTTTTTCTTTATAGTTTTGTATAAGGTATCTTATAGCCTTTAGTAATTTTCTAGTTTATTGCTATACAGACTGTTAAAAAGACTTAGACTATTTCTGCATAATGGTGAACCTAAAAGGAGCTTACCTTCTAGAAATAACCTGTGTTATTTATGCAAAACTGTAGGAGTCTAATTTGCATATGTATAACCCATTCAGGGAATGGTGGGAGGAATAGGAGGAATTGGAAAAATAAAAAAATACATTTTAAATCAACTTACTATATGATTTATATAGCATTTATATGTGAAAAATTAAGAATTTTCAAGATAAAAATTAAACTTCTTTTTAATGTTGACCCTTACTGTGTTTTATGTGTGCAATGACACTTCCATCTTTACTCACTGGAATATCTGCTCAAGTTACAGATATCGCATCAAATTTAATGCATTGCGAGTAACTCTGTCTAGTGAAGATTGAGTGGTGTGTGACTTTTTCTTTTCTTTCTTTTTTTTTGTATACCTGCTTTTTCTGGAGCAATCAATTTGAAGGACTCTATTTTTGACAGGTGATCCCCCAAGGACTCTGTAAGTTTTGGGAGCATGAGCCAGCCACTGACTTTAGGTATGCCATTTCCAAACCTGTGGAATACCTTAATATATATGCACATAAGACTCAGCTAGGCAACCACAACAAGGAAAGTTTGCCGTATCATCAATGAGGTACATAGCACATTATACAAAATGGGACTGTGATTCCAAAACGAACGTGCTGGACTTTTGTGCTTCTGCATCAAGCTACATGATCCTCAAAAATCATTCAATTTTGTTATTTCTTTGCTTATTTAAATACTACATATTTTTATATTGTTAATTTTGTTTCCTGCTACTTTTCTGAGAGTGTTTTAGGCTATAGAAATTTCCTGGTGGAATTTTTAGAGTCACTTTCATATACTATCATATCATCTGCAAATTAAGGTACATTGACTTCTCTTCCCATTTCTATCCCCTTGATTTCCTTCAATTGTCTTTTGCTCTAGCTAAGACCTCAACTACTGTATTTAGACACAGAGATAGTGAACAACCTTATATTGTTTCTGATTTTAGTGAGCATGCTTTGACTTTCCCTGTTTTAGGTTGATATTGGCTATGCACTTGCTTTAAAATGCAGTTAGTATGTTGAGATATATTCCTTGTACCCCTAATTTCTCCAGGACTTTTATCATGAAGTGGCGTTTGATTATTATTTTCCAAAAGCCTTTCTGCATCTAATGAGATGATCCTGTAGCTTTTGTCTTTCAATCTGTTTATACGGTAGATTATGTTTGTTAATTTACATATGTTGAACAATCACTGCATCGCTGAGATGAAGCCAAGTTGGTAGCACAGTGGATGATCTTTTTGATGTATTCTTTTATTCAGTTTGCAAGTATTTTATTGAGAATTTTTGCATCTGTGTTCTTAAATAAGATGTTATTTAGTGGGCCTGCCTTTGTATGTTACTTGGTCTTTTCCCTTACAGCTTTTAATATTCTTCCTTTGTTACGTGGGTTAGTATTTTGGTTATTAATTTCTAAGGGGAATTTCTTCTCTGGTGTTGTCTATTTGGTGTTCTGTATGGTTCTTGTACCTTGATACGCACCTTCTCTTTAGGTTAGAGAAATTTTCTCCTACAATTTTATTGAAAATATTTCCTGGGCCTTTGACCTGAGTTTCTTGTTCTTCCTCTATTTCTGTTATTTGTGGATCTGATATTTTCATCTTGTCTTATATTTACTGGATGCTTTGTACCTGGAATTTTTTTTTTTTTTTTTTAGATTTAACATTTTCTTTGACTGAGGTATCCATTTCTTTCTTTTTCTCAATGCCTGAGATTCTTTCTTCCAAGTGTCATGCTCCGTTGGTGAGGTTTCTCTCTGATGGTTTTGTCTGACTTCCTAAAACTTTCATTTCCAGTCTTTTTTTGGTTTGGGTTTTCTTTAGTGATTCCATTTTTACTTTCATGTCTTGAACAGTTTTCTTCATTTCATTCCACTGTTTGTATCTTCATAGATCTCATTAATGGTTTTATTCGTTTTCTTTTTAAACATATGGATAATAACTATTTTGAAGTTCCTCTATTGTGTTTCAGCTATACTGAACTTTCTTTTTTTTTTTTTTTTTTTTTGGTTAGTAGTGATTTTTTTTTTAAATTTATTTATTTATTAAAGATTTCTGTCTCTTTCCCGCCACCGCCTCCCATTTCCCTCCCCCTCCCCCAATTAAGTCTCCCCCCCCAGCCCGAAAAGCAATCAGGGTTCCCTGTCCTGTGGGAAGTCCAAGGAACCCCCACCTCCATCCAGGTCTAGTAAGTTGAGCATCCAAACTGCCTAGGCTCCCACAAAGCCAGTGCGTGCAGTAGGATCAGAAACCCATTGCCATTGTTCTTGAGTTCTCAGTAGTCCTCATTGTCCGCTATGTTCAGAGAGTCCGGTTTTATCCCAGGCTTTTCCAGACCCAGGCCAGCTGGCCTTGGTGAGTTCCCAATAGAACATCCCCATTGTCTCAATGTGTGGGTGCACCCCTCGCGGTCCTGAGTTCCATGCTCGTGCTCTCTCTCTTTCTGCTCCTGATTTGGACCTTGAGATTTCAGTCCTGTGCTCCAATTTAGGTCTCTGTCTCTGTCTCCTTTCATCGCTTGCTGAAGGTTAATATTCAGGAGGATGCCTATATGTTTTTCTTTGGGTTCTCCTTATTTAGCTTCTCTAGGATCACTAATTATAAGCTCAATGTCCTTGGTTTATGGCTAGAAACCAAATATGAGTGAGTACATCCCATGTTCCTCTTTTTGGGTCTGGCTTACCTCACTCAGGATAGTGTTTTCTATTTCCATCCATTTGTATGCAAAATTCATGAAGTCCTTGTTTTTTATTGCTGAGTAGTACTCTAATATGTATAAATTCCATACTTTCTTCATCCATTCTTCCATTGAAGGGCATCTAGGTTGTTTCCTGGTTCTGGCTATCACAAACAATGCTGCTATGAACATTGTAGAGCATATACTTTTGTTGTATGATAAGGCCTCTCTTGGGTATATTCCCAAGAGTGGTATTGCTGGGTCCAGGGGTAAGTTGATCCCGAATTTCCTGAGAAACCGCCATACTGCCTTCCAAAGTGGTTGCACAAGTTTGCATTCCCACCAGCAATGGATGAGTGTACCCCTTTCTCCACAACCTCTCCAACAAAGGCTATCATTGGTATTTTTGATTTTAGCCATTCTGACAGGTGTAAGATGGTATCTTAAAGTTGTCTTGATTTGCATTTCCCTGATCGCTAAGGAAGTTGAGCATGACCTTAAGTGTCTTTTGGCCATTTGAAGTTCTTCTGTTGAGAATTCTCTGTTCAGCTCAATGCCCCATTTTATAATTGGGTTGATTAGCCTTTTACGGTCTAGTTTCCTGAGTTCTTTATATATTTTGGAGATCAGACCTTTGTCAGTTGCGGGGTTGGTGAAGATCTTCTCCCAGTTGGTGGGTTGCCTTTGTGTCTTAGTGACAGTGTCCTTTGCTTTACAGAAGCTTCTCAATCTCAGGAGGTCCCATTTATTCAATGAGGTCCTTAATGTCTGTGCTGCTGGGGTTATACGTAAGAAGTGGTCTCCTGTGCCCATGTGTTGTAGAGTACTTCCCACTTTCTCTTCTATCAGGTTTACTGTGTTCAAACTGATATTGAGGTCTTTAATCCATTTGGACTTGAGTTTTGTGCATGGTAATAGATATGGATCTATTTTCATTCTTCTACAGGTTGACATCCAGTTTTGCCAGCACAATTTGTTGAAGATGCTCTCTTTTTTCCATTGTATACTTTTAGCTCCTTTATCGAAAATCAGGTGTTCATAGGTTTGTGGGTTAATGTCAGGGTCTTCTATTCGATTCCATTGGTCGACTTCTCTGTTTTTATGCCAATACCAAGCTGTTTTCAATACTGTAGCTCTGTAGTAGAGTTTGAAGTCAGGGATGGTAATGCCTCCAGACGCTCCTTTGTTGTATAAGATTGTTTTGGCTATCCTGGGTTTTTTGTTTTTCCATATAAAGTTGATTATTGTCTTCTCCAGATCTGTGAAGAATTTTGATGGGATTTTGATGGGGATTGCATTGAATCTATAGATTGCTTTCGGTAGAATTGCCATTTTTACTATGTTGATCCTCCCAATCCAGGAGCAAGGAAGATCTTTCCATTTTCTGGTGTCCTCTTCAATTTCTTTCTTCAAAGACTTAAAGTTCTTGTCAAATAGATCTTTCACATCTTTGGTCAGAGTTACCCCAAGATATTTTATGCTATTTGTGACTATCGTGAAAGGTGATGCTTCTCTAATTTCCCTCTCTGTTTCCTTATCCTTAGTGTATAGGAAGGCCACTGATTTTTTGGAGTTGATCTTGTATCCTGCCACATTACTAAAGGTGTTTATCATCTGTAGGAGTTCTTTGGTAGAGTTTTTGGGGTCGCTTATGTATACTATCATATCATCTGCAAATAACGAGAGCTTAACTTCTTCTTTTCCGATACGAATCCCCTTGATCCCTTTATGTTGTCTTATTGCTATTGCTAGAACTTCAAGCACTATATTGAAGAGGTATGGAGAGAGTGGACAGCCTTGTCGTGTTCCTGATTTTAGTGGGATGGCTTTGAGTTTTTCTCCATTTAATTTAATGTTAGCTGACGGCTTGCTGTAAATAGCTTTTATTATATTTAGGTATGATCCTTGTATCCCTAATCTCTCCAAGACTTTTATCATAAAGGGGTGTTGAATTTTGTCAAATGCTTTTTCAGCATCTAATGAAATGATCATATGGTTTTTTTCTTTCAGTTTATTTATATGGTGGATTACATTGATAGATTTGCGTATGTTGAACCAGCCCTGCATCTCTGGGATGAAGCCTACTTGATCATAATGGATAATTTTTCTAATGTGTTCTTGGATTCGGTTTGCCAGTATTTTATTGAGAATTTTTGCATCGATATTCATGAGTGAGATCGGCCTGTAATTTTCTTTCTTGGTTGGGTCTTTGTGTGGTTTTGGTATCAGGGTAACTGTAGCTTCATAAAAGGAATTTGGCAATGACTCTTCTGTTTCTATATTGTGAAATACATTAAGGAGTATAGGTATTAGCTCTTCTTGGAAGTTCTGGTAGAATTCTGCATTGAAACCATCTGGTCCTGGGCTTTTTTTGGAAGGTAGATTTTTGATAACGGTTTCTAGCTCTTCGCGACTAACAGGTCTATTTAGATCGTTCACCTGGTCTTGGTTTAGCTTTGGTATGTGGTACTTATCTAAAAAAATGTCCATTTCTTTTGTATTTTCTAGTTTTGTGGCATACAGGCTTTTGTAGTAAGATCTAATGAGTCTCTGAATTTCCTCTGTGTCTGTGGTTATGTCCCCCTTTTCATTTCTGATCTTATTTATTTGCGTGTTCTCTCTCTGTCGTTTAATTAGTTTGGATAGGGGTTTGTCGATCTTGTTGATTTTCTCCAAGAACCAACTTTTTGTTTCATTGATTCTTTGGACTGTTTTCTGCGTTTCTATTTTGTTGATTTCCGCCCTCAGTTTGATTATTTCCAGTCTTCTACTCCTCCTGGGCGCATCTGCTTCTTTTTTTTCTAAAGCTTTCAGGTGTGCTGTTAAGTCTCCAATGTATGCTTTCTCTGTTTTCTTTAAGTGGGCACTTAGTGCTATGAACTTTCCTCTTAGCACTGCTTTCATGGTGTCCCATAGGTTTGAGTATGTTGTCCCTTTATTTTCATTAAATTCAAGGAAGACTTTAATTTCTTTCTTGATTTCTTCCTTGACCCAGGTGTGGTTCAGTAGTTGACTGTTCAGTTTCCATGAGTTTGTCGGCTTTCTGGAGGTAGGATTGTTGTTGAATTCTAACTTTAATCCATGGTGATCTGATAAGACACAGGTGGACACTGATATTTTTTTGTATCTGTGGAGGTTTCCTTTGTTTCCGAGTATGTGGTCAATTTTCGAGAAGGTTCCATGGGCTGCAGAGAAGAAGGTATATTCTTTCCTATTTGGGTGGAATGTTCTATAGATGTCTGTTAAGTCCATTTGCTTCATTACCTCCAGTAGTTCTCTTACTTCTCTATTAGGTTTCTGTCTGATTGACCTGTCCATTGCTGAGAGAGGTGTATTGAAGTCTCCTACTACTAGTGTGTGTGGTTTGATGTCTGCCTTGAGTTTTAGTAATATTTCTTTTACATACATGGGTGCTTTTATATTAGGGGCGTAAATATTCAGGATTGAGACTTCATCCTGACAAATTGTTCCTGTTATGAGTATAAAGTGTCCATCTCGATCTCTTCGGATTGATTTTAGTTTGAAGTCAGTTTTGTTAGAAATTAATATGGCCACACCTGCTTTTTTCTTAGGACCATTTGCTTGAAAGATCTTTTCCCAGCCCTTTACTCTGAGTAGATGCCTGTCTTTGTGGTTGAGATGTGTTTCTTGCAAACAGCAGAATGTTGGATCCTGTTTTCGTATCCAATCTCTTAGCCTGTGCCTTTTTATAGGTGAATTGAGACCATTAATATTAAGTGATATTAATGACCAGTGGTTGTTTACGCCAGATATTCTTATTGTTTTTGGAAGTAGAATTTGTGTGTCTCCCTTCTTTGAGTTGTGCTAGTGAAGGGTCGCTAGATGCCTGAGTTATTGTAAGCAGTGTTGGCAATGTTAGATTCCTTGGGTTGCGATTTTCCTTCTATTACTTTCTGTAGGGCTGGATTCGTGGCTACGTATTGTTTAAATTTGTTTTTATCCTGGAATGTCTTGATTTCTCCATTTATAGTGAACGAAAGCTTGGCTGGGTATAGTAGTCTGGGCTTGCATCCATGGTCTCTTAGCTTCTGCAGTACTTCTATCCAGGACCTTCTGGCTTTCATTGTTTCCATAGAGAAATCAGGTGTAAGTCTGATCGGTTTACCTTTATAAGTTACTTGGCCTTTTTCCTTTGCAGCTCTTAGTATTCTTTCTTTAACCTGTATATTTTGTGTTTTGATTATTATATGGCGAGGGGATGTTTTCCTTTGATCCAGTCTGTTTGGTGTTCTATATGCTTCTTGAATATTCAAAGGAATATCATTCTTTATGTTGGGAAAGTTTTCTTCCATAATTTTGTTCAAAATATTTTCTGGGCCTTTGAGCTGTGACTCTTCTCATTCTTCTATTCCTATTATTCTTAGATTTGGTCTTTTTATTGTGTCCCATATTTCCTGAATGTTTTGTGATGAGAATTTGTTGGCTTTGCAGTTTTCTTTGATCAGAGCGTTTATTTTCTCTATGTTGTCCTCAGAATCTGAGATTCTCTCTTCTATTTCTTGTATTCTATTGATTATGCTTGTTTCTGTAGGCTCTGCTCGTTGACCTAGATTTTCCATATCCAGCTGGTCCTCAGTTTGTGTTTTCTTCCTTGCTTCCATTTCAGTTTTCAATTCTTGAACTGTTTCCATTACCTGTTTGATCGTTCTTTCTTGGTTTCCCAGGGTATTATGTACGTATTTACTCATTTCTTCAAATTTTTGGTTATGCTTCTCATCCATTTCTATAAGGGCATTTTTCACATGTTGTTTAAGGGACTCTACAGCTTTCATAAAGTCAATTTTTTCCACTTCTTCTGTGTTATGGTGTTGGAGACCTTCTGTTGTAAGATCGTTGGGTTCTGGTGTTTTCATGTTGTTTTTCAGATTATTGGGTGAATTCTTTCCTTGGCGCCTGCCCATCTCCTCCTATCGATGCTATCTAAGGGGTCTTTTAAAACTGGTTCAGGTTCCCCTGCTGGCCAGGGGCTCCTCTTACAAAATGCCCTTGCTCTGTTTCCTGGTTCCTGCCGGGGGCCAAGATCCCTCTCACCCCTCAGAAAGGTCTTCAGGAATAGGACCCGGCTCCTCCTTTGCCAGGGACCTTCCCAACCGAAGGCCTAGCTCTTTGGTTTAATTGTAGTGGGGCGATCTGTTCTTGGTGTTGCGCGCGCGGTCCCTGCAGCCTGCTTCTCCTGCTGGGACGGTTCCCGTTGCCAGCAGCCTGTGTCCTCTGCTGCCGCTCTGGTCCCAGTGGGTCCCCGACGGCTGCGCTGGGCGTCCTCCGCGTTCCGCCGCCCGGTGTTCCGGCCGCGTTCCGCCGCCCGGTGGTCCGGCCGCGTTGCGTTCCGCCGCCCGGTGGTCCGGCCGCGTTGCGTTCCGCCGCCCGGTGGTCCGGCCGCGTTGCGTTCCGCCGCCCGGTGGTCCGGCCGCGTTGCGTTCCGCCGCCCGGTGGTCCGGCCGCGTTGCGTTCCGCCGCCCGGTGGTCCGCTATACTGAACTTTCAAGACCTGCTGTAAAAGGCTTTTTGAGTTCTGATGGCGAAATATCATACGTTAATGACTGTGTGTTTGCTCGGGTGTCTGTATATCTGATTTTGGAATGATTGCGATTCTAGGTGCTAATATCTGGACTTGTCTTTGTTGGGTGCGAGTTTCATTCCCTGGATTCTGTTGCTTGCTCTTTCTCTTAGGAAAGTGTGAAAGCTACAGGGTTGACTGGTAGGGACAGGTGTGGCCTCTGGGGATCCAGGGTAGAAAGTGTTTCTGGGTTTTGAATGCTGACAAGAAGGAATGAGGATGGGTTAGAAGGGAGACTTGGAGGTCCATAGGAAGGAATGCCCTGGGTCTTCCCTAAGGTCTGGCAGAGTCCTCAGTGTTTGGAGGTAAGGTGGGGAGAAAGACCCCTGCACGCAGTCTTCTACAGGACTGAGGAATGAGACTAGAGAGATTGTACTGGAGGACAAGAAAAAGAGTAGAAATTGCCTGCCTGAGTTTAGATTAGTGTAGCTACTGGGGATTCTGGGTAGAGATTGTTTCTAGGCATTAGAGATTCTCTCTCTCTCTCTCTCTCTCTCACACACACACACACACACACACACACACACACACACACACACCACACACACACACACAAACACACCCACACACACAAATGGGAGTGGACTAGAAGGAATGGGAATGGGTAGAAGTGGGAACTGAGAGGGTCTGTACTGGGTGGTTTTGTGTGTCAGGTTGACCCGAGCTGGAGTCATCAGAGGAAGGAGCCTCAGCTGAGGAAATGCCTCAGTAAGATAACAGCTGTAAGGCATCATTGGGAGAGGGCCCAACCCATGGTGGCTGGTGACATACCTGGGCTGCTGGTTGGTCCTGGATACAATGAAAAGGTAGACTGAACAAGCCAGTAGGCAGCATCCCTCCAGGGCCTTTGCATTAGCTCCTGCCTCTGGGATTCTGCCCTATTTGAGTTCCTGTCTTGACTTCTTTCAGTGATGAACAGAAATGTTGAAGTTTCCCCCTCTAACTTGCTTTGTGGTCATGGCATGAAGCACAAGTAAAATCTCAAGAGAGGGAAGTTGGGGTTTAACCTGAAGGTCAGTAAAGCAAAACAGTCAGCCACTGGCTCTTACCTCACTTCAGTCTGAAAATAGTGATCCTGCCTCCAGGAATCTCAGAATGAGACTGTCTGAGAACTGTTTCCTCCTGTTTTATAATCCTCTCTAGGGCTGGGATTAAAGGCATACACTGCCTGGTCTCTAAGGCCACTAGTGTGGCTTCTGGGATTAAAGGAGTGTGTTACCACTGCCAGGTGGTATAACACTGTTTTACTCTCGGATCTTCAGGCAAACTTTATTAAAATACAAATGAAATGCCACGACAATGGCGCTTCATTGCAGCAATAGAAATCCTAAAACATCATCTTCAGGAAGGAGGAAAGTTAGGTCTATTGCAGGTTTGTGTAGAGTCGCCAGGGATTGGAGGGAGAGTGGTTTTTGCAAGTGGTTTGCCACAGTGATGGGATGAGACAGATGTTCGCAATGGGGCCGAGGAAGGAGAGAAGATTGCCTCCCTGATTCCCAGGCTGTTGTGGCCAGCTGGTTCCCAGGTAGAGTGTGCCTCTAGCTATTTGTGGCTGACACAGAGGAATATGGATGGACCAGAAGCAGGGGGTGGGGGCTGAGAGAGCTACAGGGGGAGGAGATCTGGGTCTGCTGTTGGTGGAGACTGCAGAGAGTGGTACAGAATTAGGACAGTCCCCTTCAGGTTGTCAGCTCCAGGACTGTGGAGGAACCCAGGGGGTTTGCAATGGAGGACAGGAAGCAGAATGAAGATCACCTGTCTGATTCCTGGGCCAGCCTGGCCACTTCATTCCTAGATAAGAGAGTCTCATATACTTTAGATTTTATTCATCTGTCTTGCACCAATTGCTTCCTCACTCATGATATATTCTATTAGAAAATCCTTGATATCCCATCACCAAAGTCAACGACTCCTCTCTTTTCTTTAATGTTCCATTTTTCTGTTTTCCTTTGTGGAAAATATTTCCTCAGAAGAGCTGTGTAGCTGCTCAAGGAACAGCCTCTCTCTGGGGCTTAAAAACCATCACATACTAGAGACAAACTAAGTTCATTCCTTTTTATGATTAACCCTGTTTCTCAAGGATTGGGCTATGCCCAACCTGCAATCTTAACTACAAATAGTTCTGTACTGCCAGTTCCAGAAAATGGCTGTCACATCATTGTTTCGAAAAGTTGTTTATAAACATACTGTAGCCCTAACCTTGTTTCCAAAGGTTATAGGACCACTCATGACTACCTTGTTATGACTACCTTGTTATGACTACCTTGTTATGACTACCTTGTCATGACTACCTTGTTATGCCCATCTTGCAGCCATGCATTTGTTTCAGGAGGTCGTTAGTACTAACTTGTTATGCTCATGTTCTGCCTTCAGCATCTCAAACTCCCTCATTTCCTGTCTTTCCCCCACTCGGCTCAGCATCCCATCTCTGTCATTCCGCCCGCCCTTCTGTACAAACCACCTTTGCATTGCCAAATTCCTGCTTAGTTCTAAGGCTTCCTCATGTCACATAAGACCTGATCATTTACTCTAGTGTGATGGGGCCAGTCAGTCACCTTTCGCTTTCACTAACAGCTTAGTGAATGGATTTAAAAAAAATTCAGGCATATGCTTTCCACTGGAAATATTTCACTGGAAAGGATATAGCAATTTATTAGACAATATTGAAAACGTGTGCTAAGAATCCCTGTGATAAGGTTAGAAAATAATTCTTGTATGTAAGACACAGGTATAAACATTAAAAATTCCTTATCTCAGTGTACACATGTGTGTATATATCACAGTCCCCGGAAATAAACAGTGTTTCTCTTGAGCACATCGGTTTACAAATTATTTTCCACATGATATCTGTGAGCTCCCTTAAGGCACAGCCTATGCCTTATTTGTTATTTTTTTTCCATTGACATCTTGCTACCTAGTAGGAATGCAGAACGCATTTCAAGGATGCTTTATTTACGGACTGTATGCTTGGAGCTGTTAAGGAATGGAAGGTAGGAAGAATGACTGTGTATAGGGATGACTGCTTTCATCTACCATCCACTGTAAGATACTTGACATATTAGGAAAAAATGACAGTTTGTTTTGGGACATTTACTATATAACTGGCTTTTTGGTCTTTAGGTCATGAAAGCAGGGGACTTCACATAAATGCCAACTTCCCACTTTGTATCTCGCTCCCTGGCAATTTCCCTTAATACACATTTGAAAAGATTTTCCAAAGCTTATTTTGCTTCTAAATTCCTGCATTTAACCCATTACTCTGGTGAGTAGATTGTCAGCCAGAGTTTCTGAAGTTCACTCCCTGGACATAGACAATTGTGTTAATGGTGCCTGCTGTAACATGAACCTTTGTACTATGAAGCAAGTCTTTTAAACTCTTGGGCAAATGCAATAATAATAGGTGTTTAATAATATTTGTACATGTCATTTGGAGCTTACAATAACCTGGAAATGCATTTGCTATCTCTTAAAATCTCCACGTAGGAAATGTCGTGGCTTGTTTACTCTCATTATTCCAACAGTCTTGCCAAGACATCTCCTGGGTAAAGAAGATACAACGATGACATATTTATTGCCTTTAAGGAAGTTAGATTTTGGGGGGCAGGAAGAAAAGATAAAAATATGATTATCACACTAATTCAAAACTACTCTTCCTGTGTGAACAAGGGGTTTGGGAAATATCACAGTTATATTTCCTATAAACAACTAGAAATCTAAACCAAGGCTGTGACTTCAAGTCCAAGGTTCTTTTCTTCTATAGAGGGAGACTTTATCTATGAGTTTTTTTCTTACACCTGTTAGAAGCCAGTTAAACCAGAATCAATATAATTTGATAAAAATTAGATTTCAAGTGAAGAGAAGACCTAAGTTATATCAATGCTTGCATTTTGTCATCTGAGATTTTTTTGAAGGAGTTCACAGAATGGAATAGGGATGTGGAAAAGCAGTAACAGAAGGTCAGGATTTCCTTGTAGAAATACAGGCCAAAACCTGATTTTTGTTTCTTAAATATTTTAAACATTATTATAGAAGAAACATGCAAGTCAAGCAAACATCACAAACCTAAATTAGCCAGACTCTAAGTCTACAGAGCTCAGCGAACTTTTATGAAGTTAGAGTACCCAATCTCCCAACAGAGAAGGGGGGAGAGAAGGGAGAGAGGAGCAGAGCATTAAGACTTACACTAAAGGAAGAATGATGAACTTAGGAACTCTCTAAAAGTGGATAGCTGATTCTGAAGACCTCTCATCTACTTCTTAATCCACTCCAGGCTCCAAAGAAACTAGACGGGACTTTGCATTGTACGTTCTAACAAGGAATAAGATAATGTTTTTGAATAACAGACTGACTGCATTAGAGAGGTTTTTCATAATGAGATTTGAAATAGGATTTCAATCAGAGACTAATATTAGAATATTCATATCTAATATTTTATGACCTTCATGATATGGAGCCCTGTGTTTCCCTCACTTGCATATTTGAATTCTAATACCCTTAATCCAGCCCACACTTTTAATTCTGTCCATATACTCTGCTAGATGTCTGTCCTTTTGTCGGTATGTAGGAAACAAGAATAAAAATCAATGTGAGGGTAATTTAAACTCTAGTGATCAATATTCTTCTTGCCAGGCCACCAACCCTTTCCTGGTCTATCCTGGATCATTAATATTTTGTTGGTATATAATCCTTTCTACCCTAATCTTCTTGTTTGGTACTTAATTCCTGATATGTGGATGTTGGAAAGATTGCCAGTTCTTTCCACAGTCTCTCCTTAAATAATGTTTGAATGTTTTGTCATAAATATGGGTTATATAACAAAATTGAAGACTATTATGCAATTTCTAATTTAATTACGTTTGTAATTTTTATGATGGAATTACTCCTACATAATGTAAAAATTAACTGATATTCTTGTTAAAATATAATTCATTATTGTTTTGCCAAAAGAAATATACTTACTATGGTATTTGTGCTTTACAGTTGAGTTTTGTTTTTAAAATGATAGTTAATCTATGTTTTGGAACTTCGTTGACATTTAAGTTACAAACTGCCAAACACATCTATTTTAACTAAAAAGTCATTGAGTTTTGGTAAATATATAAAACATTCAGCTACTACAGCAGTAATATTTTAGAACATATAACCACCTGTCAAAACTAGTCCCATATTTCTTCTGGCTAACATCACACAGCCTACAAACTGTGAAATGTTCTGAGACACCTAATTTTTACTCCAATTTCACCTCTTCTGGAACATCATGTAGTTCAAATCATGTTATATGCTGCAGTTGCTATCAATATTATGGGGAATAAGAACTTTCCTTTCATTGATCAAAAGTATTTCACACTTTATCTGTTTATTAGATAAGTCAGTTAAATTTTTCTTAATTAGCAATGTTATTGCTATAAACATCTGTGTAAAAGCTTTTGTATAAAAGATTTTTTTTCTTGCATTGTTATCTATGAGTGGAAATGCTGGTGCATATGGTAAATTTGTATTTAACATTTGAAGGAACTGTTAAATATTTCAAAGTAAATATGCAACTTGGATTTCTAGCATCAGTTAATAAGAAGTTCTGTTACCATACATTTTAACAACAATTGATATTGCCAGTTTTTTTAAATCATGGTAACAATTCTAGTTGATGTTTAGTGGATTTTAAATTGCCTTTCTTTAGAAATCAATGATATTGATATCTTTTCATATGCATTTTGGCCATTTGTGATTCATGTGTGTGCATGTGTGCGTGTGTGTATGTACACGAACTGAATGTTCAAATCATTTCCTGGTTTTTATTCAGTGTCTTTTTTAAAATATTCTGGACACAAGTCCTTCTACCGGGTGTCTGTTTTGTAAATAGTTTCTACTGAGCCTTGTCTTCTTTAATAGTCTCCTTTGGTGAATGTACAGGAGATTGTGTTGTATGCCTGTAACCCTAGCACGTAGGAGGTGGGAGGCAGGGGAATCAGTAATTCAAGGTCACCTTCAGTAAAATAGAAAATTTGAAGTCAGCCTGGATTACACGAAATCCTAGGTCAAAAAATAACAAACAAAAGAAAAAAAGAAAAAAATAGCAAAGTGAAACAAAAGCAAAAGCAAAAAAAAAAATCCTCCTAATAAAATTCTTAAGTTATTTAGCAAAGTTTTAATGAAACACATTATTGAAATCGCTATGTTAGTCTTAACTTTATTCTCTTAATAAATTATATTGAATGAATTGACTTTCATATATTTTCATATAGGTATTGACTAGATTTTAAAATAATTTGTTAAATAATATGTACATGTCGTTTCCTGAGGAATTCTGGTTCTTTGTTTTGTTTTTCCTTGGTATTTATGTTTTTATATCAAGTTAGTACTGACTCTACCTGTATTGCTCTGTTTTGAGGTATCTTTATAGAGATATTCTTCAACATAAAAATATAATTATAAATATTTTTCTTAGCCTCTGCTTTAGTTTCCTGAATTCCTGACTCTCTCTCTCTCTCTCTCTCTCTCTCTCTCTCTCTCTCTCTCTCTCTCTCTCTCTCTCTCTTTCTCTCTCATTTCTCTGGCAAGTTATGGCTTCTAATGAAGTTAATTAAGCTTTTTGTAATAAAGTGTTCTTATAATTACTTTCTTGTTATTCTTTTGATTTATATAAGTTTGGTTATGATGACCTCTCAGTTTTAATATTGATAACTTATGTATCTATTTATAGGGGTAATCTATATGTATTATTTATGCCAAATTAGTTGACAGTATTGCTAAAGTTTGTTATATTTTTACTGAACTGTCTGTGCATGTGCGTGTGTGTGTGTGTGTGTGTGCGTGTGTGTGTGTGTGTGTGTGCGTGTGTGTGTGTGTGTGTGCCATGACACATATGTGGAGGTCAGAGGAAAAGTTGTTTTAGCATATTATTTCCTTCCAGTGCACGGTTCCCAGGGAATGTCTGGGCCATTAGGCTTGACAACACATAATTTTGTTAAATAAGCCAAGGTTGATAGCTTAGTTTTTATTTTTAAAAGATTATATATGGTTATGTTTCCCAGACTGGTTCAAGCAACCCTCTTATTTGTTCTCTTGGAATATAAATAGGTATCACTGTGCCTGAATTTGGTATTGTTTTATTCCTGAGTTTCACTGAAATAAATTAATAAATGGAAATTTCATGCACTTAATATAGACAACATTACTATTTGATACAGAAATACAGTGATGTAATTGCCACAATAAAAATAATCAGTGCACTTAGGACCACACATTATTGTCTTTGTCTGTTTTTGTACACTAAGAATCTCCTTTCAGTAATTGCATGCACACATACACAATGTAAAGTGAAGCAACATTGACCCCTGTGCATGCATTTGATTTATCCTCAGAACAATCTTGCAACTCATTTCTACAAACATTGGCGACAAAAAAAAAACAACAATATTGCTCTAGTGTTGCATATGATAAAAGGAGTAACAAAACAGCATTTGGGCTGGAACGTATCTCAGGGATAGAGTATTTTACTAACATGTGCGAGGCTCTGGGTTTGATCCCTATCACTACTGAAACAAACAAACAAACAAAAGCATTCAAAAACTAGTAGCACCTGTAGAAAGGAGTACAAGAAATGCAGTCCATGCTCATAAGACAAGGTAAGATTTTGTTTAGATTCCAGCAGAGCTTGTATTATCATTGCTGGTTTTGCAATAAATGGGCCGTGATGGATGGAGATCTGTGAGTGAAGCTGAAGGCGATGGCCTTACCATCTGCCTTATAGACAAAGAAAAATACATGAGAAAATCCAAGGAAGAAACAAAGAATAAAAAAACTCATTGTGAACACACATGGCTGTTGGAACACGGTCCAAGAATGGAGTCGTGTGAGATTTCTGAATTCCTGTGAGAAAATTCCAAGATGCAAAAACTATGGAATGGTTCTTGGATCATTCTTTCGTGCCCCTCCTAGGAGTAAAGGATAAGAATGTGTTTATTTCAAATTATCCATTACAACTTGTTAGTGTTATTTGTTTGATGTGCCTCCATAGAAAAACATGTTTTTGCCACATGCGGCTTCCCTGTCAGGTGTGGCTCCTCTGTCAGGTGCAGCTTGTTCTTGTGATAGTACGCTAACTCATTTGATTCTTCTCAACCGTTGGAGTATAAATTGTCGATGCCCTGAATAAAGTTGGCTACTGCACGAGTCTTCCTCGTTTATTGGCTTCATTGTCCCAGGTCCCACCACCTCTGGAGCAATAAGCAAGTGGTACTACAAACCAGGCTCCTGACGTTGGCTATGAGGCAAGAGAGTGGGGGCCCTCGCAGGAGGTGAGAAATCATAATGGGGCAGAAACCAGAGAAGCCTCTGACTTATGTTGAGCTTGTACATCACTTTTTAAAGAAAGGAGGAGCAGAAGTATCAAAATCACAATTATTAGACTGCTTGCAAGTTGTTTGTGATTATCATTCCTGGTTTCCAGAAGATGGAACTTTAGGTAAAGAAGTATGAGAAAGAATCTGAAAGGAAGGATACTGAAAAGCATTAGCTTCAGCTTCCTTACTGGAGTCTCCTTTTAATAATAGCCTCCTTTTCGTGAAGATAATCCTGAAGCATGGGGTAAGGATTTGATAATCAACCTAATGTTAAATTCCTTACATTTCCTAAAGAAGATTTAGAAGAGCTTATGGAAATGTTAGTTTACAACTTAGGCAAGCCAGGACACAACAGGGAAATGAGATCCATTTTCCAATTCTTCCTTGGTACGAGCTGTGCTTGGTATTTCGTGTGCAATTTCAGCGAAATCAAAATGTTTATCATGAAAAGGGCTATGTGTCTGCCATTGCAGATGAATCCACTGAAACATTTTGAACTCCTCTTTGGTTCCTGTGGTCCCAGGCCATCAAGGACAATGGCAAAGGGCTGGGAGACAGTGGAAGTCTTCAGAAAGATAGCAAACTCCAGCTACAGGACAAAAGGAATAAAAACCATGTCATCAGAAATCAAGTCTACTTGCCTGTGGCCAATTTAAGGGCCAGTGCACCAAAGGAGAAGTTGTTTTATGAAACACCCAGAGGCCTATGTCACCAGAGAATCCTTTCTGGAGATGTTAGCTGATTTGACTTACGCATCTGCAGTGAGCTCACTGTTTATCTGAACACATATATTGGTCCTATTAGCTCATCCTCCTTTGCTTAAACTTGTAAATTGAATGGATTCAGTTTCTTTTATTTTAACTAATGACTTTGTTTATGACTGGACCTTGGGACTGTAATAGACTCATTCATTCATGTGAAGAAGGGGTCGCATAACTGAATCCCTGTTTTTGGTGGCAGAGTATTACCCACAATGCTTTTATTGCTCTAATATTATTTGTTACATTTATAATTTGCTTACTTATAGGATAATCATGCATCAAATGCCAGTTAGATTTATCTTCAACATCTCAAATCAAAATCACTCTGGATATCTTACATTTAAAAATGAAAAAGGGGACGTGGCAGAATACAGTCCAAGAATAGAATCATGTGAGATTTCTGAGCGCTAGTGAAAAAACTCCAAGAAACCAAGACAACAGTTGTGTGACTCCAGTTTCTTTCATATATATGAAATTGTTCTTGGATTGTGCTTTCATGTCCCTCCTGGGTATAGAGAATAGGAGTGAGTTTACTTCAGGTAATTCATTTCAACTGGCTATTGCTATTTATTTATATGACTCTATGGGAAAATGTGCTTTTGCCACATGTTGCTTGGTTTTTGATTATCTGTGCTCAAGTGATTATTCTTAACCCTCAGGGTATATAGTCTAGTGCTCTGATAAAGTTGGCTAGTGATGAGACTTTAGTCTGCTTTGTTTATTGGCTCCCTTCTCCCAGGCCCCACTGTTTCTGGAGCGGTAAATACTGGCTATATAGAACTGTTGAATATATATATATATATATATATATATATATATATATATATATATATCCCAATTTTAAATAGACTGGTAAAAACAACCCATGTTGCAGTGTGTGAAAATATACTGATAATAAATCTCACTTCTGTGCTTACACAAGCAACTTTTTGACGAAGTCTGAAGGTCTCTTTGATACAGACTTCCTAACTTGATAGATACCTGTTCTTTTTTTATGGCTGAGTTCCCTTTGTCTTCTTTTTTGGAAGATTCTAGAACCAGTTTGTTTATTTTATCCATATTTACCCAAAGCAAAATTTTGAAAAAAAAACATTTTCTGATAACAATTATGTCTGTCCCAGGATAATAAAAAAGCCCAAGACCTATTTACATTGAAATTTTTTTTTCTTAATTTGTTTTCTTTTTTCTTAAAAAATATATCTTTTCTCATTTTGCATATTAATCTCAGTTCCCGCTCCTTCCTTTCCTCCCATTGTATCTATTGATCTATTTTCATTCTTCTAATTGTTGACATCAGTTATGGCAGCACCATTTGTTGAAGATGTTTTCTTTTTTCCATTGTATAATTTTAGCTTCTTGGTAAAAAATCAGGTGTTTGTAGGTGTGTGGATTAATATCTGGGTCTTCAATTCTATCCCATTGGTCGACCTGTCTATTTTTATACCAATACTACATTGTTTCATTGCTGTAGCTTGGCTTGTTTAGATTTTTGAGACAGGGTTTCTCTGTAGTTTTGGATCCTGTCCTGCAACTTGCTCTTGTAGACCAGGCTGGCCTCAAACTCATAGCAGTGGTGGTGCACGCCTCTAATCCTAGCACTTGAGAGGCAGAGATAGGTGGACCTCTGTGAGTTTGGTCTACAAGAGCTAGTTCCAGGACAAAATCTAAAACTCCAGAGAAACCGCGTCTCAAAGAACAAAAACAAGCCGGGCGGTGGTGGCGTACGCCTTTAATCCCAGCACTCGGGAGGCAGAGGCAGGCAGATCTCTGGGAGTTCGAGGCCAGCCTGGTCTACAAGAGCTAGTTCCCGGACAGGCACCAAAGCTACAGAGAAACCCTGTCTCGAAATAAAAAACAAACAAACAAAAAAATCATTACTGTAGCTCTATAGTAGAGCTTGATGTAGGAATGGTGATGCCAATTGCACAGGATTGTTTTGGCCATCCAGGGTTTCTTGTTTTTCCATATGAAGTTGATTATTGTTCTTTCAAGGTCTGTGAAAAATTGTGTTGTTATTTTGATGGAGAGTGCATTGAATCTATAGATTGCTTTTGATAGGATTTCCATTTTTATTATGTTGATCTTACCTATCCAAGAGCATGGGAGATCATTCCACTTTCTGGTATCTTCTTCAGTTTCTTTCTTCAAAGACTTAAAGTTCTCGTTGAACAGGTCTTTCACTTCTTTGGTTAGTGCTACCCCAAGATATTTTATGTTATTTGTGGCTATTGTGAAGGGTGATGTTTCTCTCATTTCCTCCTCAGCTTCTTTATCATTTGTATATAGGAGGGCTACTGATTTTTTTTTTTAATTTGAGCTTGTATCCTGCCACATTACTGAAAGTATTTATCAGCTGTAGGAGTTCCCTAGTAGAGTTTTTGGGGTCACTTAGGTTTACCATCGTATTATGTGCAAATAGCAAAGTTTGACTTCTTAATTTCCAATTTGAATCCATCCCCTTGATCTCCTTTTGTTGTCTTGTTGCTCTAGCCAGAACGTCAAGAACTATGTTGAATAGATATGGAGAGAGTGGACAGCCTTGTCTTGCTCCTGATTTTAGTGGAACTTCTTTGAGTTTCTCTCCATTTAATTTGATGTTGGCTGTCAGCTTGCTGTATGTTGCTTTTATTATGTTTAGATATGTTCCTTGTATCCCTGATCTCTCCATGACCTTTATCAAGAATGGGTGTTGGGTTTTGTCGAATGATTTTTCAGAATCTAATGAGATGATCATATGGCTTTTTTCTTTCAGTTTATTTATATGGTAGATTACATTGATAGATTTTTGTATGTTGAACCATCCCTGTATCTCTGGGATGAAGCTGACCTGATCATGGTGGGTGATTTTTTGAATCTATTCTTGGATTTTGGTTTTCAGGTGCTTTATTGAGTATTTTTGCATCTATGATCATGAGTGATATTGGTCTATAATACTTTCTTAGTTGAGCCTTTATGTGGTTTCAGAATCAGGATTACTGTAGCCTCATAAAAAAGCATTTGACAATGTTCCTTCTGTTTCTATTATGTGGAACACTTTGAGGAGTACAGGCATTAGCTATAGGTATTAACTCATCTTTGAAGTTCTGGTAGAAATCTGCACGGAAAACATCCAGCCCTGGGCTTTGTTTGGTTGGGAGGCTTTTAATGACTGCTTCTATTTCCTTATAGGTTATAGGTCTATTTAAATTGTTCACCTGATCTTGATTTAATTTTCATATGTGGTACCTATCCAGAAAATTGTCCATTTTCTTTTAAATTTTCCAATTTTGTGGAGTACAGATTTTTTTAGTATGACAGAATGATTTGTTGGATTTCTTCAGTATCTGTTATTATGTCTCCCTTTCCACTTCTGATTTTGTTAATTTGGATGTTGTCTCTCTGCTTTTGATTAGTTTGGACAAGTGTTTTTCTTTCTTGTTGATTTTCTCAAAACACCAGCTCTTTGTTTTATTGATTCTTTGTATTGTTTTCTTTGTTTCTATTTTACTGATTTCAGTTCTCAATTTGATTATTTCCTGTCTTCTGCTCCTCCTAGGTAAGTCTCCTTCTTTTTGTTGTAGAGCTTTTAGGTGTGCTGTTAGGTCACTAATGTGAGCTTTCTCCACTTTCTTTATGTGGGCACTTAGTACTATAAACTTTCCTCTTAGCACTGCATTCATAGTGTCCCATAAGTTTAGGTATGTTGTGCCTTCATTTTCATTGAATTCAAGAAAGACTTTAATTTCTTTCTTTCTTTCTTTCTTTCTTTCTTTCTTTCTTTCTTTCTTTCTTTCTTTCTTTCTCTCTCTCTCTCTTTCTCTCTTTCTTTCTTTCTTTCTTTCTTTCTTTCTTTCTTTCTTTCTTTCTTTCTTTCTTTCTCTCATTTTGACCCAGGGATGGTTAAGTAGTTGACTGTTCAATTTCCATGAGTTTTTAGGCTTTCTGAGAGTAGTATTGTTGTTAAATTCTAACTTTATTCTCTGGTGATCTGATAAGACACAGGGGGTTACTCACATTTTTTTGTAGCTGTGTAGGTTTGCTTTCTTACCAAGTATGTGGTCAATTTTAGAGAAGGGTCCATGAGGTGTTGTGAAGAAGGTATATTCTTTTGTGTTTGGGTGGAATGTTCTGTAGATGTCTGTTAAGTCCATTTGAGTCATGACGTCTGTTAGTTCTCTTATTTCTCTGTTATGTTTTTGTCTGGATGACTTGTCTATTGGGGGAGAATCGGATGTGGAAGTCTCCTACTGTTAGTGTATGAGGTTTGATGTGTAATTTAAGCTTTAGTAATGTTTCTTTTACATATGTGGGTGTGCTTGTATTTGGGGCATAGATGTTCAGGATTGAGATTTCATCTTAATGGATTGTTCCTGCCATGAGTGTAAAGTGTCCTTCTCCATCTCTTCTGAATGATTTTAGTTTGAAGTCTCTTTTGTTAGATATTACGATAGCTACATTCACTTGTTTCTTAGGTCCATTTGATTGGAAAATCTTTTCCCAACCTTTTACTCTGAGGTAATGTCTGTTTGTGAGGTTGAGGTGTGTTTCTTGTATACAGCTCAATCCTGCATTTGTATTTATTTTCTTAGCCTGTGTCTTTTTATAGGTGAATTGAGTTCAAGCTTTTCCTGACATTACAGCCTAGATACAATCAGATGCCACTTTATCTTGCCAGCCTTTACCATAGCATTTATATTGAGAATGCCGAGTCACATGCTAGTTGGTATTGCTACTTTTGAGATTTTTTTGTAATTAATTTGTCTTTACATAACTAGTTCCTAGAGTTTGTGGATATTTAAAACAGCCCAGTTGAAGAAGAGAATCATATTAAATTGATCCTCATGTTGATAATTTCCTGTCATGCCTTCTTTGCTGTTCTTTCTTGCAGTCTAAGTGGCAAATTCTCTGTCTGCTGCAGGAGACCGAAATAAGACCATATGGTCCACAACTCTGTACTTACATATTTGCCCATCAGCCAACAGTGACCCAGTTCTGCATCTCCACAAAACTAAATACAATCAAAGAGGTCCTTAATCAGAAATAATTATCAGAAACTCGCAACAAATGGTACTCTTCATGTTCTGAATTTCAGTGATGAGTCTGTGTATGTGTGCATGTTTGTGTATGTCAGAGGGTACTTATCTATACTTATGAAAGTGTGTGTGTGTGTGTGTGTGTGTGTGTGTGTGTATGTCTGCATAGTAGACAACAACCTTGGGTCTCCTTCTCAGAATGCCATCTGAGGTTGGTCTTTCATTGGCCTGGAGTGCAATTATTAGGCAAGACTGGCTGGCAAGTGAATGCCAGAGATTCCTCTGTCTCTGCTTCCGCAGAGCTATTATAAATGCCATCACTTGTGCCAGACACTTTAATTGGGTTCTGGGAATCTATTTTATGTTCTCATATTTATGAGACAAGTGTTTTCTCGATGGCTAAGCTATCTTCCCAGTCTCCCCCATGACTTTTGTATACAAGTTGTCTCCTGTTTTCTTGAATCTATTTAGAGGCAGATTCTATATTTCATACATTTTGTGTGGAATGCCCAAATGGGTATTAGGTGCCTTCGCTGTGGACACATACTTAATGTCAATTTGATGACTATTGAACACTGACTATTTGCCATACACTATTCTGACCACAAGCTATTCAATAAGTATTTGCTAAACAAATGGTTTGCTCATCACTTGCGCTGGGAGAACTCAGGTGGAGCAATGTGAATGCAAATGCAATTTAGAGAGAATAAAACAGAACTGGTCAGAAATGCACCCTCTGACCAAAACCAAATTCCAGGAACCCGTTTGGACCCTTGCATTGCTTGTGAAAAATCCCAACAAACCTTTCAAAAGCCTCAAAGCAGTTTGAAAAAAAAAAGATAGCCTAGAAGAAATAAACTTTCTTTGTCAATATGGAAGGAGTGCTAAGGAACTTTGTACTTTCAGTGACAATTATCAGCATGTCTTCCTGGGAATTTCATGCTAATTTTATATTAAGTTTAGCCATTTATACTTAAATGTATTTGGTTCTGCAGAGCAATGATAGACTCTGACTGTCTAAGCTAAATATGAGTTCCAGCCAAAAGGAAAGCAATGAAATCCATTGGAGCTTTCCCCCTTTATGAGCAAATAATCAGGCTGCATAATTTTCACTGACATGCATCATCTTTCTTTTGCTTTAGGGCTTTTCCTGAGATGACTGCATTTTCCTTCCTTGCTTCATGGACTGTCTTGGAGGTTCATGCTAACCCAGCTCTTTCAAAACCTCTTCCTAGCCCTTTTTCATGGCAAAGGAGAATGCATTTGACAGCGCCAGCATAGCATGTCTGAATGGATTTTGCTTTCAAAGCAGTAGAATTTGCATCAGGGTTTTAAAAGTGAATTAAGAATATTTTCTTTAGAAGTGTTTAAATGTTAATATATGGTTTGAGGAATAATACTTCTGGTTTACACCTGCATTTCAGAAAGCCTATCCTGACGTGAATACCTCTCACCCTATCAGGTAACTGAGGTCTGCCTACTCCTGTTGAATAAGAAGGACAAGACAATGGAGATTTGGGAGTCAATTCACTGTGGAGGCCAGTGGCTCATTTCTCCCTCTGTGCTTGGAGACTTTGTGGAGAATTCTGTGTGATGCTCCGTAAGGTGAGTTGACATCTTCCCATTTTCAGACAACTCAGCTAATATTTTCATTCCCTTTTCCACACTTTCGCTGTTGTTTTTTTCCAGCGAGTGCTCTTTTTAAATGTCATCTCTCAAAACTAGATCTCCTAGATCAAGTATCGGCTATGCTTCTTTTATTTTAATTACCTATTGCTCTGTTCCTAAACTAATTTTGAAATGCAGAGAATATAAGTGAGATTCTCTTTGCATTTTTTTTTTCACTGTCAACAAAATAGAAGTGCCTGCAGTTTGTCAATCTTATGTACATTTGACAACTTAAATTTTCAGGTAAGTCCAACTTTATAAGTCCCCATTTTGCATTATGATATAGGGGCCAGGGAGTAGAATATGGTGATTTAAGTGAGACTAGCCTCTGTAGGCTTATATAATTGAATGCCCGTTCCCAAGTTGGTGAGACTGTTTAGGAAAGATTAGGAGGTGTGGCCTTGTTGAAAGCGATGTGTCACTGAAGATGGGCCCATGCCATTTCCAGCTGACACATTTTTGCCTTCTACTTGAGGATGAAATGTGAGTTCACAGTAACTGCTCCAGCACCGTATCTGCTGCCTGCTGCCATGTTGCCTTCCATGCCGGTCATGGACTAACCCCTTGGAACCATTAACCCCAAACGAAATTTTCACATATATATAAATATATATATACATATATATTTAGAAATATAAATTCAGGTAAGTGAACTACAAAGCAAAACAACTTCTTGCTTGCAAGACAACCCTACCAGGAAAAAAAAAATTCTCAAAGGGCTTGGTTTGCATACAGAAAAGCCTTTTATTTCCAGACTATAAGTCCTAAATCAGGGAACTTGTTTAAAGTAAGTACTCAGTGAATGTTTGTTAAATGAATAATTAATGCGAGAACAAGACACAACCCTTATGAACACACATGATAGCCATTTATATTCTATAATAAAATCTAGGATTGTAAATACAATTGGCGCCTGACAGGGTGTATCTTGCTTATGCCAATTCAGATGTAGTAACAGTGGTTTGAAAAAAGAGCTTGCTCTACACACGTGGCCAACTGAGAATATGATCCCCACTAAAAAGATACTCTGTGGTTTTAGACCTCTTGCATATTAAAAAAACTATTTTGTGTTTTATTAGTCAGTATTTTTTCTTTCATGAGTCGATAAGAACTATATTCTGAAAAATAAAACAAAGTCACAGACAGAATATTTGAAGAAACATGCCCCTGAGGTTAGCACCAAAGGAACTCATGGAAGGATGTATATTTTATAAATATGAACAAATCCTTGATTCACAGTTTTCTGGCTTTTTCTAGCTACTAGGGCAAAACTTGCTCTTTATCTCCCTGACTTAAAATTATGGGAAGTAATTTTTGACTTGTTTTGCTATAGCTTACCTGAGACATTGTTTGATCTTTTTCTATAATGATTATCAAAAACAGGAAAACGAATTCATCCTACAACACATACCGGCAGTGAGGTAAATCAAGAAACTCAGTTTGGCTCTGCCATCACCCCAGGTTGAATTCTCATACCCAAATAATGTCGACTTGGATCCAAGTTCCAAGAAGGATAATGGTTTTGCTATATATGTTCATAAACGGGACAGATAGAAGAGCAATAACTAAACTCATGACTGCCTTCTTCTGCCACAGACCTTGAAGTTTTGCATGTTCACAGGTGTTATAACACATGGTGTGTGCTGCTTCATGATATAATGTTGTCATGGAGGCCTTTAAAGTGAAGTGCTAATTGAACCCATTAGGCTTTGGGTTTCTTATATCTGATGTGTGTGTGTGTGTGTGTGTGTGTGTGTGTGTGTGTGTGTGTGTGTTTTACCTATACAGCATAGAGCAGGACTTGTCATTGGATTCAATCTTTTTATTTGAGTTTTGATAAGGTAGTTAAGTTAGAATACCAGAAATAAAATAAATAATAGGAGTAATAATGCTATAGAAAAGACTTGGTAATTTATTGCATACAGGATGGAAGAGAAAGGGAGAATGAAAATCAGAAGAGTTTCTTGGTTAAAATTGGTTGTTGATACTGTAATAAAAACAAGAACATTTATATTGAAGCAGGTGTCTACTAGAAGGTTGAAACTGTGTCCCTTAAAATTTGATGTGAAGTGCTGGATGGATGGATTCAGAAGTCTTTTCACAGACACCAGAGTAAGTTATTTTTTCCATGGGTCTGATATGAATCTTGAAATATTATAAATACTAATATTTTGAGTGTACCTCAAAAGGAATACGTGACTTGAAAATGAAGAATTTTCTTTCCAAAAGAATCAACCTCAATTTATTTCCTCATGTTCTTTCAGGATTTTTAAATGTTAAAAATCAAGATGGAAACAGCAACAGCAAGAAAATGTTGGTTTAATGAGCTGTCAGACTACAAAGTTAGGAGCGTGTGCCCTATGCTAATGTGAGAATTGCTGTGATTATAGGAGCTGTAGGTAAATTGCATGTTTTAATAAATATGAATTACATTAGCTTGAGAAATGTGAAAGTTATTCCAAGGTTATATTTGTATTGCATTCATTTTTCTTGAGAGATATAACTGTAATTCTGGGGTTATATTTTGATTTTATTGAACACTTTCTTGTTGCAGCCATTAACATTTTTGCTAAGGAAAATGGATCAAGGACTGTAAATATATCTGTGATGATTGCTCATGTCATCTAGGCTCAACATGAACTGTGGAGGTTCGTGAATCATGTGTTTTAAGATCAGTTTGCAAAGGGAAAAATAAAATTTGGTAGCTAATTTACTTCTCTTTTGTTTTTGTTTTAAAGATATGTAACATTAAATCCTATATTAATGCCAAGGAATTCTCAGTGGCTTATTTTTCCTTAAAGTTTCCTTTTAGGTCCAAGGGCAAGACTTATAGATAATTAAGCCCATTGGATCACAAAGTAGGGAAACAGTCTTTAGTTTCTTTATGCCCATAAATACCATTTCATCCATGTCCTTTTAGAGATAGTGTAGAGGTGCTACATATATTTGGTAACCTATTTCTTCCTCTGCGCATATAAAAGATACAGTCAAGTGATCATTCTCAGCTTAGAAAACTTCTGCACACATTCATCCAAATGACCAGACTTGCAATCCACAGTAGAAATGACTAGCTATGATCAAACACCAGGTGAACTCCCAGTGCAAACACTTGCTCATTACACTGTGATGCAATTATAACTTTTCTTTATGCTATTAAGTATTCCCATTTAAATGCCAGCATGTTAGAATTGAAAATCCATTGGGACTTTGCTCAAATCTTTTTAATCAACTTTGTGTTATTCCTTGTTTTGGCAGGGTCATGTTCAAATTAGTTTTGCCATGATGCCTTCTAGTGAGTTGGCCTTGAATAAGGACAGAAGCAATCACAGTCTCTTAGCACATTGAATACAGCTTGCACACCAATGAAGGGAGGAATAAAGATCAACCTGATACTGTCTCCAATATTCCCAGCATTGCTTGTTACCGTCCACAAACCTTTCAGGTACTCCTCTGGGATGAGCTAAAGGTACAGTATCAAAAAGCCCTAGAACATTCTGCTTTCGAAGTACAAATTAGTGTTACCTCTAACAGTAGTTACTTTAGCATTAACTACCTCCATTTCTTCATTTATAAAAGCAAACTCTGCATTCCTACTTCTAGGCTTTTCCTGGCATCTTCTTGCTCTTCCTATTTCTTTTTTAATTTGATTATATTGAGCTATACATTTTTCTCTGCTCCCCTTCCTGCCTCTTCCTTCTCCCTTCAACCCTCTCCCAGGGTCCCCATGCTCCCAATTTACTCAGGAAATCTTGTCTTTTTCTACTTCCCATGTAGATTAGATCCAGGTATGTCTCTCTTAGGGTTCTCATTGTTGTCTAGGTTCTATGGGATTGTGAATTGTAGGCTGGTTTTCTTTGCTTTATGTTTAAAAACCACTTATGAGTGAGTACATATTATATTTGTCTTTCTGGGTCTGGGTCACCTCACTTGTTATGATGTTTTCTAGATACATCCATTCATCTGTAAATTTCAAGATGTCATTTTTTTTTCTGCTGTGTAGAATTTCACTGACCTAAACAGAAATCTCAATAGAGGAATCTAAAATGGCTGAAAGGCACTGAAGGAAATGCTCAACATCCTTAGCCATTATAGAAATACAAATCTTCTGAGATAGGTTTCATTTGGTCTCAGAGGTAGTTCCCTGATTAAGACTGTAGTACTATCAAAGCATACAATATATTTCTACATTGAATCCACAAAAAATGATCATAAATTTATATATTAGACATATGAATAATTGTACTGAGATAAAAACTAACACTCCAATGATAAAATTAGGACAATGTGCCTTATAATGTTTTGTGGTTTGTTCATTTATATTGCTGATGTTTCCTGTGTTACTTTTGTTCCTCACTTCCTCTGTACCCAACACATATTATTTGAAAAATTATCAAGGGGATCCTGTAGTGTGAGCACGCAGAACACTCTGAGATGTAAGCAGAAGGTAACATGAAGCATTTCTCTGCTCTTCCTTCATGGATATGGCATCATTGTCAACATGTTTACTTTCCCACATTTAAACAGTACTGAAGAGCTGAAGATCTTCACAGAGAGGAAAGACACATGTGAAAAAAAAAACAACCTTTCCAGAACCTGAGAAATGTATATCTAGCTAGCTCTTATATCTTACATTAACTCAAGAACCTGAGAAATGTATTTCTAGCTAGCTCTTATATCTTAAACTAACTCATTTCCATTAATCTGTATATCACCATGAGGTCATGACCTACTGGTAAATTTTTGGTGTCTGTCTCCTCTGAAGGTGGCTACAGGGCATCTCACTGACTCTGCCTTCTTTCTATCAGCATTCAGTTTAGTTTTCCCACCTAGTTCTATTCTGCTAAGTCACTGGCCCAGAGTTATTCATTAATCAATAAAAGCAATACATAGGCAGAAGGAGTTCCCGTACCAGAAGAATAGCATGAGAAATAAATTAAGATGTCAATAAAAATTGATCCATCTATTCATTAAAGAAATGGAAAAGTCATTTAAAAATCTTTGGCACTTTGTGGGGGAAGGTCTAGAAGGTCTCCTGTCTTGGCAATTTGGAAGTTGCAGAGGGTTCAAGTTTCCCTTGTAAATATGACACCTATGCCAGCTGGATCCCATCTAGTAGCCCTCTAAGACAATAGAGGATTGAGGCATCTACCCAGCATCCATGACCACCCTTTCTGGCAATAGTATGGAACTAACCTCATTAGCAGTATCCATTTTCCCAGCCACTTGGGATATTCTCAAATCACTGAAGCAACAACAGATTTTGCCATACTTACTGGGAAAGTTCAATGTTCTCTTGTACGGTTCCTTTGCAAGAACAGAAAATATTTCTTTGAGCCTGTCAGTGTTTTATTTTCTTAAAAAATTAAATATTTAATCTTTTAAATCAAAACTACCAAGTTCCTTTTATTTTTTATTGTTTGGCAGTTTCATGTACTTGTATAATGAATTTTAGTCATTAAAAGCAAAACTCTTATGATTTGTGGTGATTGCTAATTAAACTTGCACTTGGAATATAGTATTCTTTGTGGACCTTGGGACACAATGGGAACCCAAGCAAAATCTCTGCCACTAACTCAGTGTCCCGCCCAGAAATGCTCTTAGTGACTTCAAACCTTTTGAATCACATGTAGTTACTAATTCTTGTTTTACTGTGACTCATTTCTTTTAAAACTGTGGACTACATCAAACAAAGAACATTGTAGATTTGAACTACATTCATATAATCTTGAAATTATTAAACATTCATGAACCAGATGGCAACCTTCCAGCATGTACATATCTGGCAAAGATATCAGTTAGAAGATTTCCTTCATAAGCAGGCTTGTTTAATAACAAGTATCAGCTAGACCTCCTTCAAAAATTGCGTTTTATGTGAAGTTGCCTTGAGGCCAGTTACTAACAGGCCTGACCTAAACTGTAAGAAATAAAAAATGGATTAGCCAATCTGTTGCAAACAGAAGTTATCATTAAAGTAACATTAATACAAAAGCAACACACAGCACCAAACATGGAATGTATGTCAGCTTCTATCACTTGATCCCACTGGGAAGATTTTTCATGCCGTGGCTTTAATACAGAGGATGCAGCTAGGATATCAACTCTGGGGCCTGATAAATTGTTAAGGAACTGAGGAGTTCCCACACAGGAGATTCCATACAGCAGCTAAATCTTATATTTCATAAGATTTGGTTCTGTTAGCTCCAGGCTAAGTACCAGTTACATGCTCTGCCTTTCCCACAGTTCACAGGGAATGGGAAAGGAATATCCAAATTGCTCTCAGATTAAATACTTAATCCAACACAAGCTACTTGAACTAAAACACAGATTCATGGCTGGGAATGAACGAGCCCTGTGTCCTATCTGAGAATTATCTGTTCTGCCATGTTTGTTAGATTGCTTCCTTTTGTGAACTTGCTGCTTCTCAGGATTTTCTTCATTATTTTTTCTTTCCTTTTAATATGAAGGACTGCAACTGAAGCTCCCCAAATACAATGAAAATATGCAGCCTTTCTTTCATTTTCTGTACAAAAAAAACACTTTTAAACAAATCAATCTTTATTTCTTTGGCCATGTAAAGTTTATCCATGCGTGATAGCAAACAAAACTTGCTCAAATTTCACTTATTTTTTTCCAAATGGCTGTATAAAGTACATTTTTTTTCTGTTAGTAATTGATACACACACACACACACACATATATACACATGCATACTTATATATATATATACATACGTATACATACTTTATATATACACACATGCATACACACACAGACATAAAACATATATAGGGTTTCTTTGTGTAACAGCTTTGGCTGCCCTGGAGCTAGCTCTTATACACCAGGCTAGCCTTGGATTCAGAGAGATCCACCTGTCTCTGCCTTCTGAGTGCTAGTATTAAAGTGTGTCACCATCACCCCGTTTATAAGATAAACACTTGTACATACTATGGAGTTGAAGATGGGTATGCACACACATGTATTTCTGCTGACATGTATGAAACTCTGTGTGAGAAACTCACACAGCATGTACATACATATATAAATTCTTATATATTCTTATATAGTCACAATATATTTGAGCTTTGCCTCTCATGGTAACATTTTTGAGACTAGTGTGTAATGATCACATGTTTCATAATGCATAATTCTATTTTTAGGCATTTCCCTAATGATAAATTGTTTCTTTGCTTTGTATTTGATTTTAGAAATTGTCTTAAAATATTTTTAATTCATATTTTTATGTTTGGCTGTTTTGTATGCATGTATGTCTGTGTATTACATTTTTATCTGGTTCATGGAGGCCATGAAAAGGCATTAGACCCCCTTGAACGAGAGTCAGAAACAATTGTGAGTTGCTGTGTGGGTACTGACAACTGGAAGTTGACCCTCAGGAAGATCAGTCAGTGGTCTTAACTTCTGAACCATCTCTCCAGCCCCAGAAATGCTAAAGTCAAGTTTTTGTATTGTGTATTGCATTATCCATTTTTTCTCTACTTTAGAACAACCCCAAAAGAAGAAATCTGCAGACCCAGAGCTCTGAATTTCAGGATTCAATGCAACTGATACATTCATCTCAGAAAAGGCCCAGAAAAAAAAATATCCTCTCTGTGTACTAATGTGTCTGTATACTCTTGGGCACACATTTTACTCACAAATACCTGCTACTGATTTAAAAAGAGCTGATGCCTGTTACATTATTTATTTTAGAATCTAATTTTTGATTTTCAAGAGTATGAAATACAGAGATCAATTTTTCACAGCAAATATTTGGTTCCTTGGTCTGCTGCGGAATCTTTTCTTTTCATACAAAGGCCACAAATGAATACTATGCTTTCTATGGATAAAACTGTTGCAGTTTGATTTTTTTTTGGGGGGGGTGGCCAACCAGCTACCAAAGAAATACACAAATACTTACTATTAATTATGAATGCTTGTCCCACTAGCTCTTCGAACTTAATAAAGCCCATTTCTCTTCATCTGCACTTTGCCTCAGTGCTTTTTAACCTTTCTTTCATTCTGCATGTCTAACTTTTTTGTACCTCCTCCATGTTTACTTGCATTTGGTAAATTCAGAGAAAATTCTCCATTATCTATCCTATCTTGGTGAGTTCAAAATTTTGTGCCTAATTTGTTTCTATCGTGACTTTTATTACCAATCCGAAACTTTTTAACCTCAAAGCATTTTCTAATATAAACAATCAATGATTTTATATCTCTGCTTCTCATAGACTTTATACCTATTTGGTGAGTTTCTTCTTTAAGTTTGGTAACAAAGAAAACTACAAATATCTCATTTTCACCTCCATCGGAGACTCAGGAAAGTTGTAATATTACGTCAATACACAAAAAGTACAGTGCTAGCAAATTCCAAAACTATAGAAATGACAAGAACATCTGGCTTCCTGGACAGTCACCCAAAATTCCTCAGCAACGTTGGAGCATCCATCTTCGGCCTCCAGGCCTAGAATATCTGGCAGCCTTTTTCTGTGAGGCAGAACTCTTCTACCATGTCCTGACAAAGTTCAGCAGTCTTTCTCATTTGTGTCCTGCTTGTACAGTTCATACAGCACATTGTCAGCAGTTAAGGCAATGGACGTTTCTTGCCCAAATGGCCAGCTTTGCAACTTAGAAAGCAAACCCCATATTAATGTTCTTTGATGCCTATCATATCTCTGAAGTAGATTGGTGTTGCCAGGAGCAGATGTCTCACTGTTACAAAAACCATTAGGTTATTAAACATCTTAAATGCCATATTCTATAAGTCTCTGAAGCATTTGAAGATCACCTATATATCTAAAATATACCTGTTTAACCTTGAAAACATATTAACCATTACTACAGGTTTGATTGGTATTGATGATTAACTACTAACCTGCATTTCTTAAATGGTCTGCATAGGTAAAATACCTTAAATAAGAATAGAAACATATACATAGTATAACAAAAAAATACTTAATTTTGTATCCATATACAAAAATCTATACCACTGTAAAATATTTGAGATGAATAATTGTCTTTTTATTCATTTTTCTATATTCCCATTAAATAATGACAAATATCCATAACTTACTGAATGACCAAAAACCACCTATTCCACCTCTTGGAAATGTGGAATTTGTGTTTTCTATACTGGCCTATTTAGATTTTTTTTCAGTCTAAACCTGCTTTATTGTGCACCTGGAGTATTCTTTGACTATGTGAACCAAATCTTAGGATGCTAAGTGGCCACAAGGGTCTCTGACATGTGACTCTGTTGGTTACCATGTCTTAAGCCCATGGTTCTGGCCAAGTACTGCATTTAACTGGGAACTGCATTTAACCACGAGCTGTATTTGATTGCCCCAGCTCTAGGAATTTGGTGCCCTCACTGTGGCAGGCAGTTTTACTTAGCTTGCTGTTTCTACTTAATGTGATTAGTGTTTCTACTTAAGTAGTCTGTTGAACAAAAGAATCCATTAAAGGAGCCATGTCTGTTTCTTTGATTTCTTTTACAGCTTTCTCAGGCTGTATGTGGAAATTAGGGCCCCATGTTAGGTGACATTTGTTGTTGGAATTTCTTTGGATCACCAACCAACTCCCAGATAAAGAGATGGGGGCTTTTTAATTACTGTCAAATTATGCAGACTTTATTTTCTGTCAGAATTGCTATTTCCCTAAAGCAGGGTTATGAACGCTTATATAAGCCTTAGCTTAGGCTTGTTCCACTAGCTCCTTTAACATAACAAACCTGTTTTTATTCATCTAAATTTTGTCCTAAAGTTTCTTTACATTTCTTTTATTCTGTAAGTTCGATTTTCCTGCTTCTTTCTTGTCTGTCTGTCTGGCATCTTTTTTCTTTCTCTTCTGAGTCTAAATTCCTGGCATCTACTCCTCTTGTGCGTGTTTACTTGTTTTTTTTCCTAAAGTTTTCAGGTGTGCTATTAGGTCGCTACTATGAGGTCCCTCTAAATTCAGTGTATAACTTAAGCTATAGTAATGTTTCTTTTACATTGCATTTGGGGCACAGATATTAAGAATTACAATGTCCTCTTGGTGGATTTTATCTTTGATGAGTATGAAATGTGCTTTTCCATCTTCTTTGATTGATTTTGTTTGGAAGTCTTTTTTGTTAGATATTGGAATGGCTATACCAGCTTGCTTCTTAAGTCCATTTTCTTAGAAATGTTTTTTTTTCACGTTTTTACTCTGAGGTAATGTCTATCTTTGCTGTTTCAGTACATTTCCTGTATGCAGGGGAAGGATGGATCCTGTTTTAATATCTACTATGTTAGCCTGTGTCTTTTTATTGGGGAATTGAGTTCAATGATGTTGAGAGATCTTAATGACCAATGGTTATTAATTCCTGTAACTTTGCTGTTGCTGTTCCTTGTGGTGGTGGTAGTGTGTGTGTGTGTGTGTGTGTGTGTGTGTGTGTGTGTGTGTGTCTTATTTGGTTTTTGCTGGTGTGAGGTTGTTTATTGCCTGTGGGTTTGTGAGTAAAATTAACCTTCTTGAATTGGAATTTTACTTCTAGTACCTTCTAAGGGCTGGATATGTGAATAGATATTGTTTACATTTGACTTTGTCATAAAATATCTTGCTTTCTCCATCTATGGAAATTTAAATTTTTGCTAGGTATAGTAGTCTCAGCTGGTATCCATGGTCTTTTAGAGTCTGAAAGACATCTGTCCTGACCCTTCTTGTTTTTAGAGTCTCCATTGAGAAGACAGGTATAATTCTAATAGGTCTGCCTTTATATGTTAGTCAGCCTGTTTCCTTTGCAGCTTTTATATTCTTTCTTTGCTCTGAATGTTTAGTGTTTGATTACTATATGGTAGGGAGACTTACTTAGTTAGCTTTCTATTGCTGTAAAGAGACATAATGACCATGAAAACTTTTATAAAGAAAAACATTTAATTGGGGTGGCTTGTTTCCAGTTTCAGCCTATTATCATGATGGTGGGAGGCATGGTGGCGTGTAGGCTGATGTGTTGTTAGAGAAGTAGTTGATATTCCTATGTCTTAAGGCAACAGGAAGTCAACTGAGACACTGGGTGGTATCATTAGCATAGGGAACTCCAAAGCTCTTCCCCTCTGCAGTAGGACTATGAACTCAGACATGACCCTTGGCAGTAGCCTAGGCCTGGTTATCACCCTGGGCATAGGTGGCATGCAGGCTACTCACATCAGCCTGTCCCTCATCACTGTCCCTTCTTCAGTTCTGCCTCTTTCCACAGCACAACAGCCATTCTGCTTCTCTTTCGTTCCCATTTCTCCACCATGCATTTGTTCACCATAAAGGCACCTACCCACCAGAGCCGAAAGGCACCAGATAGGTCCGTGGGTACCTCCAGCCAGAACGAAGTGTGAGGACCCAGGCTGGTTCATGGCTCTCTTTCACCTGCCTGAGCCCATTGTAACTAGGCAGCTGTGTGGATTCCCTCAGCCAGCCCTGACTGTGAGGAAGAACCCAGAATGAGCACTTTTTTAAAAAATGAGTGATAGTAATTTAATAATTTTATAATTCAAATTAAATTCACTTAAATCAGTGTTTTGATAGTATAACACTATGATGAAAAAAATATGTTTTCCAGAAATTACTTTCCTATGGTTTTAATATTTGCCATTATTTCTTTAATAATTTAGATTTAGTGTGTTCCATTATCCAAGGAAACTGAGTCAGTTTGTGATGCATAGACTGCTCTTCTATTTCCCCATATTTTCTCCTTTATTACAAACCTATTTTAGTAATTGTTTTAAATTAAGATCCTTAAGTCTATTTACCTTTTAAAACTCCATCGTGCTCCTAATGTAAGTGATTTCTCTTCACTGTCTCTTTTCTCTGCACATAAAGCAGCTCAGGTGTGTACGCAGCCTTCATCTTTTTGTCTCAGTAAGTTACACGTTTTATCAATGCCATTATAATAGCCCTCACTTCATGTGTATCCAGTTATTCCAACCAGCCAGCTGAAGAATTGCTAGAGAGGTGATTTTATGGGTTGGAAAAAATTCTGCATTTCATCTTATTCTGTGACTAGATGGTTATTATACACAGTGATTTCAGTAAAACACATTTTCAAAAAAAATCCCACCGCAAGAATCAGTGATTATCTTAAAAGATCACAAAACCTAATCTTATCTCTCTTATGCTTTTGTTTTTCAATAAGCAATTTCAATAAGAAGTTCATGTCTATGTACATCCCGTTTCTTTTAGAACATAGAAGTTAGTGGAGGTTGGAAGACCAATTACCTAGAAGGTTACAGTTGGTTTTACATAGAAACTCAAAAGGAAAAAGTCAAACTATGTGGGAAGAAAGTGTGAGGGAGCCCAGGTCAGAATCTCTCCTGTCCTGTGGACATACATCTGACTTCTCTCTGCTCAATACAAGATTTCTCTGTGACTAGAAATGAGACACATGAAATTTAAAATTTATTTCAGAGTTTGGACTTTGAAGGCCTTAAAGATAAGGTTAGGTTATTAACTGCATGGCAATTTCTATCCTGTGATTTTTTTTCCCTCCAGATTATGCTGTTTTTGGAAATCTATGGCATTTAGGCAATGGATGTGGCTAAGGAATTTGTCCACATGACCATTTCAGACTGTAACTGAGGAATTCATGGGTTGACACATTTTCTTTGGTTAAAAGAGAAATATCAGATAAATCCTGCTAATATTTTATACTGGATGTATTGATAAAGGAAGGAAATTTATGAACAAAGATGCTTGTATCCTTTAGGTGTTCATGTGAATAACAACAATAAAACATCCGTTGAGTGCTTATGACACGTGCCGTTTGCAAACTCCAGATGTGCCAACTAACAGAATCTCCATCACTGTCCTGTGAGGTGGGGACTATCAACCTGACTATTTCACCTGAGAGAAACTGAGGCCCAGAGACTAAGCACCTTGTTCAGAGCAACCCTGAAAGGCAGAATTCAGTTTAGTTAAATAAGAACCTGAAGCCATCTATGAAAATGCATGCAAAGCAAAAGAAACAAATACCATTTTGGATGCAGTGTTTGGAGGATTTGGTTTGTCAGCTTTAATCTCCTACTTATGCCTTTCAATCACTTAATAGGCACATTAGTGGGGATAAAGGATTGAAATGATCGCGAGTGAGATCTGCATATATGTAGTTGAAAAGTCCAGCATCATGTCAAACAGCTAAGGGATATTTAAAACAATCTAAAAATCTTTCTCTCTCATAGGTGTGTGTGTGTGTGCGTGTGTGTGTGTGTGTTTATACATGTATATGTTTATATATGTGTGTGTATATAAGTTGAAAATAATGTCTTAAGATATGATTAGTTTCACTATGACTTAAATCAACCAAACTATCTTTTGAGATGACACTTGTAATAATGGCCAGTGTGACATAGCTTTCTATCTGTTGGGTGATTCATTATTGCCACTGTTGTTATCATGCATTTTAGAAACTGCATATTCTCTGTCTTCCTTTGTTATTTCAAGAAAATGGCATTGCCTCATGCCAGAAAGAGAGAGAGACAGATGGAGGGAGGAAGGAAGGAAGAGAGAGAGAGAGAGAGAGAGAGAGAGAGAGAGAGAGAGAGAGAGAATTATTACATGCTATGTTTGGATGAGTAGAAAATAATTTCATTTTTTAGAGTTAATATAAGAAATAACTAAGAATAAAATGAGTATTCAGACATTCTTCATTTGTTTATATTGGATTGGATATTTCTATAAAATACTTGACAGTGTATTAATAATATTTCTTTGTAAGTAGTTTTCTAATATAAAAAATATCCATTTAAAAATAATCAAGAATTCCCCTTAATGGAACTTCATTCTGCTGATTCCCCCCCCCCCCGCCTCCTTCCTTCTACTAAAATTTCTTTTTCTCTTTAAAAACTGAACCAGGACAACAGGCTTCACTTAAAATTAGCTAAGTCCATATCATCAAGTTACAACAATACATCCTTGATATTCAATATAAATTAAGATACTTGCAGCATGTTGTCAATCTTTTGGTAGAAAATAAAATGGTACAATAATTGTTACTTATTTCTTTTGAATCTTGGAGATAAGACAGATGACTAGGAAAGTGAAATCTGAATCAATATTTGATGCTTCATAAGACATACATCAGTCAAAGCAGTGTAACTTTTTATTCTGTACTCTATTTTTAAATAAGACATACTGAATAATGCTCCGCACAGCGCCCCCATGTCTGCACTCTGTGTGCTAGAACCCAGTTCGTGAGCTTCGGGAAGGGGGTTAGAGGTTAAAATACACAGACACACACAGACAGAGAGACACGGGTCATCCTTGAATTCCCCAAGAATGCTCCCTTTATTGTGTTCAGGGGCAGATTATATAGAGATAGCCATACCCCAGTTAATCCACCAGAAACCACTCTCCTGCCTTCAGGAACTCGTGAAGGTCTCATGCTCAGAGCAGCTGTAGGCACTCAGATCAGGGGATTACAAGAAATCCAGAATCTGGGGTCTCACTGCTCCCAACAGAATAAACTATGCATACAAACTAAAAATTTAGTCTGATTATTTTGCATCTGCTATCTTATCTGACATAATCACTAGTAAAGTGTGTTATGATCACCACTTTGGACTGCTAAAACCAAAGCACCATAAATTAGGAAGCTTCAATAACAACCTCTTCTTCTCATAATTGGGAAGGCTCAATGGATGAGTGGGATGCTGACATGCTTGAACTTACCAGGATACAGAATACTATTTTCTTATTCTGGTCTCCCATAAAAGACAGGGAATGAGAGAGCTCTTTGGAATTGCTAAGGGAATGACTCCATGCATGGGGGTTTCATCCTCAGATCGCGCCTGCCTCCTCCATCTTATTAGGACTAGGTAGGATAACTCAAAGCTAACACAATGTAAAGTATAAGAGAATATGCTCATCTAGAAGAGCTTCTTGTCATATGTACATATTGTATTTTTTTAAAAAGCATGAGATTATACTGTAGTTTTTCTTAAAAATGTATTACTTTAAACATACATTGATGATAGTTGCTAGTACACATTTATGATAGTTTCCTCTTTATAGATTATTGTTGTCATTTAAGCCTTCTCTTTCTGAACTAGAATCTTTCACAGTCCTTCAAAGACTTTTTGATGTGTCAAAGCATAAATCAAAATGAAATCAGAAATGGAATTGGTGCGCCAGACAGCTAAGGAGGTGGTGAAGCTGTCTCTGTGGAGATGTATTTCTGTTTCAGTCTTTGGAAATTGTCACCCCTCTCTTCTCACGTTCTCTAAAACCATTACCTGTCTTTCTCACTTGTTTCGTCCAGCACAGTCCGTAGCAGGTTTGGCCAATCATCCCAGCTACAGTGATTTTTATGATGCTCCACATTTGTCAGAGGATGCCCAAAGATCCCAGATCATCTGTTGGTATTTATTTTCCAAGGTTCTTATCATTTCCCAGAAGGAACTCCAGCCATGATAAATCTTGCCTCCTAACATCCAGCTTAATGCGTTTTCTATTTTCCTTTGAAACAGGTCCAACATTACCACTTGAACGTTTTTGATGTCTAATGGTGTCAGCATTGTTCTCCAGACACAAAGTAAATGGCAGGAAAAGAAGCCTCAGCTGAATAAATAACCCTGTTGTACGATGACCTCTACATTACAGGAGGAGACAGCAGTCTTATATGAGGCCATTGTAATTCTGGGCTGGGATTCTATTCAGTTATCATTGGGTAAGAACTTAAAGCCCGGTAGAAATCAAATTCATGCTCATTGACACACACACATATGCATATATATATATATTTACATATATATATATATACACACATATATGTATATATATTATATTTTACTGTAAAGGATTGGGACACATACATGTATACACATTTACATATTATTTATCAGTAACATTACTGGTAAATACGTTCAGAAAAATTAGTATTGTAAGGGCACAGCAGGTCAGTAGATAACACATGAATCTTCATGCAGATATTTTTATGACACAGATTTCTAAGACTGGAGATAGTACCAAGTGTGGGGGGATTTGCTAGTTTGAAACAAAAATGAATATTTCCAATACTTCTTTCTCTACTTCTGTATGTTGAGCCAGCAATATTAGTGTGGTGACATTTAACATTTTAGGCAATATGTAAGATGGGTAAGAAGCTTGTGAATCTTACATTCAAATTTATTATCACCAACATGGAGAAGATAAACAACTAATTTTTAAAGACAGGCAAAAACCTTATGTAGGTGATACATACATACACACATATATTTACACAACACATACATATATACATATATAGTTACATTCATTTGCTTCATGTGTGAATGTATCTGTTTGGGCATGTGTGCTCTGGTGCTTCTGCATGAATGGAGGACAGAGGATAAATTGCATAGTTTCTTCCACTGTGATGATTCCCAGCATCAAATTCAAGTCATTACACTGCGGGTCCAGTGTCTCTACCTGCTGAGCACCGCAGTGACCTAATTTTAGCTGCTATTGTCTGTGAACTTACAGTAAAAATACAGGGGTATAAACATTTAAATGGCTCACAATCAGAGAAGGTTTTATTGGGATATTAAAATTACAGAGAAGGACCAATTCTCTGCAGTAAATTCTTAGTGATTTTACATACAGTTAAGAGAAAATCTGATCCCCTTCCAAAGAAAAAGAAGCAAAAAAAAAGAATAAAAAAGAATAGGGAGCCATTAAGGGTTGAGAATTAGGGGCCCCAAAGAGGAGAGAGGATTAAATGAAACTGGCTGGGTGTGTCACTTCCCTCGGTGTACCAGCCAGTCTCAAAGGCATTACTGCAATGATCGGAAATGGAGCACTGTCGAAAACTAGAGGCCAGGGACCATCAAGAAGAGAGGACCTGTGCCTGGGGTTCTTAGAGGTTTCTATCTTTGGAGTAAAAATGATGCAATCTATTCGGGCAATCTTTATATATTACCACAACCTGGGGAGCTGATAATGAACAGAATTTACTTCATGAGTCTCTGTCTTAATTACCCGCTGCAATAAGATTCTCACGAGTGTGAGAGCAACACAAATCTATGACAATAAAACCTTTACATTTGAGAAGCAGTTTAATAACATGGACATTAAGCAAAATAACATCAACAAGTTCTTTTTTGGGACCTATAACTTTCCCAGCCTTGGGTTTTGACCCTCTTGACAGGACCAGGCATCAATTACTTCCTATGGATCAGGCCTCAAAGCCAATCAAGAGTGTTTTAGTTACTCCACCAACAATTGTGCCATTGTTACACCAGTAGGCGCATCTTGATTACAAGCCTGATAATGTAGCAACGAGATCATTGATATTATTGCCTTTTCTTCTTCAATAATAGCCTTATGGCACTTTCCAGCACTTTGAAAACTAGCCAGCAAAAACACAGTTTCCTGGCCAGTTCAAGTTCGATTTATGCGTTACCTGGTTTGGAAGACTGTAGGTTCCCATGTAGCCCTTTTATGTATAATTGGTGTTGCTTAGCCATTCACCTGCTCCTTCATTTCCCCAGACCATCACTCCTCTGCCTGCTTGAACTTTTCTGATCCCTTCATTTCCTCTCTCCATTTTCCTTTACCCTAAATTCTACTGTTATCCTCCATTAGTTCACACCTCCCTACAGTCTATATTCTTAGATGTATGGTTTATATATTCGCCCAACATTAAATAATTAAAACAAAAAGTATGGATCCAGGTCCTGTATATGAGGGAGCATGCAATATTTGTCTTTTGGAGCTTGTATAATACTGATAATATTGCCCATTTCTATGCATCTACCTGAAAATTTAATGGTCTCAGTTTCTTTACAGTAGAGTAAGACTCCATTGTGTATCTGTACCACAGTTTCTTTATCATCACTTGGTGGATATCTATATTAATTCCATTTTCTGCCTGTTGTGAATTGAGTAGCAATGAACATGGGCATGGAAGGTTATCAACAGTAAGATATTAATTTACTTGGGAATATGCCCAGTAGTTGTGTAGCTGGGTCATATGATAGCTATAGTTCCAGTTTTTGTGAGACACCACCAGCCTGATCTCCAAAGTGGCTGCACTAGTTGTTACTCCTACCAGCAGTATAGCAGCAATCGCCTTTCCTCACATCCATGATAAATCTTGTCATTTGCTGCTGATCACGACCATTCTGACTGGGATGAAATGGAATCTTAAAGTAGTTTCAACATGCATTTTCCTGATAGCTAACAATATTGAACAACTTAAATTTCAGTCGTTTGCAGTACTGGTTTTGAGAACAGTAGTGCCAAGTTTGAGCTATCTTTCTGTTATATATGCTCAGTGAGCCCTGAGTAACCCAGATGTGAATACAAACAGAAATGCTAAAAAACAAAGAGTTAGGTCAAATGAAAGCTGTCTTTAATGTGTGCAGCAAGACAAACCTTGTCAGTCTGGAGCCCTAACACAGCTATGTTTAGTCATGGCGTTACTATGCTATAGCCCACAATACGTGATGCTTAGGAAATGACATATAAGCATTGTAAGAACAGCCTTAGAGTTATTTTCTTGCCTCTTTCATGGAGGGATAATTCAGAATGAAAACAGAGCTCAGGAAATAATCTTGCAGTACATAACCTAAAGTTCTATATCAAGCAATGAATCACTTTATGCTAGAAGGATTTTATGCTTTTAAAATTATATACAACAGGGATTATTTTACATGTGTTCTTGAAGCACTGACAAGTTAGTTTATTTTAACCCCAAGTTCTTATACAATGCTTGAAAGAAAGGAAGTTGGATATGGTGATGTGACTGTGTGTGAGAAAGCATTTGCCACCAAGCCTGTCCAATCTTAACCTGACCTCCAGAGGTTTACTGTGTCTTGCAGTCTCCCTCCCTCCCTCCCTCCCCAATTAAGTAAGTAAATGTAAAAAATGAAGCTGCCTGTCTTAAGAAATATTGGACTGCTGAAAATTTCCCCGATGCTGGGGTTTCCCTCACTATTAGAAACAGAAGAATATTACTGTAATATATTTCAATAATCTTTCTCTTTTCTTAGCTTTTGAGGTTGAATCTTTTAACAGCAGCAAAATTGTTTCTTGGTGCAAAGCAGTGGAAATGTAATAGTCTTCAATAAGTCACTCTGGAATGTGGAATATGATACTTATTCATTTATTTGACTTGAAATCCAGGGATGGTATGAGTATGTGGGACTCAGTGAGAACATTCTAATGCACACTAATCACTTATGAGGTGGTGAAAAAATCTTACCTTGTTTGATGTGCTTCCAAAGCTAAATACTAACCCTGTTATATTGGGTAGTCTGAAGTCAAAGACATGATAATATGCTTCATAATGTATGAAATATATATAAGAGGCTGATGCTCTGTGTCTTACTTTATTTACATTTGGTTTTGGTGGTTTAAATAATCTTAGATTGGTGTTATTTTGAAGCATTTACTTTGTTAGTCTTCCATCATCTCCTTGATTACAGTGGTCAATGCTTGGCCTTAGTGATCTCTGCTCCTTCTTCCTCTTCATCATTACTCTTCTTTGGGTCTCACAGGAACTTGGCAGCATCTATGGTTGCTACTCAGTAGTTTCTCCTTTCTGGCTGTCCAAACCTAGATATTCAGGCACACAGGTGGTAATTTCTGGATCAATGGCCTAGGATGAATTGATTTTCATTTTAGTGACAGAAAAACTCTAATGCCAATTTCTAGATGGCACCACAAACCTCCAACAAATATCGATATATTGAATGTTTATACAAGTCAGTAGCAAAGGAAGACATTCTAATCATTTCCTGTTTCCTGAGTAAAGGAAGATTTCTACAAAAAGTCCTTTAATCCTTCTTAGTTTTGGTTTGACAACTTTTAAATATAAGACATGTTTAATATATTTTAAAAGCCAAAGAAACCTTGATAATTTCCCTAAATGGAAGCATCAATAATTCAAATACAAAGAAAAGAACATTATTGAATTTGTAAAGTCACAAACTTAAAGACCTGTGTGATACAGAAATGTCTTAGGAGAAAACTAAAATAGCAAATTTTGGTTTATCACTATCTCAGTTAGGGTTTCTATTGTCGTGAAGAAACACCATGACCATGGCTATGATTATAAAGGGAAACATTTAATTGAGGTGGTGGCTTACAGTTCAGAGGTTAAGTCAATTATAATCATGGCCAGGAGCAAGGCAGCATGCAGGCAGACGCGATGCTGGTTACATCTTCATCCGAAGGCAATGAGAAGTGGAATGAGGCACTGAGCATGGCCTGAGCATATATAAGACCTCAAAGCCCACTTCCACAGTGACACACTTCCTCCAATAAGGCCATATGTACTCCAACAATGCCTCACTTCCTAGTACTACCATTCTCGATGAGCATATGGGGGCCAATTACATTCAAACTACCATAATCACCACTGTGCAAATACACAGTTTTGGATGTATTTGACTTTGTTCTAAAACATAAATAACATTTTAGTTAGCCAGAGGAATTGACATATGGAAGGTTTTTGATAATTAATGCCAACTGAACAATTACCTAATAAACCAATGAACAAGTTATTATTGGACATTGGCTGAATGTGTTGTGCATCCCAGGTGGTGTGGAGGAAGTGGTAATCAAGCCACATCATGCTGGGTTTGTACTCCTGGGACAATTTGCCAGCAGACTGCAACTGTCAAAACTGGAAACTTCTCTCTGCTTAAAGGGGCTGCCATGCATGCTTTTCCAGTCGCTAAGAAGAAGACGAGAGATAGGAATAAGAAGCAAGACAGTGATAAAGTAATAGTAAACAAAGCAAAACAAACCTCAAGATGGGTCTGTAGAGAAGAGTTCCCAGCAGAATAAGAGGCTGGGCTTATAAAACCCAAAGACCTTAGGGTTTTCTAAAGGGAATGTAAACTGGCAAAACCATGGAGAGATGGTTAAGGCAGATTTATAAAGCAAGCATTTTTTATCTGTTCTCCTTTGTGATTCTGACTCTATTTGATTGCTTTGCCTATGAAGGTGTTTGTGGAATTTCTCTGCAAGAACATTCTGTCCTAATCATAGCAGATTTTTAAAATGCATATACTCTCACAGATTCTTTAAAACCCAAAGATATTTTACGATGAAGAATACAGGAAACAATAGTTGTTGCAGTTCAAGCAGTGTCAGGTAGATTAATAGCTTTAACCAGCCCTGAGAATTCATATAAACCTTAGACAGAATGTTTGTAATGACAGAAAAATTGTGGCCTTTTAATAAATAACTGAGCTCAGAAAATATTGAGGCCATTAGCATGGACTAATGGTGGAAAACTTAAAACCTTACTGGAGAAAACTTTGAGCCTAGGCTATCCAGTGATATTTAGAGAAGCATTGTAGAGTTTAGCGAGCAACAAGTTTGAATAAAAAGGGCAACTTGGGAGGGGCATAGAGTGGCACAGTCCATAAAGGTATGTTCTGCACAATGATTATAATCTGAGTTCAATCTGTGGAGCCAATGTAAAGGTGGGAGGGGAGAACTGACTCCACAGTTGTCCTCTGACCTCCATATGTGTGCATGGCACATGAGCCCCCACATACACACATCACATACACACAAAATCTAGGAGTGCCAAGCCTAGCCTGAAACCCTGTCTGTAGCCTCCATATGAAACCTTATGCACACATATAAAAGCATACATGTAAATGCACTGTACATGTAATTGATAATTACTGCATCCAAAAACATATTCCCCAAGTTTTGTTTGTTTGTTGTAAGAAACAGCCACATTATTTTTAGCCAATTACTGTTTAGGGAGCTTGGGTTTATGAAGGTGAGATTAGTTCATTGTTTGGAGGAGATCTTCAGAATTTTTCAAAAGAAGATGATAACAATTGAAGTTGAATTATGGAGAAATCTGTGCTGGAATCTCAGGAAGACACTTCACAAGTAAGAGATAGGTTTCATAGTAGGTTAAGTGTAGAATTATCATGTGACCCCAAAATTAAACTTCTAGGCACATGCCCTGAAAAATTGGAGGCAGGTTTTCCAACAGCAACTCAACCTCGTCCTTCATAGTTCTAAGAGTGAAATAAATTAGAACCTTTAAAAACGCGGGGTGTAGCCGGGTGGTGGTGGCACACGCCTTTAATCCCAGCACTGGGGAGGCAGAGGCAGGCGGATCTCTGTGAGTTCGAGACCAGCCTGATCTACAAGAGCTAGTTCCAGGACAGGCTCCAAAACCACAGAGAAACCCTGTCTCGAAAAACCAAAAAACAAAACAAAACAAAACAAAACAAAACAAAAAACAAAACAACAACAACAACAAAAAAATAAACCGCGGGGTGTAACATTTCCTTCCCCATTGTTTGTTGTCAAATTCCTCTTCTCTTCCTTTTCTCTCTAGTCTCAATGACAGCCAATTACATCCCACTTTCTTTTTAAAAATATTTGTATTTTACCTTTACAAGTGTTTTACCTCCATAAGGATATACTGCATGAATGATTAGTGCTGCGGAGATCAGAAGACAATGTTGGATCCTCTGGAACAGGAGTTATGGGATGGATAAAAGCTGGCATGTGGGCTTGAGAATAGAATCTTGTTCTGCAAGAGCTTCAGATGCTCTTGGTCACTAGGTCATCATCTCTGTACTTTTCTTCTTATTATGTAAAAGAAGACAATTGGGCTACTGTGAATTAAGGTATCTAAATAAAGAACAATCATGGAAAGGAGGTAAGACCAAGATTTATAACTCACCAGAAACAGAGATTGGAAATGGAAATGTGGGGTGATCAAACTATTAAAATAGCTATAAACATTAAATATCAACATTTATTTCAAATTTATTTAATTTTGTTGGGTAAGAAGGCACGAGTTGTAGATACCCACAGAAATCAAGTTTGGGTAATCAACAGTACAAGCTGCAGGAGTATTATTATGTATAGTTTGAGAGTTTTAATAATGATAAGGGGCAGGTTCCGGCTGTATTTAAATGTAACGTGGCAGAGTTGTTAGTGTAACCAAGGATGAGCAGTTATACGGGATATATAATTACTCAGAGAGGAAATTATTTAGAGAGTCAAGCCAAAGAATATGCCCAAATTCTTTCTCTAGCACATTTATGCACAGAATGCTTGACACATAGTTAATATATTTCTCAGCTAGAAAATGCCACGTTGAAGTCTCTGCTAACTCACATGGTCCAGTGTTGGCCACAGTGTACATATGGAATATGAAATTTTGCTGAGTGACCCTAGTGATTTTTATTATAAACTAGCAGCAGGTGGAAGGTGCCTGGCCACTTGAAGAGGCGACTGCCTTATTTTCCTGACTAGAGAGTCTGTGGACTTCACACTGTGAGGATTCGTTTACACTTGTGGCTAAGGAGGAAAGAGGTCTCTGTAAACTTCGTGAGTTTAAAACCAGTGGCCGGTTCATTTATGCTCACATCATCACTGGTATTTATCTTAAATTTTAAATTTATTTTTAATGGATATCAGAGTATTAAGAAGGAAATAAAGCAAGGCTTTGATCAATCGCATGTTCATTTAATTGCAGTCGAAGTCCAGATGTTAGAGAGAATGTAAAGAAAAAATCATATTCCAAGGCTTTAATGTATTCAATAAACTAGAGGCAGAATTATACATATAAGCAAATACTTACCCTCCATCTCCTCTTCCTCCTCGTCCTCTTCCTCCTCCCCCTTTTCCTTTTTCTTCAAAAATATCCTACTGCTTTCATAATTTCTAATTTTTTAAGGTTAGCCCACCACTTTCTTAGCTGGCCTGCAATGAGTAATGACTTGTCTATATTATTCTTTATTTCTTATCCAAGGTAGATTAGATTTCAAAGTTGTGCTATGCCAATTATTCTGTACCTTCATAGATTTATCTTCTTACAGCTGTACTATATTAAATATCTATAAATTGTATATTTAATATATATTATATATTAAATATTTACCAAATATTTGACATTCTATTTTATTTGTGATTATTGGTAATTCAACTATTCAAAGTAAATATATAAGCCAAAAGGAAAATACCACATTCCTCATCACCACTGCAGTTAATTTTGTATTTCTTAACATTTATTTAGTTAATTTTGCATGAAATTTTTGTTGTTAAGAAATATGGTCATATATTCTTACCTACATTTTAGAATGAAGTAACTGCATATAATTACGGCTGGTATAATTTCATAAAAATTTTCAATTTTTCTGTTTACACTGGATAAAATTAATTTGGAGAAATGAACATAATGATGGGGTAAGTGTTGAGTAGCATGTATCATATGCTAGAGATGTACACTCATTATTTTGAAAAAATGTCAAATATACAACGTGAGTAATCATTAAGCTTACTTAAAATAATTGTCAGAGTCACCCTTTTAAATAGAAGCAGCCTTCATGCATATTTCCCCAGTGACCTTTCGTTTCTTAGTCATTGCCATTTGAAGTCAGTACACATACTTAAGGTATATTTGTGCTTGTGATGACATAATATCGGTCTCCAACGTTTATGTTGTTAGGTAAATGTCACTGTCTCGTTTTAGAGGATGACACATGACGGATTTATGGGATTGATTCCTCTTGAAGGTTACCTCCGAAGAAATGATACGTATTATGGCAATGAAACTTTCACAGTGATACACAAATTGCCACCTCCTTGACGGGCTTGAGCAGAGAAGAATCATTGAAAATGGGAAAGAGGGATGCAGAAAAGAAGGGCATTATGAGAGAGAGCAATGGGGCAAGATTTGAAGGAAAGACTTCTGTGTTAGTCAGTGAATCCTACAGCAAGACCTACCTTCCAATTGGGTGTAAGCCCCAGGGTTGGAGGGATCACGAGAGGGCACTGGAGGGGTGGTTGCTATTTATAATCCTTGTTAAAAGTGCAAGGGGTATTTTGTGAGCCACTCTGAGAGCTGGCGTGCTCTTACTAGAAGAAAGTTCTTGAGAGCATTTAAAACCAGTCCTAATTTAAGTGCCATGCTGTGCAGTACCAACACAACAAAGCAGTTTCCAGCATGTGAAATGGTACAAGGTGAACGTAATTTTCACCTAACTTTCAGGCTTATACTTAGAAAATTGTAGGAACAAAAATGAGGAAAATAATAATAGGTCATTTGCAGTTTCCTGGGACCACAGTCTTGCCTTCATTACCTCGTTGGTTGTAACAGTATCAGCTGCAAGTGCCAAAGTGATGTTTAGATTAGCTCAATAAAATAGGAATGTGGGCGTGCCAGAATGAAGAATGACAAAGTGAGCTTCATTCTGATTAATTATATTAAAAATTATTTTATCCTACCTGATTGTATAGTTTAAAAATGTGTTAAATTATGGAAATATTGTAATTGCTGAAACAATTTTTAATTGTGAAAAATAAAAATGGCAGACAACAAAATGGAATATGGTTCCAGAGTAGAGAAGAATTCAGACTGGCAAGATGGTCTTGTGGCTAAAGACACTTGTGGCACAAACCTGGCAACCTAAGTTTAATCTCTGAAACTCACACAAAGGTAGAAGGATAGACCTTATTCCACAAAGTCATCCTCTGACCGCCACTCATTGTGGGGCATGTGTGCCCACTACTTTCTATACCACACACACACACACAGAAATAATCTCTGAAACTCACACAAAGGTAGAAGGATAGACCCTATTCCACAAAGTCTTCCTCTGACCTTCACTCATTGTGGGGCATGTGTGCCCACTACTTTCTATACCACACACACACAGAAATAATCTCTGAAACTCATACAAAGGTAGAAGGATAGACCCTATTCCACAAAGTCATCCTCTGACCGCCACTCATTGCGGGGCATGTGTGCCCACTACTTTCTATACCACACACACACAGAAATAAACACACAAACCATGTAGATTTTCCATTTCCTGAGCACTCTTACGACAGTGATTTAGCAACCAGACACTCTGAAAAGGGTAGATGAGAATGATGTTGTTTCATTGGTTGTCATGGTTACATTATCATTCTATTCCGTATCTCCCTTTCACTAATCACAAGCTACAGGAGACTTGCCTCTAGCTTGTTAGACCTTTGGGAATTGATTGACAGAAAAATCGTGGTGAGATGAACATAAGATACGGGTGCTGCTCTCTCAGCAGTTTCTTCTGATTATCATTGATGATATCTTGGTCCTCAAGGGACAGAGACATCCATAGCTCCCCAAGGGTTGACCTAGTGTGCTGTTCTAAAGCATGGTGCTGAGTAGAGAGCACAAGTTCTGGGAATTAGATGAGGTGGTTTCTAGCCCACCTTGTACACTTACAGAGAACATTATTTCATCATTTACCCAGAGCTGTAAGATTTACAATCTTCCATAAGTAAACTGCCTGTTTAATCTCATAGCAACTCCAAGATTCACAGCATTATCATCCCCATTTCAGAGATAAGAGATCTCATTTAAGCAAGGTTATCTGCCCAAGGACAGGTCAGTTTAAAATTGAAGTTGTTAAGAGAAATGAACTAGCCATAAACTGGTAGAGTCAAGACCAAGGCTTAATTTAATATGCCATTATCCAGTAGATCATACCTTGTAGATACAGTAACCAAAGTAAATAACATATGTTAAGAAGCTGAGTCTCAGCTCCATTATTCAGCCCTCATTATCTTGTCTAATCATTTAGAGCATTTACAAATCAGTACCTGTGTTTGGGCCCAAATCCAGCAATTTTGGTTAGATTATCTTAAGAACCTGTGTCTGTAAGCTTTCGTAGTATACAGTAAAGAGGGAACACAGAATGACGGTGGGCATTTTTTTCTACTATCCGTGGGAGTGCTACTGGCTAAACACAAGATAAAATAAAAACTGGATCATGATGTCATGGAATTACCGTTAAGATGCACAGCGTGTCTCAATTGAAAATACCATCTCACTTTCCCCCACCACAACCATACAATGCAGCTTGTGCCCTAATTTCAAACATGTTGGCACATTAACATAAACTTATTGCTTTCAGCATAGCAAAAATATCTTGCTCTATTCTTCGGCACATAAAATTCAACTGAGATGATGAAAGATATTCCTGTATTGTAGTCATGTCACTTCCTGGTGTGTGTGAGCATGTGTCAAGACACACTTGTGGAAGTTAGATGACAACTTGCGGGAGCGATTTCTCTCCATCGACCATCTGAATTCCAGGATTTAATTCAGGTTTTCAAGCTGGACAGCAAGAGACTTTATAAACTGAACCATTTCACCTGCCCAATAAGACAGATTAAAGGAAACATAATACCAAACTATCATATCTTTTTGGTCACCATGGAAAGTGAGGAATGCCTTGTTGAAAGGGTGATAGGGATAAAACCCTGTCATCTCCCTACTCTTGTTGTTTAAATGTGATACTATCATTTATTGCATGAAAAACATAGAAACATCGTCCAAACTTCAGATTCAAGTTAGGGCAATAGTGGGACTGCATCAAAGGACTTAATATATCTACAACACTGAGAAGTGTCAAAGATACGGTAAAAGCAAAGAGATGGAACATGCTGCCTAAGTCATTTGTGATTATCCTGTAGAAACTGGGGAATGGCCATGTCTTAGGGTTACTATTGCTGTGATAAGGCACTATGACCTCTTGAGGACGAAAGGGTTTATTCACTTTACAGTTCCACATCACAGTTCACTATCAAAGGAAACTCAGGACAGGAACTAGGTAGTACAGGAATCTGGAGGCAGGAGCCGATGCAGCAGACGTACTGCTTACTGGCAGGCTTCCCATGACTTGCTCAGCCTGCTTTCTTACAGAACCCAGGACCAGCACAGCCCAGGGATGGCACCACCCAAAATGGACTAGGCCCTCCCCCCATGAATTGCTAGTTAAGAAAATGCCTTGCAGATTGATCCTATGGAGGCATTTTCTCAGTTGAAGTTTCTTCCTTTCAGATAAATTTTGCTTGTGTCAAATTGTAGCAAGTACAGGCCACAAGGGTAAAAAAAAAACTTCCTGTGGGGGTTAGTAAAAGAACCTGGCCATTTCCAGGATGAGGCTGTCAGCAACATACGACTGACAACATGAGAACCAGCTTCTTCCTTTGCTACTTTACAACAAATGGCCCTTAAGGCAGAAGCAGATACTAGCACATGTAAACCAAATCTAACACATGTGTAGGAAAGAACAAAGATATCTAGTGTCACCAGTCTTACCCTTAGACCTGTGTAAGAATTATGTGACTGGTTTTATAAAGCCTGGGATAAAACCGGACTCGCTGAACATAGCGGACAATGAGGACTACTGAGAACTCAAGATCAATGGCAATGGATTTTTGATCCTACTGCACGTACTGGCTTTGTGGGAGCCTAGGCAGTTTGGATGCTCACCTTACTAGACCTGGATGGAGGTGGGGGTTCCTTGGACTTCCCACAGGGCAGGGAACCCTGATTGCTCTTTGGACTGACAGGAAGGGGGAATTGATTGGGGGAGGGGGAGGGAAATGGGAAGCGGTGGTGGGGAAGAGACAGAAATCTTTAATAAATAAATAAATTAAAAAATATATTCACACCAAAAAAAAAGAATTATGTGACTGGATTTGTTTGTCAGAACCTCAAATCAGCCAGGAAATATGATTCTAGAATATATTAGAATCAGCATCAAACTGTAGTCATTTCTTTTCTAAGGTATTTGAAAAATTTAGACGAAGCCACAAAATTGGAAATAAAAAGGCTTTGAAAGTTTTATAGCACATCAACAATAGGGAAGATGCCACATCTCTGTAAATAAGATAAAAATCTTACGATATGTTGTAAAACAAGACACCGGGTATACAGAATAATACCCTTGCTAGTCGGGAATGGGATGAATTGTTCAAATGGCGATGCTTTAGTCTTTAATACTGTGGATATGGGCAATGAAGAGAACCAATGGGATTCATCAGAAATGCGGGAATATGACGTATGGCTCAAGATTGCTATAAACTCTTTATAATAGATGCATTTTTACACTTTTCATCCCTATTTTATACTGAGATGGCAGTATATATTAAAATTCATTTTTGTTCTGCACAGCAGAAATATGAAATACTTGCTTTTATTTTACAAACCAGAAATCCTTCAACTTTATTAATATATACGTTTAGTATCACCTTTTGGTGAGGCATTTGCTTCTGTGCATCTTCCATAGCTCTCCACAGAGAGATTAATTCATTCTGTGACTTCGTACTAAAATACAGCACCTATTTTTATAGGAACCTTTAGAGGAGCTTTGATTTACAAAAAAAAAAAACAGTTTCGTTTTTATTACATGCCAATACTTATAGACATTGATATATTTGCTTTTACATACAATTGGTTATCATCAGTCATGATGTTGTATTCTGTGGCATCAGCTGGAATAGTGAATTAGTTAATAATGGATCATAGTTCCTCAGGGACAATAGGTGCCCAGGATTGTTTTGTGGCAGTATTTTCATTAGTGGCTCCTTAACATTGTACTCCCTGCCAATACGAGTACAATTCAGACCTGAAGAGAACTTATCTAGAAGATTTGTGCTCTCTCTATGAGAGACATCACTCCCTGGAAGACACCTTATCACTGTGCTTAGGAAGTTTTAGATTTTCAAACTTAATTAAACAATTAATGTATGTATCTCTCTCTCTCTCTCTCTCTCTCTCTCTCTCTCTCTCTCTCTCTCTCTCTCTCTGTGTGTGTGTGTGTGTGTGTGTGCATACGTATGTATGTGTGTTCATCACTGATGGTGCTCTCGTGGAGCTAGAGAACAGCTTTCCTGAAGCAGTCCTCTCTCCAATAGTGTGGATTTGGGGGATTGAACTCAGGTTGTCAGGCTTGGTAGCAAGTTACTTTACCTGCTGAGCCATACCCCTGGTTCCGGAATCTTTTAAAAGCGTGAGATCGCTAAAAAGCACAAACATGTAAAAGGCATGTTACTAAATAATTCAAGGCAAGGGCATTTATTTCTAGTGGAAGTGTGGATTGAGAGGCAGAGCCACCTTGTTTTTCCATAGCTAGGAATGCATATATCAGACAAGTCAAACGTTTTCTCATTCTGTGCATGTCTATGAGTGACTAAGAAACGTCATGGCATTTGATTTTAGGTTAACATAAATTTTGGTAACATTGCGAATGGACTCTATGAAAGAGTATGAAACACATGCCAATCTCCCAATATAAAACTGTTTTAGATTCAGGAACACAAAACATTCACCTTTATCTAGTTTCACAATATTTTTGTCACCCAGAATTATATCTGTGAGCGTTTTAGGACTTCAGTCTTGATAACACCTGTCACCCAATCTTTGGAAATTACTAATCTGCCTTCTCTACTAATTTACCTGTTCTTAAGGTTTTGTATAAACAGAATCCTACAGTATGTGGCTGTTTTTGTCTTTTCTCACTTTATATATTGTACTGGAATTTCATATGTTATAGTATGTATCAATAGTTAATTCCTTTTTATGGCTGAGTAAAAATTTTAATGTACCTCCTCCCACAAACCAGTCTAATATAATAAAATACGCCTGTTTAAACCTAGCTTACACTTACCCTAAACTCCTAGATGGATGCACCTTCATAAAAAGATGGAAGCTGTTTGAAATGATAGGAAAAAGAAGCTGAGATAGCAGATAAAAAAATGGGACACAAAAATCCTTATGAAGACATTAGACATGAAAAACATAACACAATCAAAAAATACCATTTGTAGGGCACTATTTTCTGCATACCCATAGGTTTTTATTTACTACTAAGAGTTTTTGTTAAATTTTTTTTCTTCATCCTTTCGCGGTTCACATGGTCCTGACACTGAGGTTCAGGGGAACCTCCGGAGGGCTTCTGGGTTCATATGTCCTCAAACAAGGAATTGAGAAAAGTCATGTGTTAAAGTGTAGCAGAGACTGTTTATACATGTTCAAGCAGGAAGGAGTGGGCTAGAGCAAAGAAAGCCATTTAATAATAAAAGCTCAAATAACACCACTGTACACATAAATGGGGCTTCATTTGTTGAGACAGTCTTCTGTATCCCAGGCTAGTATTGAGCTGTGGGTCTACATGGCTGAGGCTGGGCTCAGATTCTTATGAACTGCCAGGAAGACTCTTAGAGTAGTATCTACCAGGAGGATTTCTGGTAAAGGGTTAAAATAAGTAAATAAATAGAACTAATGTCTCCTTCCTGAGAAATTAATCCCTTTGCTGTGTTAATAACTCTGTCAATCACCTGAATAGTAAAAACACTCCTCAGAAAAGCTGTCCCAGAAACTGAGAAATTCCATGAAGCCTCCTTACATACATAAGTCAGCATAGTAATCTTTCTGGCCATTGCCCACTCTTTCTCTCTATGAGTGGTTCTTCCACGATGCTCTCATAACCATTATCCAGTCTTACACATAAGAAAGCATATATTGTTCTGCTACAAACTATCTGTGTTCTATATGATGCTTCATATCTTATCTGTAGTCATTTAAGAGAGATCACAATGGCATTGGAGCCAAAGGGAGACCAGAGAGAAATCCCAATAACTTTATGAAAAAAAAATCATCTAAGAAAAGCTACTCATAGTAATTATACTGATGCATACATCTCTGACATTGAATTCTTCTACCACACATCAGAGCAAAAGATCATATGCGTCTTCATGAATAATAAAATGATATCCCTTTCTTAGAAGACATGGAAGAAATCTAGTCTTTTGGGATCTTGATGGGGCGAAAAATGATTAGTAAGGAAGTTGAGGGGAACCAAAAATTTTCATCCAGTTTCATCCACTAGGAATAAAACACATACTTTCCTTTTGAACCACTGGTTCACATTCACACTTATCTTGATAATTGCCTAGGAAATGCACTTAAAATATGTCACACTTCAAAACTTCCTCTAAGTGCTGATTTTCTGCTGATTCAACATTGCTAAACACGGTGAAGAGATTTGGTCGTAAACTCAGTGCTATACATACTATAAAATGCTACCTGTGACTTCTTCATAGCCAGAAATTTTGAGACAGTGCTTTTGTTTTGTCAAAGTTTGAATCTGTGTACATCGTAGATACCAGATAAACAAGCAGCCCTTGCCTGCACCTGATGCTGATTGCATCTGGCTTTGTGCCAGCAGCATGTAGGAAATGCATTGTATCAAAGGGAAGGTGAGCAAAGGGGTCTTGAAAATGACAAAAGCAATCAATCACATTTCAAAAGCTGACAATGTAAGAAATATTATTTGGTACCAGTGCTGTCTGTTCATGTGTTTCCTTCCTAATTCTTTGGTGGCTTTGTATAATTATTGTGGGAGAGAGAAATCAACTTTGAGGGGTGGGAGTTGATAGATTCCCAGCAGATTTTAAAGAATAAACTCTCTGTTTGCCTGTTGAACTCAAGTAGCTCCTGGTGGAACTTGAAAGTAGCTTTCTTAAAAATCAGAACTGATTTTGTTCCATCATTTAAAAACGAAATCCTGGCATGTTGAGTAGGAAGAAGTGTAGAGCCTATAATAGGCTCATTTTTCTTTTTATAATATTCATGGAAACTGTCCCTGACTCTCTCATTGGGCCACAAACTGGAAAGGGGAAAATGTGCATGCCAAATGAGCTCATTCCTTTGGACAGCTCTGAGTGACAGAGTTTTTCCATCTTCATTTGATTTTTGGGGTAGCAGGAACAGAATCTCTCATTTGATAATACATTAGAGACTTGAAATTCCTGTTGAATTTTCCCTGTGGGTTTCTCTCAGGCTTAATAGACCCTCAAGTCCATTCAGCAATCTTTTCCAGCAAAGATTCCCATCATTCTCGAAGAATTCCTCTGACTGTACTGTGACTATTTTTGCATCTTTCCACAATGTCAGAACTCATCGAATAAGAACAAATTCACAGGATTTGGTGGTTTCAATGGCAGGATCTTATGAGATAGTGTCTGTCTCTTTCAACATCTGGATAGGACAAAATAACAAGTTCTTTTATTCTCATAATTAAGTTTCACACATTGTACATATATCTGTATATATAAATTTATACATCACTGAGTTACTACAATGGGTTAAAGATACAATGCATTTCAAAGAGGTCTGAGAAGTGAAAACTGGGAAACCACAGAGAGGCAAGTTTCTATGTTGAAAAGATAATGAACTCAACCGAGCTGGAAGGAAAAGGTGATGTTAGGCCACACCCAGTCACAAGCTTGAAAGTGAATGTGTAGAACTGAGCCCAGATTTGGAGGTTAAATGGCAGGACTGGGGTCCAGAGAAAGGAACAGGTAGACACATGGCTAACAACCGGAACAGCTGGGTGGACAGGAGAAGAACAGAGAGCAGATTTGTATGTACACTGAGAATGGCTAATCTTGGTTGTCAACTTAAATGAATTTGGAATCAACTAAGCTCCTGGGCACACCCATGAGATATTTTCTTGAAAAGGTTATTTGAATTTTGAAGAACTACCCCTAAATGTGGACGGCACCTTCAGATTACAGTCAGATAAAAGATCTGAGAGAAAAAGAGCTTTGTTTGGTGTTTGCTCATTGCCTTCATGTGTTTTGGGTGAGTTTTTTCTGTTGTTCTTGCTCTATCATTAATGCCACTTTCCTTCACTGATACTAGGAGCCAGCCTTTTAAAATTTTGACATGAATCAAAAACTAACAGCTCTCCAGAAATTCCCCAGATCTTTAGCTCTAGGTTAGGACTGTATAGGAAGGTTTGAAAGTCCCACCTAGATGCCCCAGTGAGGAACAGGACTGAGATCATCCCTCAAGCACAGTTAGGGTGTTCTCGGGAGGTGGGGTCAGGTTTTGGCATCAAGATTAGGACTCAATAAGAAAGTCAGATATGGCAGTATTCCTGGAGTCCCAGGAAGAGGAAGGATGCCTTTCTTACCCCAGGAGGTTCCCGGCTTGAAACTAGGTGTCCCAGGTCACAGGGCTATGTCTTTTTATCGACCCATGTCTTGCCCATCTTATTGTTGTCTGATCTGTCTTATTTGTTTACTTTATTGAAGTCTTGTCTGCCCTATTTGTCAGCCTTATTATCTTCTCATCTGTCTCTGTTAGCTTGTGTCTGGAGTTTGTTTAGTTGCTTGATGGTCTGTGTTTCATGTGTGGAGAAATGGGTCAAACTTCATACGCCCACCACCCAGTCCTTGATATGGTATTAACTCATTTCAAAAACTTTCAGAGGAAAGTATGCTGCTCTTGGAGAACTACACCCACAGCTCCTTGAAGCCAAAGACCTTCGTAATGAAACTGGAGCCTGCTCTTTGGGGTCAGTGGGCAACTTAGAGACCCATGGTCTCTGGCAAGGAAGAATTTTGTGTTACCTACCCCACTTAAATTACAGCTGGTATGTCTATTTCTATTGCATGATTGTGAACACTGCATGTTTGTTTCTGATTGGTCTCAAATGTATGAGTTTATGGTGTTCCGTGTGTCTTAGTTACAACTCAGCTGTTACTGTTGCAGCCAGCAACCCACACTCAGAATTTAGCTCTTGGCATTTGCTATTGGAACTGATGTAATAGGGATCCAATTGTCAGTTAGATATGGATACTATTAATGTTGTTTTATGCTTTTCTACCTTATTAAAAAGCTGCCTCCTGAATTGGGTTTTGGCCCAACATTTTTCAGACCTAGACAAACTTATAGTGTCCCTAGTTTCAGGTTCATAAACCATCATGCAGAAGGATTAAGAAAAGAGTAGCTAAGGAATTATTGGCTTGTAAATTTATTGGGCATAGTTAAAAATCTGTAATGTTTTAACAAGAAAGTTTAGCTTAAAACTTTAAGGCAGGTGTTAATAATCAGAAGGTTGCATAGGTAATCTTAAAACAAATCACCTAATCCATCAGTGTCTATAGTTCTGGTCAAGTACTCAAACATGCTAACCTTGCTTTTTAACCATTTTAATTCTGCTTCTGATTAACTATTTTTTTGTTAACTGAAATATGTCTACCCCCCAAAAAATGGTTTCGAAGCTTTAAGGCTCAGCCTGAGAAAAGCTCAAGACTGTACTGGATTCTTTAACACCCAGTGTAGTCACTGACCTACTAAAATTATGGCCACAACTACTAAGCAACAGAAAGTGGAAGATTTCTATTTTATGATACAGTAACCTGCTGACCTTAACCAGTCTGATAAAGAACTTGGGGAAGTTTCTCAACCTATGGGTCATTACCCTTTGCAGTGAAAAGACCTTTTTGTAGGAGTAGCCCAGGGTCACCTGTATGTTGAAAACCATTGCCAAAAAAATTGTCTCTTCTTTCTTAAGGTTTATTTAAGTTTACAAAAAATGATTTAAAAATATGTGTGTAACATTCTTTTTGTTGGCATTGTTAAACTATTCTATTCTGGTATCTATTCTGGTAAACTGAGTCATACAAAAAATTATTATATTCTATAATGACAGACTATCTAAAGATCAGGAAAGTTCCCAGTACCTTTATGGACTATGTTTATAAGTTAAAAGTCTTATCTTAAATGAGCTTAAATTCATAAATTGTTATTTGTATTATAAACTGTTAAAGATGATTAAACCTTGAGACATTCAAAACTATACTTATAGTCTTGCTAAGTACTTAAAATCGAGTGCAGGAAAAACTTAAAACATGGTTCAAAATCAATAAAAGGTCTGAAGATGTAAAAATCTAAGTTCTAAGGTTCTCAAAAATTACACACACACAAACTATAAAAATATATATCTATGTAAATATATGTGTAAACATTTACACTGAGATCTCAAAAGTTCAAATTTTAGCATTGATAAATGGAGTTCGGTTAAATTGGTGGAACACTACTTATTATTCAGTCACAAGTTCAAGATTTTCAATTTCTTCTGGTTGTCTTCCAACTATAGCCTCAAAGGCGTTTTCCATTAGGTTAACCCAAATCAATAGCTGTTTCTATGTCTCCAAGGTGTAAATCTGCTCCAGCTTCTTTAAGATACCTGCTAAATGCTTTCTTTCTACAAATGTGGATTTTTAGTAAAAAGGAAGTGTTAATAAATCTAGAACTTTTGTTTCCTTTCTTTAACTAAAATTCATATGAGATTTAGGGAACGAAAGAAGTCATAGACTTGGCTACTTCTATTATAGGTCAAACGTATTGCAGGTAAGTAAACACTCCAAATATCTTCTTTTAAACTCCTACATTTTAACTTCTGTCCTTAGTCTCTATTTCTCCTAGCAGATTTAATGAACACCACTTAGAAATTACCCGTGGACTGCAGACAGCTGAGCTCTGAACTTGCTGCCTGGCTATTTGAGGTGATTGCCCTCTGTCCCTTCACCTGGATGAGCTAATCAAATGCTTCTTATACATGCCCCAATTTCCCAATCTTTGACTAGCCTTTCATCCTTCCTGGGCCCTGTCAAATGATGCTTCAATTTAACTGGAAGTAGTTACAGAAGAAAGTATATTATCCTTGCCTCCTTAACAGACTGAAGAAAGCTAAGTCAAAGGCAAATTTCCTTTGGAAGAAACATGTAGCTTTGATGTCAACTATTGACGTGTTATTAGAGACCCTAACAAAAGCTAAATAAAATCTCCTTACTAGGGAGGAGGGAAGAAAACAAAGCTCCAACTGGCTTTAATCACTTTTCAACTGATCCTAGTGGTTGACTAATGGGATTCCCCTCTGAATGCTTTTTATTACCACTGGTTATTAAAAAGTTGTTTCATCCAATGGCTTAGTAGAGTAAAGTTGGGCTGGAAAATCAAACAGAGATATTGAGAGAGTGTAGGCAGAATCAGAGAGATGCCATGTAGCTGCCAAAGGAGAAAGATTCCAGCCACCAGTCAGAACCTTACTGGTAGATTGAAATGTGACAAGTCAGACTGGGCTCCTGCTTCTGCTATCATTCGTTTCTGCTTTCTGCCTCATTTTCCCTTCTATGATGACTGCATCCTTCTGGAACTATAATCCAAAATAAAACCTTTCTCCTACACATTGTTTTTGTCAGTACATTTTATCATATCATTTGAAAAAGCAGCCAACACATGCATCAGAGGTAAGAAATGAATCAAGTTGTGAAATTGAAGCTTCTGGCATAGTTGTGAGTCCTCTGCCTGTTCATCTTTTAGGAATATATTGAGTAACCAGATGATAGATTGGAAGAGGTCACTGTCATTGCAATAGGGGTGAGGGTTAACTCTTTATGGGACCCAGATGAAAGGGTTAAACCCTTTCCTCGGTCTGGTATTGTTTCATAAATTCTTGGGCCCGAATTTTCTTATACTGTTTGAATGTGTCCATGAGGCCCTGATTTGCTTTGATAAATGTGTAATGCAGTGCCTTTTCCACTTCCAGGAAGAAAGATTTAGCCACTTTTTGTTGTATGTGTGGTGATGCAGAGGTTTCTGTCCTGCCTGGTCCCACAGCCGTTCAGTCCCAAAGAAACACACAGAGGCCTACATTAATTATAAACTGGTTGACCTATTATCTCAGGTTTCTTATTAACTAATTCTTACATCTTACATTAACCCATTATTTTTGTCTGTGTTAGCCATGTGGCTTGGTACCTTTCATCAGCGAGGCATTCTCATCTTGTTTCCTCTCTGTCTGGGTGACGACTGCACACTGAGCTTTCCTCTTCCCAGAATTCCTCTGTTCTCATTGTCCCACCTCTATTTCCTGCCTGGTTGCCCCACCTATTCTTTCTGCCTGGCTACTGGCCAATCAGCATTTTATTAAAATACAAGTGACAAATCTTTACAAAGTACTGGCCAATCAGCATTTTATTAAAATACAAGTGACAAATCTTTACAAAGTGCAAGACCATTGTTTTGTAGAAGTGCTCAACCCTCCCTAGTTTTTGTAATGGAGTCAAAGCTGCTTGTAAAATGGAGTTTCTCAGGGCAGGGCATAGCCTGAAAAATCACTGTTTATAAAGCATGGGGTAACTTACAGCGGGGCACAGCCTGATTTCAGTATGCCTTCTAGTTTGTGTCATGTAAATGACAATTAGAATTGTAAAATGTTTTAGTGTGGTATGAGTGTTATCTTTCATAATTTGAAAACTACAATTCTACTCATGCATCTGAAACTAAAGCAGCATTTTAGGATCCATTATGCTGCTGACATGCATTAAGTTTACAGTCAAGAAGTGTTAGCTAAAGTGTCACAAAGGCAAGTATTTTCCTTCTTACCTCTACATATTTGAAAGCTAATCTTATTTTACATCCATTACAGTGTCTACAGAAAATAACCAATATTGGCAAAGACACAGGGAAATAGAAACTTGAGTCACTATAAATGTAACTGTAGAATGACAATAATGTTGTCACTGCAGAAAATGGAACTTCTTCAGAAAAAGTAATAATAGAATTACTACACGATACCCCATTCTATATCTGGTGTTTGTCTTCATGAAGTCAAACCAGGGCCTTAAAGTGACACTCACAAACTAAGATCAGTTTGGGATTATTCATGGTAGCCAAGAGGTGTGGTAAAGCAAACGTGGTACAGGGTTTCAAATGAATATCAGCCTTAATAAAAAGGTTTGCTTTGTTTATATCATTGTATCCCAAAGCCCTGACATGGGAAATTTGAGAAAAGACTTATTTTATTTTATAATTTTAGAAAGTTTCATAAGTAGAAGCTTCTTGCTTTTTCTTATGAATCTCATAGCTACAGCACCAAGTTGTCCCGTCAATCCCTTCTGCAGTGAATTTATGAAGCAGCTACTTATTTAGCACCCAGTATGTGCCAAGTCTTGTGTTAGATATTATGGGATGTAGTAATAAGTGAGACTCCCCTTGCATTTAGGAGTCCTTAGAAAAGTATGGTATAAGGTCAC